>NW_020454805.1:985055-992041 GCF_003342845.1 Nothoprocta perdicaria
TCCTTTTCCTTTTCCTTTTCCTTTTCCTTTTCCTTTTCCTTTTCCTTTTCCTTTTCCTTTTCCTTTTCCTTTTCCTTTTCCTTTTCCTTTTCCTTCTTTTCCAGTCCTCCATGTTCTTTACAGTAGACAGGATGATTTAGCTTCTTATAACTGTTATTTATGAATGAAATTTTCTGTGTACTTTATGTTAATACTCATTTCTCTTATAAATATTTAAAGTAATATTTAATTCTTAGAATGTTTTAATTTTTCTTCTTGTTCTACCTTTAAATAAAAAACAGAAATGAATTTCATTGATAAAAGAACCTTTTGAAACACAATACATAAAAGAACTTCATGCAAAGCTTTTCAAGGCCACCACTAATGTTTATACATTTTCTACTTTTCAGCAGCCATTTTTGGAACTAATATACTTAAAAAAAAAAAGATCTTTTTCTGAGGAATTATGCTGTTGATATCCATCTGATGCAATGGCTAGCAATATATATTAGGGTTTCAGTGCACTGAAAGTAGAATTTCTATTGTTATGCCAATCTGCCCAAGCAGTTTCAATTATTAATTAAGACTTAGGAGACACAGAGCCAAAAGAAAGGACACTGACATTATGTAAGTTTATGTAACTACATATTACTCAGCTAAGACAAGCAAGCCTTCCACGCATATAGATTAGCTGCATTTTTTCTTGTCTATCACAACTTCCTCATTGTCTTGAATTTATTGCAACCTATGTGTTTTCCAAAGTATGCAAAAGTTCAGTTCAAGATACATGAAGTCATTTGAGCTTAGTTTAAAAGAGAAAAAAATATATATATTAAGGCCAAACAAAACAACCGGGCAATCAGGTAAATTATCTAGAGTGAAGGTCCRCAACTATTTTCTACTAGTATCTTCAAATTTATTCAGTTTATGAATCAAAGTGAGATTTTCTCAGGGCCAGTGGCTTCAAATCTAGAAATCAGATTGTTTGCTTTGGTCCTGAGTATCTCTGAAAAAAAAACATCAGCAGGAATATTTCTGAGATGAGAAAAGAGTGTKCTATTTTTTTTCAGAAAGATATTTTGCAGAAGAAATCATGGCTTTTCAGAGAACAGTTATTAAAAAGTGCTGCCAGAGAAAAAATATCTACTTTAATTAGCAATTTAAACAGATATAATTTACAATATTAGTGGCATTTGACATTTACACAGTGTATTTAATTTACAACTTTCCAGTTATRCTTACAATATTATTCTACCCAGTCTCAATTTTTATTGTTGACAATACATCTTATAGAATGTTATGTAGGGCCAAAATATAACTACACATTAGAAAGTTGATAAAACCTAGGGAAAGAGTAGAAAGATATCTTCATCCAAAATGTCTGGAAGTTTGAAGCAAGTCAGTCRCTGGAGAAATACCATTTGAAAAATTACTGATTTTCTAATCACAGCTATCATTTTATGTATTCAAGACTGCATTGATACCAAGTGATCCGCATTTTTAGTCATCTGTGTTTCCAGCTAGAACCACTGTAAAAAACTTTTAGTCTTCACTTTGTTCCTAATGGCTTAACAATAATGCCTAATTTACACTGTGTGATTATGATCTTGGTCTGCTATTAAATCTGTGTACCTAAAGTGCACAGATTCTGCAGTCTTGTTTCTGAACTCTTCCAATGTCAGTTGAGACTCCTTCGCATAGTAAAATCATTCTACTTGTTTTTCTGAGCTGATTCTTTATTCTTATGAATGTGGAACTAAAAAAATAATGAAAAACTGCACATCCATCTTTTATTAGAACATTCAATTTTAGTAACTCAAAAATAGTCTGTAAGAGTATGAGTGCTTGTTATCTAAGCAGTTGTGCTTGTTTTCATCTTTCTAGAGTAGTGAAGTAAAACAATCTGCTGAAGCACATGTTTCTTTAGGAGGAAATTTGCTAGGTAATAACAGATGGTTTTCTCTGACTCTATGGATCAATCTTTTGGTGTAGGGAATATGAGCATCCTGGAATATTACTATTTCCTCTGTTACCTCAAGGGCTGTGTCATGTGTTCTCCCAACTACACCTAAGTCATAGTACGTGCTTCATTGATTAACTGTGAAAAGAGTAGTGAAAGTGGCATTGATCCCTGCAGCACCTATTTAAAAATCCACCACGATCTCCTGAAGACCACTATGTATTTTCTGCTGAGAGGGTAATCTTGAAACAAACCACTCAGTTGCCACTGTCTTAAATAACCACTTAGGAGCTGGTTCATAAAACAAGGTAAGAAGAGAGATTTGTTTTCAAGTTCAACATGCAATTAGAACCTACTTCTAACATGTTATATGCAAGCATAGGGATAATGCAACTGTACTAGTTTACAGCATATCTCTTTTTCTTTTTTTTTTTTTCTTTAAAATATATATAACACTATAGCATAATTTCAGCATATAACACTATAGCATAATTTCAGCTTTGTTGTCTAAAGAGGGTAAAACTGAAGCAACCCCACGTTGCCATTTTGTAGTGGCGGCTTTCGTCTAGAGGAGTGTGGAAGAAATTTATAGCAAACAAGAGTGTATAAAATAAGAAATAAGAAATGCTTAGAGATATTAGAGAAGTAGAGAAAATATTGGAGGAAAACGTGTCTCCATATGAGTCCTCTGCAAGGTATCCCAAAAGTGTGAAATATTTTAAATGAAAAGGCTGGATATGAAGGAATATCAAGCTCTCACAGTCCATATAATCCCACTGGCTCTGCACTAGCATCTGGGAGTTGTTGAATGCACTCAACATCAGCATGAGTGAGGCACTTTCAGATCTTTCCTCACAGTGAGGCAATGAAACTAAATTAAAATTTGCCTCAATTTTTATTTACACCTCATCATAGCATGATAAACAAAATAAAAATCTCCCTTTCCTCAAAAGCTGAATAGTGGACCTGTCACAACTTTGTCAAAACCAGTACACCTTCACAATTAGCTGAGAAGATTAGCTGAAAAGCGTCTTAGGTCATTTCTACAGTTTTGTCTGGTGTATTAGAACAATGAGAAGTCTGAGAAGTTAAGATGAAAGTTTGCTTTTTGAGAAATTGCTTCACTTCAGACACACAGCCAAAGATCACTCTGGATGAAAGTACCAGATGTTGTATTTACTTCAACAGCTTAAATCAACCTAATTTCTCCCCAATT
The DNA here is from genome assembly GCF_003342845.1 of Nothoprocta perdicaria. Lineage (NCBI taxonomy): Eukaryota > Metazoa > Chordata > Aves > Tinamiformes > Tinamidae > Nothoprocta > Nothoprocta perdicaria. The sequence continues at coordinate 988,211 of NW_020454805.1, forward strand.
GTTGATTCTCTCACTAGCTTCCAAAAATGCAGACAGCAGCAGCATAAATCTTACATTATGGATTTGCATAACTTGTAAAACTGGTAAGCTGTTCTTCAGGAAGAGTAATATCTGTAAGAAAAGATATTACAGTCTTAATTCTGAAACTTGTTTTCTCCCCTCTCTGTTGAATTCTCCCAATTGACTTTTCTACATCCCTGCTAATAGAAAATTGTTTAATTGCTGCAGCTTCTTTTCCCACACAATTTCACTTTAATTACTCCAACATGTTTCCAACAAAACCCATCTCCATCTGTGTTCATCCGTTACTATCAGTTCAACATGGTCTAAATTATATTCCAGCATTTTGAAAATAAGCAACCAAGAGGCCAAAGTGTAAATTGTCTCTATAATTGTTGGATAGAAGATTTCCATCCATCTGCAATGCAATCCCTTAGCTTTTGCTGAAGGCCTCTACTCAAAGCAATGGAAGTGAGAAGAAATTTTAGGCTAATTGAGGAGGTAGCACTGTGTCTGGGAACCAGGGCAGATTGTACTGAAGATTTAAATAACCTGACTATCCAAAATTTTTTCTTAATACTGCTAAAAGTACACAAAGTAGATAAAAAATAAATGAGCAGGCCAGGGATAACACAGTTAGGAGTTTTGTTTTTCTTGTTTTTTAGATATTTTTGTTCGCTTTAAGCTTACAGCTACAGTTTTTAATGTGTTTCTTATGAACAAATAAAATAAATTACAATGGATATTGATTTTTTGTTTAATTACAAAATCAGTGAACACGCAACAATATAATCCACTGACTGAAACTAGAGATTTTTCCTCTCGTAATGGAAGTTTTTAACATGGTGGAAACGAGAGCTTTACACTACAAAAAATATTGGTGGAATTTTGAAATATGCATAGTATGTGACCAAAAATATTTTAAAAGGGAATGTATACATTATGTATAAAGTACCTATGACATATGTAATATGGAGATTATATATAATGGGGTCTCTACAGAGGTTATTTGGGCTTTGGGAGAAGCAGTAATTATGATTTGTCTGTCCAAATCATGATGAAATACCGGATGTAGTAGTTCCTCCTTAACTTTATATAAAGACACTTAATATGTCCATGAGTTCTCTATGTCCCGGGCAAGATTTTTTACTTCCTAGGATTCAAAAGAGGCAAAGATTTTCCCTTCAGCAGTATAGTTTCAGGGTAGAAAATGCATAAAGTAGAAAGTTCAGGAGTATGCAAATTGGGATTTTCTTTTGTAAGAAAGTGGTATAGAGATAACATGAAGGAAAGTGTCTATTCATTTGGTAGGTGCTGAGCTCAAATTGTGTGCTCCTAAATGCTCTAATGACTGACTGGACTTCAGGAGAATATCCACGCCATTAACACTGGTCACGTTGCCTATCGACCACATCTGAGAGAAACTCCATAGAAGCAAAAGAAAAAGAAAGAGTGTAGTGAAGGAAGGAAAAATTGTACTGTCCCTTCCTGCTTTCCCCAATTCCTTCTGCACATTTACCTATTTCTGAGGACGCATAGGATAAGCTGCTTGCAAAAATGAACAAAAGGAAAGCTTCCTTAACATGTGTAAGAAAGTTTGAAGCTACTGATACTGTAAAATAAAGGTTTTATTGAGCAAATAAAAGTGTTAAAATGTGTGTTTGTATAGTGGGGGGGTGGTTAGGAGGGTAGGGGAAACAGAAACAAAAAACTAAGCCTGGAGTTATTTATGCATGTTCCTTATCAATTGAACTGGCTAGTCATGTTCTTGACTTGCTAGTCAAGCTAACTGCCTCTTTGATTGTTTCCTGTCTTGAACTTTAAGTCCTTCTATTGGCTACTGTTTCAAACAGCTCCCAGTATTCAATGATAACATAAATTGGTTGAAAGTTTTAAAAAGATGAAAATAATTTAAGTAAATGAATAATTATTTCCTTAGAAAAATAAACTAGTGAAAGATAAAGCATAAAAAGCTTAAAGGGCAAGTTACTTATTTTAAAAGAAATTATGACAATTAAAATGTAATTTGCTTTTTTATCAAACTTTTAAGACATTTAATACCCACATGTTAAATATCTTTGCTAATGACTTGCCAGTTTTAAATACTTTACAGTAATGACTTATATAATTTGAAGTGGTTATTTTCCATACTTCATTACTTTCCCCTAAATGATCATTGATTTGATAATTACTTGATATTTTAAAGCCTGAAGACGTGATGTCCTTGAAAATATTTTAAAGTGTCTAGTTCAGGGCAAAAATAAATTATCATCTTTAAAATGACATTCACTTATAATTTTAGTGGGCCTTTTTTAGTCTATTATAGATTGAGAGACTCTTTCATTTTATATCAATTAGTAGTTTGTGGCAAGATACTCAAAAATCAACACATTGCATCAAAATTTCAGGCACTTTCCCTGCACTCAGTGGTTAGCTATAACATATCTTTGAACAAAACCCATATTTCTCTTGATGCAAAGGGATTTCCGATTTTCACTGTGTTGCCCTTGTTCAACATAAAAAATTAACACTCTGCATAACTTGTAAAACTAGCAAAAGATTTCTCAACAGTTATTCAGCTTTTTCATATATACTTTGACCAGACTCTAGGAATTCACTTGATGTCTTCAGAGAGATTCTTATTGAAGGAAAAATCTACCGTATTACAGTAATTGGAAAGCACATTCCTTGGGGAGGGGGGAAGAGATTTATAGAATTAAAGTCCAATATTTTAACTTGTAGATATAAACCTGTAAGCTTGACAATTAAGATCTTATTCAGCATGAATAAAGTTGGCAAAAGGGAATCAGTTGCTCTGATAGTTTTGTTAAAAGGCCAAATGGTATATACATTTTTTTGTATTTTAATYGCATCTAATAAAGGCAATGGACTGGTTGTAGATTGAAGACAATGATTACATTATGATATTATATGTACTAATTAGGCATTAAAACACAGAGAAAAAAAAGTGATAGATGATGCCTAAACAGAGATGAAGTTGCCCTCATCACTAAATAGTGGAAGATGCTCTCAATTTCATGACCAGAGGAAAGGTGGCATCTAGAAAGCAGCTATAGGCTAGGTGCTCTCTAGACACAATTACAAGAACAGATAGATTACTGATACGACAAATCTATGGATTTCTTTTCCACTGAAAACACATGTGAAAAAARTTGTAGTAATCATCAAGCATCAAACTCTCATTGGCATTTTGATAATTTTTCTCTTTTTGTAATATATAAATCTATATTTTTATGTTTTGAAAAATAATATATTTGCTGCTTTTTGGGTGTTCCCAGCAAATTAAAATATTCTTGTGTAAAAATTATTTAATTTCCTCATTTTTGCAGTATTTTTAAGTAAAAATATCAAGATATTTTATAGAAATGTTCTAATTATTTTCTAACAATTTGATTAATATCCTAAATCTTAAAGATTTCTATATATCCTGAGGAACAGTTTTGTTGATTCAAGGCCAGTTATCAATATGCTGAATTAAAATGATCAGAAAAAAACAGAAACAACACATTCTGGCTTTAGCGAAGACAAGGCTATAAATATACAGACACTTGCAAGTTATTTAAGAACATATCTAGTTTTAATTATATGCCTACRTCACAATAAATGAAAATTATATATATGTTTAAAATTAAGTATTTTGAGAYAATAGGAGGTACATAAACAGGCTTTCTTTTCCTAGCTTCTAATATTAGTCTGGCAATCTTGATCCATTTATTCTAATTGCAGGATTTCAAAGTGTAAATATCTGAATTCTAGAATTACATGTTTTAGACATTTTTTCTAGGATTTTTTTTTATTGCCTCAAAGGAG
>NW_020454805.1:992110-1160867 GCF_003342845.1 Nothoprocta perdicaria
TATCTGATTTTAAATATAGGAAAGATTTGATCTGATGAATTAGACAAAATTTCAATGTCCATTGGTCCATTGTTCATTTCCCTTTCCCCAGTGCAGTAATTCTGCAATTATTTTTGTGTAAATGGTATAAAAATTTGGCCTCTGGTGCTTCAATTGCAGAAGAATAATTTTTATTTTGATCTGCCTATCTACATGGTTGTGGGTTTTCTTTCTTAAGATAATTCTTTTATAATTTACCATAGGAGTGAATTACAGTCTTCTCTTTATTGTTTTTTAATATATTGTTCTTTAATAATAGTCACCAGAGTAAGAGAAGTGGAATTGATATCAGCTTGTTGCATTTGTGAGAGACTACTGAAGTCTGCTTATTGAGTACCTACCTCATTGCTAAAACAGGTGTCTGCTTCCAAAGATTCTATTTCAATTCATTGTATCTCTGCTATAATAAAGAGAAATTTTATACCTGAAGTCTTCAACTATAGTACCAACAAACTAACAAAATAATTTCTTAACATTCTTTTTGATCAAATTAATTCTTTCTAACTATAAGGGTTTTCTCTCTACAGTGACTTTTGTTTTATTTTGGTTTGCTTTGCTTTGTTTTATTTTATTTTGGTTTGGTTTGGTTTATTGTGCTTTGTTTTCTCCAAGGTCATGAATCTTATAATAGATTATTTTATTCAGTCACAAGGGAAGTTTTCTTAACTGATTTTTTTTTTAAAGGAAGGACAAAAACAAATTTAAATTGAACTTAGAAATTCACTCAGGAATTTTTTTTTTACTTATTGAATTTCACACTGTTCTAGTTAACATGCTTGTATTTAAAGATTTTTTTCTTAGAGATTCCTTGTAAAAGAATTACGCCTATCGAGTCTATAAATATCTGCTTAAGAATGTCATTACTCTGCCATACCTTCGAAGTCTCAAATTTTTGACTTTTACAACATCTCTGAAAATTACAAGGTCAACCATTTGAATTAAAGCAAATTCAGTTATTTAATGACTAAAACATTTTCTGCAGAAAGCAGACACCCTTTGACGGGCAGATCTCTCTTCAGTATCTGCTTTATGGAACAGAGAGTGGGAAGACATTAGAAACTAGCTTCAGTCCATGGATATACTTGAAGTTTAGCCTTCCTAATCCACCCCTAGAATGTAAACCCATAAGTCACAAAAAAAGGTACCACTATTATGTTTAAATCTTTCCATTTCTAAACTGTTATATTGTGAGGGAGAGAATGGGAGAGATCAGGGCAGCCCAGAAGACAGCATGCTTTTCAGACAGATAAATGCTGTTCCATAGTCAGGATGCATCTTGGGACCCACTCTGTGAAAGCAAGTAAATAGCACTTGCCACGTATACATGCAAATTGTGAAGTTTGTTCACCCTCAGCTCTTAGTTCCTCTTCCTGCTCTTCCATGCCTGACCTTAAGATTTGCCTAATAAATATTTTTTGTTTTTATCTGATGTGTTAATGAGGGTTAAATCAGGAAGCTAAGGATTTTCTGCTTATGCAATGTAACAAWCTCAAAGAAAGTGGGGACTGGTCTAACCTTGGACTAACCTGTACTGTGGGGACCATGTGAGGGACCCAGGGTTTGCAGAGTCCTTAAAGACACGCTGTGGAGCATGAACATGTGGGTTAGTGGTGAGGAAGAGATATGGAGGAATACTGCTCTGAACACACAAATGATGACCATGCCTACTGTCATGGATAGACAAGAGATTTTTGCAGTTCTGTCACCAATACTTTTCTTGGCGAACAGAGTTATCCCTGGTTTTCGCTGTGAAAAATGTAACATGACAGTTTTGAAAGATCACCTTACAGACATGGGCATACTTTGCCAATAATGTTCTGAATGGTGGCTTTTACCACTTTATTCTCTCTCTAGCTTCAGCAGGATCCCTTCTAATCTTCCCTGCTTCTTCTCATCTTCTGTATATTCTTTTTCTCTTTTYATAACTAAATTAACAAACTTTCAACTATGTGAGAACTATGTGCTCATAGGCAGTTGTATGCTCCTGTAGATTGTACTGTCTGTGAGAAATAAAAGTAACATTTTTCAGTATATTACTACAGTGCTCAGAAAAAAAGGCCCCAGAGACCTTCATGATTATTACTAGCACTTTCCTTCTTTAAATAGTAATGTTATTATATTAGCAAAGAGCTTCTAAAAAGAAGAGTGAATCAAAGTGTAGCTAAATTTGCAAATGATATTTGTATATGAGTACATGTTGATACTCAAGTAATCATAATCAAAAATCAGATAGTCCTATTTAATACTAATTAATACTAATGCTAATACTATTTAATACTAATTTAATACTAAGTCCTATTTAATACTAATTAAATAGTCCTATTTAATACTAAATAAATCAATAAATAAATAAATATATCACAGCAATGACCTCATCTGCTGACTCATCCCAACAAAGTAACAACTGTTTCAGTTCTTCACCATACTAAAATAGCACATGCCGAACCATGTTTTCTTCTTTCTTACCTTCATAGTAAATCACCTCCTGAGATATAATATAATAATAAAGTATACTTTTATGTCTGATATAATATCCAGGCAAGGTTTTGTGAAGGTACGGGAATGAAAAATGATTCCGATAGRAACTTTTTCCTCTAAAGAGAGAGAGGGTAAAAAATCACGAAGTTATTCAGAAAGCAGTCATGGCTTGTAAAAGTTCTCTCCTTTCTACATCACCAAGAAGCCAAAAAAGTGTTAAATTTAGGGCATGAAAGAGATAAAGGAAAAGGAGCCATTCTCAAAATTATTYTGTATTATGCTTGGTATGGTATACAGAACTGTTTTATGCAGGTCATCTTAATCAGCTATGACAGGAACAGTTTCACAAGATGTAAAATGGAGGTATTAGAAAGGGAGGCAAACATTGACCCAATTTGACAGCTGGGGAACTTAAGGCATAAAGTTGTTTAATAACTGCTTGAAATAATAACAAAGGAAGTRGCAGAACTTAGAAATTAGAATAGATTTTATGAGCACTTTTCTATTTTTCATTTCAAATTTTTCTCTTCTTGAAAAAGAACCTAAATACCTTATGAGTGATCCTGCACCCCCACAACTTCTCTTCGASTTATTCCATCACTCTGGTCAGCCTCTGAAATAGATTTCCCCTTCCATCATTTTGCAGTTCTCAAAGTGCTGTAAACCACATGCTCACATTTGCAGCTCTGAATAATCTTGCCACAGGTATATAACAGAACAAAATGAAAAGCATGCATGAAGTCATTCTTTTTTAGATAACTGGAAAGTCTTTATATTAATCTTCTCATCTTCTCCTCCTACATCCTTACACATACTCACCCTGGGGAGGCATACTCTCGTCAAGAAGCTATAAATATTCCATTTACTTAAGACATAGTTTTAAATTAATTTCTGGAAGCAATCAGAAAGTAGAAAAAATAGATTATTTAACTTGTTTTAGTACTGATAAGAAGACGTTATCCATTAAGTGGCACTTTTTCAGTGGGCTTCTGAATCTACAAAAAAATTATTTAATAGCACAATATTTAATGCACAATTACAATAGAATTCTGATGGAATATGAAGAATAATAAATGAGTTCATTATTTTCAAAGTTATTACACAAAGAATAACAAATTGTTTCAGAATGGTGGTAAAAATACACCATTTTATCAGAAAATTAATCTTTATTGAATGTTTGGAAGACTGAATTCTCCCAATAGTATGACTGAAGCTCCAAAATACGAGTGGGATAGAGAAAGGAAAATTAATTTCATACTTATCAGAAATTCTGGTTTAAGAGCAATCRAAAATTCAATTCTTCACTTTATGTATTAAAGAAAAATGTGAAACAACCTGCAATTTGTACAATACTGTTCCAATTATTTTTTTTTCTATTTTGATATGGAGAAATATCTTATATATATGATAGTATATAACACAATTTATGCCAAGCATTGCAGTAAAATTAATAATTAGTTCCAGCTGTCCTGATAGCTTTTTTTAAAAATGATTTCCCTATATGTGCAATACCAGAATAAATTTCCAGAATAAATCAGTTATTAATTTGTTATTAACTATTTTATAAGCAAGAACACTTTTGTTTCTAATTAGGACTTATTCAGGTTGCATGTATTATCCAAAGGCATGGYTTTCTTCATATCAGCCTTTCTGAGGACCTCTTCAGTCATATGAAAGTAGTGTGATTATGACAAAAGACAGAATTAAAKCCATAGATCTAGAACAACAATCAACGCCAAACTTCAAAGAGGAGGAACAGACTAAAGGATATCCTTGAAATGTAGATAAATTTATGACTTTTATTATCTTTATGTTAAACCTGTTTTAAATCAGCCATCCATTGGACTGGAATGGGGTCAATATTTTGAGAGGAAAAAAAAAGAATGAAATTCATACTTATCACTTAAAATCAAAATGAAGAGAAATTAAAGAATTGATTTTAAAAGACATTTTTAAACATGTTTCCTAATGGGAATCAAAGTGAAGACACCAGATATTATAAAATTTCAAAAACTTTTTGAAATACCTGTCTCGTTTTGCTAAAGAGAGGATTTTTCCTGACATTTTGCATAGCACACACTTGCACAAATCATAAAATTGCAAGTAAAAGGGAAAAGAGCCAACTATAAACATGATTACAGTTTTCTACAGTAGACAAAGATATCATTGCTTGTAGAATATACTGTAATTAATCCTTTCAGGCTTCCCCTGAAGCCTGAAGTCTAGCTAGTACCACATAACTAYAGGTTGTCTATCACCCAGTGACTTCTGCAGGTGAGCAATTATTACAATAATTAATACTTAGAGTTGTGTAGTGCTATATATATATAAAAAACTTGCTGTTCCTGTGTGAAGTTTATATTGTCACTCAAAATCCATATTCTTATTACTTTTTCCTGTATCAAAACTAGTGGCATAGTATCATATTCTGTAAAAAGAGAACAGCATTTATATCAAACTTCTTCAAATAAAMAAAAGCTTAAATGTAAGTGATATCAGAAAGACCATTTGAGGCTTGCCAGAATAGAAAATGTAATAATTTACACAAAACTGCAATAACCAGATTAGCTCAGAACAACAATTCATGATGGGAGAACATACATGAATTGCATCTCTGAGGAGTTAGAACAAAATATTTATTAGTATATTTGTTTATGAACTTTGCATAGAGCTGTAATAAATATAGAAATGTAAATGGCTTTATCTGCAACATTTTGGTTTTCATCAGTTCATTCAATTATCCTGGGAATTTTTCTGTCCCTAAAAGAAAACTATGACGGTGTCAACCACAGGATTGTTTGCCTAGCCTCACATGTTTTGATAAGGACCCTTGTGACCCTGAGCTTTTTGCCTCCACAGGCAACATTTCCGGTTGTAAGAGGTGAAGCTAGGTATATATTGTGTTTTGTTTCTTTCATAAGTCTGACTCAGTGGTGTGGTGCACCACTGTTTCTGCACTTTATGTCCTAATATGCACCTACATCTTTCTCTTCCCTTTGTCTTTTCAGTATATCTCAGGCCACATCTTTGAAAACATAACCAGAGCATAAAGTAACCTTCTGTAAAAGCCATTTTCTGACTTGTCCTTGATAAGATAGAAATGTCCAAAAAAGTAATCACTATAGAAGAGTCAGTGTTTCTGAAGCCAAACAAGAATACCCAAAATCTGAACAGTCAAGGAAGAGAAGGATGATATCCCAGTATATATATTACTTTTATGCACAATATATTAAAGCCAATTATGAAAATATAAAAATCAAGAACTAGTGAATAGGCCAGTGGTCTTAGATGAGGCACCTTGAGGTTAGTGTAGTGAAAGAGAACTTTTAGAAGCTACAAAAGTGAGGAGCTGATTAAAATAGAAAATGCTCAGATAAAACATACTTACTGATGTATATACCTGTAGYGAAGTACTATACTCACAGCAGTGTCAGAAGGCTGCTATCACACTTGAATATAATTTATATAACATTTATTTTTAAGAATTATGCTGGCTGTATTCATCATGTTGTGAGATATACCATTCATGATATTCCCATATTTTTCGAGATTACTGTTATAACTCTTCCTATTGATGAGTAGGGGTTTTCCCCCTCCCATTCATTTGGAGGTTGTCACAATTGTATCCCTCATTAAATGCTCAATCAATATTTGAATGGAAGCACATGTTCCAGCAGATGTGTACATCTACAAAAAAAACTAAAATGAGCTCAAGCTTAAAGCTATTTACAAAATCACATGCAAGACAGCAGAAATGTGAACCTGCAGGTCAAATGGTCAGATCTCTGTATAGTGTGTGTTCTATGCTTCAGGTGATTCTCTTACTGGGATCCATCCTCTGCAAGTTGGAGAATAAAGTAGCTTTCTGCCCATAATGAATYACCACTCTTTCCAAATAATTTTAATAGAATTTAATGAAAGGATCTAGTAAGTTCTACCACTCTTACTCTATATTTTTTTTCTTGTTATGGTTTTTGGAGGAAGGAGGCAGGTGTTTCACAGGTTAGGCTTTCAGAGAAGAATCCCTTGTAGAAATRATACCTCTTCCTCACATTTTCACAAAGTGCAGTTCTCCAGGGAGCATTTACTGCACCTCAGATATGTGGGAAAAAAAAGAAAAAGAAAAGTGCACTTACTTGAAAAGCTGGTGTTTGCAATAAGATGTATTTCTAAGGGAGATCATATAAAAAAAAAAAWWARSMAAMCMAMMAAAAAAAAATAAACAGGCACATCTTTAAAGAACAGAGCATTTGAGAGGATATTTTCTCCCTTGCCAAAGGGGTGTATTTATAAGTAAAATCTTTTATGCTTTTACTTCTTTTACAGYGAGGCTCTGCTGAATTTTGCATTATAGCAGAAGTCCTTTCTCTCCAAGTTTTAATCATAAGACAAATCAAATTGAATTTGCATTTGCACAGCAAATTTTATGATGCAAGTTTTCCTAATACACTTCAGCTTGATACTGCAGTGAATTGCATTATCCCTAATGGGTCATCAGTTCTGAGATTTAGTATTTGATCTTGTTTTATTATCTTCCCTAGCTACATTCTGTATCTAATTTTTTCCTGAAATGAACATTATTGATTTACTCATTAAATACTGTCTGCTCAGTGTGAATTTTTCATCCAAGCAGTATGATGAATCCTTTTGAAAATAATGATTATATGCTGCACAATACTTGAAATACTGGCTTCCTAAGAAGGTTTTCAATGGATTCCTACTAAATACCCTGTATACAAAAAAGTCTTGTACCCTTTCTGCAAAATGACATCCATTGATTATATCTCCTCAAAAATGGAACAATCAATAAATTATTATATTTCTTAAAATTAAGCTCATTTCAGAGTGAGGGATTATTTTTCTTTTGGTGCTTGGTTCTGTTTGAAAGTGGTGTTTTTTCTTTCTAATACATCAATTTAAAAGGCTACCTAATATCACACAGAAAAAAAAAAAAAAAGTTGGAGAACTTGGAAATATTTSGAATGGAGGTTGTGATACAGAAGATATTCAGTTAGGTTTAAGACGGAAGTCATTGTCTATTTTTTTTTACCAAAATGAGACTCCAGTAATCCAACTTATTGCTATACTATGTGCTATACTACATTTTGTGTTGTTTGATTTCAATTTAATATATTTGAATTTGCTGAAACAAAGAAAAATATTTTAGAGAATTTCAAGATTTTGGATCACAGAATAGCTTTGATAACATGTGCATTGTCAATCACATACAGATTTACCACTGTGTAACTATACCGCACTAGATGATGTGTTTTGCCATAAAGTAAATTCATCTAGTGTGCCCTGATCTGTAATAACATTTGGTGATTATTAAAATATGTATTCTATAGTTACTTTGGTTCTCCAAATCCACAGATTAAAAATGACAACATTATTTATAGAAGTTAAAAAAATATATACTGAGAGTAAAAACTTACACCTAAAGCTATACCTTCCGGAAAAAAAAAAAAAAAAAGAAGATATTTCCAAGAGACAAATTAATCCAAAAGACAACTTATTATTAACTTAAGATTCACACAACTTATCTGAAATATATGACTTTTTTCTAGTGTCATAGATGGGATAATAGAAAGAGGGAATGACTTGTATGAGAATCTCATCTGCAATTCTTCAACTTCCAGTACACAGCTAATAAGCTGTATATTGGGATGCTATATATATTGGGCAAGATACAACAAGACTGGTTTAGTCTGTATAAGTTTCATGGCACCTTTCACTATAAAAGCATCAAAATATGAATAACACTCCACCCAGTCTCCAACCYTTTTTAACATATTAGTTGGTAAAGAGGCATTAATAATTTCTCTCAAAGTGTATTACAGATGGAAAATGTAAAACTGATAAATCCAGCCCAGCTTCTAGAAGATTATTATGTGAAGAATGAAAAAAAAAAGAAATTGTAGGAAATGTTACCTTTTCAGTAGTATTTAATGACAGTTTATATGACCAACCCAAATGAGCAATCAGCTTGTTATTATCTTGCCATGAAACTATGGAGTTATATGTGACTCACTTTTGGATACTGCTGACATGAAATAAAGGAAGGAAGTAAAATCAGTAGTTACTGCTTGCAGTCTAATCCTGTGATATTAATTGCCAAATACATGTGCACAACATGGTATTTATTTGTTTCTCAGTGAGAGTTATCTTATCAGCTGCTACCAAATAGCTAAGTATTAGACAGAGCCACCAGTCATACTTGAATCTTGTGTTGTTTATGTCACTAGTGGTGATAAATAATTCTTTTTTTTTTTTTTTTTTTTTTTTTTTTTACATATGCATTTCTATCCTCATCTCTTTCCTTCACGTAACTTCATGGACCCTCACTAGTTGAGAAAAGGGAACAGAGGCAGAGGCTTGTTTAACACAAAAGAAAATTACATAAAACATTCAAGCTAAAAAGCATGAGTTTGCCTTTTTTTTAAAAAAAGAGAACATTTTAAAGATTAACTAGAACATACTGACATGCCCACCAATTCCTTTGTCTCTAAAATATGATAACATCCTGTTTGTTAATTTGTTTGCATGATAAGAACTATAGACAAACTTTCTTTCAAATATACTTAAAGAAATGACTTGAGGAAGGTCTTTTAGGGAAAAAAGTGACTTCAAATATTCTTAAAACTATGAATACTAGCACTATGAGTTTAGAACACTAGAGTAAATTTTATTATTTTACATAATTTTGTATTCTTATTGCATAATGTGAGCCATCCCTGACCTTCCTTTTTCTTCTAGGAGTCTTAATAAACAAATAAAAAAGCATTTTAGGAAATTTGAAGGGCATAGACTTTCAAGCTCTTCCTTTCAATTTCTGAAAAAAAAAAAAAAAAATATATGGAAGTCCTCTACTGCTGCACAAATCTGGAAGTACAGCTGTTGCAAGAACTGGCTTTTACATGCCCAGATAGTGTTAGAGAAAAACAGTGTCTCTACTCCTGAGCTCTAGCTGGTTGAAAAACTGAAAGTTTTGATATTATCCTTCTCCTCTAGCTCTCCTTACACTGAAAAGAAATATCCAGTTCCCGCTTTATTTTTAATTTTCCCCTAGCCTATTTTCCATTTTGCTAAATCCAGAAAAGACATTTTAATCCTCTCTATTCTGGTCACCCTGGTAGTCCTTCTCTAATCTGCTCTTACTGGGACACAACCATCTTGAGTAAGACAGTTAGAGCTGTGTCCAGGCRCACAAATGGGATCTCACTGGTGCCTTGAAGAATGACTTTAACACATTTCTATCTCTATATAATGATCTACTGACCAACTTTGTCTTTCTATGATACTTCTAAGTTCCCATCTTACCGCACTGATTTCTAYGAGTCTCTGAGAGTGTGACTTTCTATTCTATTTTATTCAATTTCATTTTCTCACTGCCCTGCTTCTCATTTTTTTTTTCTCCAGCTCGTTTATCAAGGGACTTGGACTTCACTCAGAATGAAAATGCCTCAATATAATAATTACTGGTTTATGTTGGAATGGTTTATATTGGAAGGGACATCTAGAGATCATTTAGTCCAACCCCCCCTACTCAAGCACAGACACCTAGAGCACGTGGCACAGGGTGGCATCCAGGTTTTGAAGACCTCCAGAGAAGGAGACTCCACAACCTCCCTGGGCAGCCTGTTCCAGGGCTCTCCACTCTCACAGGAAAGAAGTTCTTCCTCACATGGAGATGGAATCTCCTGTGTTTCACTTTGTACCCATTAACCCTTGTCCTTTCACTGGCCACCACCAAGAAGAACTTCAGGGGCCAAGAGGTTGGCCCCCTCCTGCCTGCATTCTTCCCTCAGGTACTTATACATATAAATCAGATCCTTTCTCAACCTTCTCTTCTCCAAGCTAAACAGGCACAACTCACTCAGTCTTTCCTCATACGAGAGATGCTCCAGTACCTTAATCATCTTGGTTGCCATCCTCTGGACCCTCTCTAGAAGCTCCATATCCCTCTTGTACTGGGAAGCCCAGAATTACACACACTACTCCAGATGCTGCCTCACCAGAGCTGAGTAAAGGAGCAAGATCATTTAAGGAAGAAAGCCTTACAATGGAATAACGTTCAGCTTTCTCTGATTGTTAGATGTAAAGGAGAGCCTTTACATTCATATCAAATGAGTAATGGAATAAAAAAAATGACAATAACAGAATAAAACAATGAAATGTAATTACAGAATATAATAAGAAAATACATTCATATCTATGAGGAAAAATGGTAAAAGRAAAAACTATGTAGAAAATCTGGAGAGTAATTATACTGTAATAAACATTAATAAACTGTAATAATTGTATCTTTTTTTCTGAAAAATTTCAAAACTTTTCCTCAATTCTTTTCTAATTTTCACTAAAATATCTTACCTAAAAGTAATTTTGATTGTCGACAGGAACACTTTCTTCTAAAAGTACAGTCCATATCTAGCAACTTAAGAGGATGATCTTGTTTCTATTGCCTTGAATTCATAACATCCCMAAAACTCTGACACATTAATATTGTGGTACTGCCTCCTACTTCTATCAGTCCAGTTTTTATCACTGCACTTGGTGAGGTCCATAGAACACTGAAGATGTATCTCAAGCATCTTGTCTCACTGACGGTATACAATTTATTGCTTCTTTTAACCCAAACAATTGAAATTAGTGACCAACTGAGTCCCTAAATTAAATCTATATTTAAGAGTTTTTCCAGCACAATATTAACAGTGACAGTCCCAGCAATTTATTCCGTATCACACCTGTGAGATTCCAGCAGTTTCTGAAAATTGTTAAAGTAAATTAAAACAAGGATTTTTATAATACATTTTTTCCTCATTGTGGAGAATCTCAAGCTGAGCAAACACATTATTAGCCTGGTGTAAGTCTAAGTGGGTACTTAATAAAGCAATGCAAGCTCCACAAAGATCATGGCAGACTTATAATTATAATTTAGTCTGAATTGGAAACCTCCTGCTGTTTCCTGAGGTAGCTCTATGTTATCACTGTGATATAGCACAGCTAACACTGGACCTGATCATTATGGAGGGCAGGTGCACCCACACACCAAAAAAATTTATACAAATGTAATGGAGAAAATACCCGTATATGCATTTGTTATATTTGCATGTCAAGTGTCAGGACATTCCATGCCCACATGATCATTGAGATACATATTTAGTTAATTCCATGCTCAGTTTAGATCCCTAGCGGAAGTACAGTGAATATCCATGCTATGTGCACTGGACACTGCTTCCAAGGGTGTTGCTGCCTACTGGATTCCCAAGCCAGGCTGAGCACCAGGGCTCTGACTGCAAAGTGCTTGCCCATCTGACCTGCAGCTGGGACCCTCAAAGGATCTGCAGCTGGGACCCTCAAAGGACAGCCAGTTAAGCACTGGATGACATGAAATCAACAGTAAGAAATGCCAAGAAAATGAAACACCCTTGTTATAAGCTAAACACTCTCAACTCAGAGGATATCCTGATATCCATACTTTTAGGAATTAAACAAATACTTTGCCTCTCCCTTCTGAAGTTCACCATCAACTYAAACCATATCCTCCTCCTTTGCTACAGGAAGTATAAGAGCCTGGGGTCAGTGCCAAATGATTTTCTGTGATGCTTCTGGCTTCCTCCCCAGTTCCTCTGCGTCAGTGTGGGTCACAGGTCATGGCCATGATCCCTCAGATATGGCTGCCCCATGGGCGTCCTATGGCTTGGTAGTGTCCCCAACCTGGTGATTCAGTTGCTGCCATCCAAGACTGGCAAGGTACGRCATAGCTGTGTCACTTCTTTGACATAATTTTACTGAGAAAACTGCAGTCTGGGGGTGAGAAAGTGTGTGAGCTAACACCACACAATATCAGGGAAGCAAGGACATCAGAAGAAATGTAGTCATTAGGAGGACTAATACATAGCTCTTGTATTCAAGACGAGAAAGAGAGAGGAAAAGTTGAAAAGTATTGATTTAAAAAAACAAAAAAAAAAAGAAGACCTTGATAACAGTAGCTGAGAGATGTTAGAGATCAGCCTCCTGGGTGCAAGACAGCTGCAGAACACTCAGAACATAAAGAACTTAACATATACTTAATAGCATCTTTAGTCTTCACCATAAATAATTATCTAGATTTTAAATTCATATAGGGCTGCAATAATGTCTAGCGAGATTTTTGAAGGTTACTAAATCATAAAAGATTTAGAGAAATATTAACTTCAAGTAAGAAAAGAAATAATTAAAGAATCTAACTTCCTATCCTTAAAATTTATGCAAGAAAATAGTTGTGTGCAGTGCATGGTTTTTAGGTGTTTGTTTTTTTTTGTTTTTTTTTTTTTTTTTGACTTATGTTGTGTCTCTCTTTTAATAAATCTAGGACTATCAAACTAATTCTGTAATTTTTCTCAGTTCAGTGGAAATTCCATGTGAACTGCTTGTAGAAAAAAAAAAATACTATTTGGTGCATTCTATTACCAACTTGTTTCATCCAAATTGCAGAACAGGCTGCTTGAATCCCCAGCATTTTTTCACTCAAAATCTTGCCATGAACTGAAAGAATAAATCTTGAATGTAAAATCCATAATTTWTTGTTACCCTGATCTTGTTAGTTTTAGTCTAATCTCATAACTAGTATTATTTCCCTTTCAGCAATCTTAACATCTGTATTTCAAAATATATACAGTGAACGYGAAGTGTATACAAGTCAATGGCTTCATTGACTTGTTTCAATGGTTTCTTGRTGGTTTCTTCTTCCTCACTCTGTGATTCATTTGGAGTCATTCTTATGCGCTTATGTGCTTTCTGACTTATTATTTCTTGATTGGTCTTCAGTGTGGCCGTGTTACAACTGAATTTACTGTGTACATGTGTAAGTGACCACATATGTTGGACACTTGTTCTTTGTCATTCCTAGCCCTTGCTGCAAGAGCTTCTGTCCTTAGCGGGCAATAGTTGACCTCTGATGAGTTCTTTTTGGCCCTTGGGACRAGAGTGTCATCCCACACTTTTCAAGGCCCCTGCTTTCATTTCATGCTTCTMTTTTATTCTAGGGTTATAGGTAGTTACAGAAATATTTATTGCAATAAACATGATAACACATGTGCAAAGCTAAGAAAAAAAAAATGAAATAAAGGCAGGTATAATCGTTAAGTCATTAAATAATTCCTATTAAAAAACAAAATAAATCACTATAGAGGCGAAGACACATTTGAAAAAAAGTTTCAGGAATCCCAAAACCACAGTTATCAGTCTAAAAGCAAGCCTCTGAAGCCCGCTATAARCAATGGCAGCATCCTATTTACTGGACTGTAGAACTACAATTTCCACCGTTCCCTGTGAGGCCTCAGRTAAACAGTAGATTATTTTGCCAAATTGTATTGCCATTTCTGTCCAGATCATCTGATTACTCTTTCTCTAAGGCTGCAGGTCATGATGGCACAGACAATTGCATAGTGTTAGAATTAATATTGTCCCATAACTTGAGAAAAAAATTACTGTCACTGAGATACAACATATCTTTTTCTATAACTCCACAAAGTTTCTATAGTCTTTATTTTTCTTAATGTGTTTATAATTCAACCCTAAAAATTGTCAYGAAAATTAACTAGTCTTAGCAGGAAATGTGCTTGTCTCCATCCAAATCATCTCATTCAAGCAGAGTTGTATATTATGTAAGATATATAAGAAAACAGTAACAAGTGCAGAACTTCTCAGGAGAAAAACTCATGGATAAGCTTGCCTGCAGAGTTCATAAAAATAATTATTTGAAATTTTACAGATTTATGAGATAGATCCTCAGTTAGTTCACTGTTTCAGCTCCAGTGAAGCCAATGGAATTATGTCTACATCTACTGAAGTTCTACTTCATACAACTAATTGTCTCCACCAGAAGTACACTGCCAATTTAAATTTTCTAAATAGCAATTACAGGTAATGCTTCTAAGATTTTATTTCTTCCAGAAGAGAGTCTTGGAAAAATAACAAATGAGATCAATTTGTGATAAACTGTGAAGTGCAATTCATAATGCTGCAATTTAGAAAATATGTGTTATTGCATGGCATTATGCTAGCATGGTGTACCCAATGTACCATTTAATTGGTATTTCATATTTGGTAATGGTCTTACCAGGTATTTCAAAGAAATGGGGAGAAGGATAGAGAGAGAATTAATATACAAAATTACACCATAGGGATAATGAAGAGAGTTTTTCCTCCCTGGTTTTATTGTTCCTCTTCTACCCTGAAGTGTATAGATTTTCAGGCTCTGAAACCTTTCACACCTGATTTGAGTGTAAGAAATGGGAGGGATGCAACTGAAAGTAACAGCAGTTAGTGCTGGCTGAGAAGACAGCATAGTTGGCAGTTGCAGGACATAAAGTAACAGCTCAACAGCTCCATTGGAAACCCAATAACAAGCTAGGATTGAGTTTCTTTTTTGTAAGACCAAGATAACGGGGGAAAACAAATGCCTGCCCTTGCCTAGGGGATACTTAGGCAGTTCTAAAACATCCATGCAGGCCCGTCTGCTTGAGTGTACTCAGGGTATTAACCAAGAGAGCTACAGTTGTTATTTTCATCTGCTCAGTACCTCGGTGAACAGTACTCAGGTACACATCTGGATAATAGAATTCAGTGGTAAATTTTCTATAAAACATCATGATAAGTAGGTATTGGCATCTGAWTTAAGTTACTTGTATCTTAAAGAGTTCTTCTGTTGCTCTGTACAATTCTTGAGCATTTTTCCTTCATTTTTAATTCAGTATTTTGTGGGCAAAGCTGCTGTTTTAATAGTCAGCTTCTCTGAAATGTTCTCTGAAATTTTGTACATTTTGATCCATGTGAAAAATCATGCTTTCAGYATAGCAAGATTATCTTTTTGTTTTGTTTTTTTGCTTGTTTATTTTTTTCAGTTTCCAGATACATTTCTTCAAATCTAGGCAATTAAATAGGTGCAAGTAGACAGGCATGTTTAGCTTAGTCTTCTTTTGTTAAAGAATTAATTTTGTTAAAGGATTCATTTAAAACAAACAAAAAAAAACCACTAAAACAACCCCGCCAAGCCCAGCAGTGTAGCAAGTATATGAGGTAGCAGGTCTGTTGTAAGGAAATTAATACAGTCAGTCTTGCCAGAAGACACAGTTACAAAAGGATATTTACTGGCAGTCATGCAAATAATGTATGCAAGTGTTCTTGAAAAGTGAATCCCAGCTCCACTGAAATCAAAGGTAAAAGTGGTGATTTCAATAAAGCCAGATTCATGCTATTCTCCCCTCTCTTCGCAGTAAGAAAAAAATTATGCTATTTGATTGCTCTTATTATAGTGAAGTACTAATGCTCTGAGTCTTTGGGATCTACTACAGAAGAAATTCTTTTCAGGTTACATATTAGGAAACATTTCTACACAGAAAGTAGTCAAGCACTGGAACAGGTGGTGGAGTCACCATTTCCAATAGCATTCAGGAAACATGTAGATGAGGCACTCTGGGGACACAGTTTAACAGGTGTGGTGTTGGAGGGCTTACGGTTGGACTCAATGATCTCAAAGGTCTTTTCCAACCATAATGATTCTATGATTCTACTGATTTAGGCTGTCATAAAGCACTGAATAACCATGCAAATAATATAACGATATGTTTAATGTAGTACCCTGAAGTATGTGTTYTTTCAAAATGCATATGAAATGGCTAGCATTAAAATATCCATATTATGCAATGCATTTTTTGCTAAAAATTTTCTCCAGTCCCACAATAATTTATACTCATAGTTCTTCTTCAACACCTCTTTTTATCAATCTGCCTCTTGCATTTTTTTTTTGTATTGAAACACTGTTATAATAAATCATTCCAATAAAGTTTTATCTGATATCCAAAAAAAAATCTAATAAATTGTTGGAAGAATGTATTAGTTCTTCTAGTTGCAATGTTCAACTGGAAGCTCATGTCTGTCTAATCAAAGTAGAATCAAGACATACAAAACTGAAAGCAACTTCAAGTGAACACCCTGCGTCCAATCCCACGCAATTCTGCAGCATAAATGATCCTTCACGCCCTTTCAAAGTTACTGTCTCCAAGAGAAAATCTTCCCATATCACAAGCATCATGGCAAGCAACTTTTATTTTTAATTGCTTATATTTTGTTTTTTATTTGTTATTTAAATGTTCCTACAAGCTGTATTATTTTTTCCTCCCAAATTGCTGAGAAAGTTTTAGTTTAATTTTAAAGTGAAAAAAAGAAAAACCCTAAAAATAAACTGCTTATTAACCACTCCATTTATATTATTATAATGAACTTGTACCTCCAAAATCATTAGTCAGACAAATTGARTATTTTGAAGGGTTGGCATGTTGATTTTTTATCATTTTTTATTTTCTTTCTTGTTCAGATAAGTGATTGATAGAGAATATCAATAGCAATATGGAATTTATTTGAAAGGTACTACTTCTAATTGAATATTAAAATATTACATTGTCTGTTAGTACTCTCTTTTTAAAAATGAGACATTTGCTTATTTCTTCATTCCACCTGTGACAACCAGGATACACCAAGATGACAAAAGACTGGCCTTCGCATTTAAAATTCCATGTATGCACATACYATGCCTGCTCTCTGCAGACTGACAGAAATAAGTGGCTGAGACTATCAGAAATGATGTAGAGTTACTACTTATTATAATTACATAGAATTGAGCTATAATAAATTGGCAATGTAGAACTCTTAGAAGGGAGAGGAGTTTGGTTATACAGTAATTCAGTTTTCTTCACAGTCAGAAAGGAAACTTGGAACAACAAAAATATCAGAGGGTTTTGCATATCAAAAGAGCAATACAATCCCCTCAAATGTTTATTCTACAGTTTCACAAATGTGCAAGTCTCATCAAAATCACAGTAAAGGAAGTATCTGTAAATCAAAAACATGAAGGAAGGTGCTGATGTGGGGGGAAAGATGCAGTAAAGRTCTGGTAGCCCTGTCTACAGAGACAGACCTGTCTACAGAGACATATTTATAAACATTTCACATTTATTGTGGATAGACCAGCTTTTCAATTGGCTCAGAACTGAAAGATATCTCAGAGAAGTCCTGCTTAAGCAAGTATACCTTTCTATAAGTTTTGGGCTTAAAAGTTGTACCCGAATATGAAAACAAACAAAACAACAACAAAACAACAACAACRAAACCCTTTGCTTTGCTAGAATGAAAGCATTTTTCTTTTCAACTCTTAAAGTGATTCAAATGTATGTAAAGAGATGGAGACTTCCTTTTATGTATCCAAAGGGAGCACTGCAGTGGCAAACTCTTGGGTACCTAAAACTTGAATAAGAAGATTAAGACACCTGAGTAAGATTCACTTCACTAACAATGGTAATAATATTAAATATTAGGGTCTCCAGAGGATTCAATTTTGGTGAATTTTCTCTGCATGATCCAGTGCTTCTGTTGGAAGGTGAAGGTCATGGACAGAGACATCTTGACTTTAGGAAATCTGAATTTTCACAGAGCTATTATCTTGGGCTAAATTTCTGCATGTACACAGTGTCATAACATTTACTTTGAATTTAGACAGTGAATAGAGAATATACTATGCTGCATAAAAAAAGAACTCTTAGACCTATAATGTTAATTCTCTTTGATGGGTTTGAACCAGGCACAGTTTTTAASAAAGACCTGATAAAAATTTTCACAATATGTATTTGTATACTCATTATTTACCACATGTATATGTATGTCTGTGTACATCACATCCATCTGCACTTTCATTTACATTTATTTACCCATTATGTTTGGCTGCCTTGTCAGGAATACGAACTATGCCTGGAAGATTTAACTACAATTCTTTTCATAAAGAACCTAGTCTCTCTGGCAACCCACAAGCTTTAGTTCCATTATCTAAATCTTTTATCTTCCTTTCTTTGATTGCAGGATAGTTTTTCATCTCTATATTTTTTTCAGTGAATAAAGTGCAGATGAAGTCCCCTTCTGTGACAGAATTATTTCACCTTCCCTGTGAAATTGCCCTGAAGGTCTCATCAAAGAAAACACTCTCTGAATTATTAGGTGCATATGTTAAAAATAGTCATTTGCATTTCATTAAAATAACATAGGCTTGCTGCTAAGTCTTCCCTCCTGTCTTTTGAATTTGTGTGCACTGAAAACAGCTCTTTTATAAATATAATCACTATCATTTTTTTCTCAAGAATTGTAAGAACAGATATTTCCTCTTCCTATTTCTTTGATATTTCCTCCTCATGAACACAGTAGTAGTGTGTCATGCTGTAACGTGTTCTTTAAAGATAAAAGAAAATCTTATGGAAACTTTCTAAAACTTAAGGAATTTTAGATTTGTTGGCTGTGCTGTTGGCAAAAAAAAAAAAGAAAAAAAAAAAAAAAAGGTTTTAATTAACATACATCTTGATTCTGTGGGTGATTCAACAGTGTTAACAGTACTACATGCTAAACTGGCAGCCAACCAGGAGAACTAGCAGGAGAAAAGTGGTAGCCTACCAAAAGTTTTGTATGTCATTCTACCAGAGTTTAGACAGATTAGGTATTGCATGTGCTACTGACTCTGAACGCAATTCCTTAAACTACTTAAAAGTGACTTGTTTCCCAGGACCTTCTTGCCCCCTTTCAATTCTGAAGCTCCGGGATCAAAGCTCCAGAAGTCCTTGGAATATCATTGTCCTCTTTCATATTCAGGCTCAGGCCATTGTACTTTTGTTCATTTGTCAAAAACTAAACTGCCAGGGCTGCAGGCTGCCCTGACTGCAGAAAATAAAGCTTTTGTTGTAGGGCCTTTCACGTTGATATTGTTTGTCTTTCTGGGAATACTGCCATGTCTTGGATGCCAGATCTTCCCAATCAAAAGGTTTGGCTTCACGCTACATGCTTTGTGCCATGCCTATACTACACATCATTGCCTTAACAAGCTGATGAGTTCATGTGGTGTTATTAAACCTTTGTGCCTCATCCCCCGCCTATCCTTTCCAGGCTTATCATGGCTGAATAGCACAAAAGTAATTTTGAGAAAGCAAATATGTGCACAGACAATATTCCAAACAAGATTTCACATGGCAAAATGAAACAAAGCTCGGACCATTTTCTCCTACCAAAAATAATTAATTTCTCCCAAAGTGTGTAAGGTTTACAACATGAATTCAAACTGAGATAACAAAGCAACTTATCCCTAGCATTTCCTAACAGAACAGTCTTTCCCACTGACTTAGCATGAGTAATTGTCCACAAACAACATTTGCAGTGACAGCACCAAAGTGTATGTGACTGCACTCCCTTGGGCTTGGTCACCCATGACATTTTTGCTGATCTGAAGTGGCCATATTGGGATAATATCATTACAAGTGAGAAATGCCTCAAAGTTATAGTATTAGTCACAAGCAGGATATTCACACAAGCAGGATGCTTATGGTACCCTTCTCTCTAAATTCATTACAGATCCCTGATGCCAGAGACCAAAGCCACACTTGGACTAACAGCCTTGAAGAGTTCACTTTCCATTAACAAATCGCTTTGGCACCCAACATGATACCAAACATCATGATTCAATTTRTATTTATGGTTACTGGTAAAAGGCATTTGGGAAAGCCATGGGTAGAACTGGCAGCTTTTMTTTCCCCTTTTCTGATACCATACTTCTCTGCCATTCTCACTTCACTAGGGCCCTAGGATCTGTTCTAAGAGACATTTTATCCCATGGACAGCACAATCAGAGCAAAGTTACTCTGGCAAAATGTCAAGCCTTCCCCATACCATGAAGGACTCCTCCTTTTCCAAGCTTAGAAAGAACATAACCAGTTTAATGTTTGGGTAAAATGGGTCCAAGCACCTATGGGAAAACCCAGGTTGCCAAGACCATAGCTGCGCATTACAACTGCCACTGGAGATGTATGATGAAAGTAGGATTGCGAGGAACAGGYAATCGGAGCAAAACATGATTTTATCAAGCAAAGAGGCTGCACGAGGTCAAAGAAGACATGGCATGAATGAAATATTTCCAGATGTCATGAAGTATCTGAGTGAAAATAATGCCTATTGTGTCCATATTAAGAAAGAGTGAGAAAAACTAATGGAGATGATCTACATAGTTCAAATTCATTAAAGTCAGCAGCAGGAAGTAAGAAGGAACTTGTTATGATAGCAGAACTCCTATACCTCATATTTACACTATTTATCCCACTAAGGTTTTCTGAGACGTGAGTTTGCTTCCAGTAGGAAATATATTCTCTGCTTTTTTCTTTCACTAGAGCACGAGTTTGTTCTACCATATTCCTGGATAAGAAAAAGTCAGAATACCTGTAATTTCTAGGAAAAAGGCTAATATTCTAGGGTTTTTCTTTTCCAATTTAGATTTTTTTAAACAAAAATCTAATATTGTCACTTTTCTAACTTGAACCATTTTTTAAGACTTAAAAAGTTCATAATGAGTGACAAAGAGCTTTTTCCATGGGTATTTTCTTTGTGCCCTTATGCAGGACTGGATTTCAGTAGAATCCCTCTGAGTTTTGTTCCTTTCAGAGACTTGTATTTATAATGGCCCTTCTAGTATCTCAGTCTCAAAATGTAGCAGTAAGTGTTTTGAATAAGCAGTCCACATTTACAAACTGAGATTGTGTTTTYCACACACATTATGTAACAAAGGGCATCTATTACACTACGAATGGTGGGGTCCATCTCCGTCAGAAATTTCAGAACGTTGTTTCCTTTCTCTATTAAGCATGACAGTACTCACATGGGCCTCAACACTAGCTCTCCAACACACCATGGCAGGATGTGCAAATGGCAACAAGGTGTACATGCTGGATCAAGACATGTACTGTGAATGTGCAGTAAGTGCAATTGGAAGGATTACTACAAGCAAAAAATGCTAGAATTTAAGTCAATTTTGTACATCCTAAGCATGAGGTACTGCACACAGCTAATTCATTTCTATCACTAAACCTAGTGAATTCTTCATTTCTAGTACTATGCTTTCCACTGCAGAGTCTCCACTGGCTAGGATTGTCTCTTGTCCAATGCATACTTTGCTGTGGGTGTACATAGTGATACTGTCCCTCCCTTCCTTGTCACATCTAATCTGCAATAAATCATCATCTTCTTTCACCAGTACAGGCTGGAGACTGACCTTCTGGAGAGCAACTCTGTCAAGAGAGACCTGGGTGTCATGGTGGATGACAAGTTAACCATGAGGCAGCAGTGCCCTCATGGCCAAGAAGGCCAATGGAATCCTGGGTGCATTAAGAAGAGTGTCTCCAGCAGGTCAAGGCAGGTGATCATCCCCC
The DNA here is from genome assembly GCF_003342845.1 of Nothoprocta perdicaria. NCBI lineage: Eukaryota > Metazoa > Chordata > Aves > Tinamiformes > Tinamidae > Nothoprocta > Nothoprocta perdicaria. The sequence goes on from NW_020454805.1 coordinate 1,013,896, forward strand.
TCTACTCAGACCTGGTGAGGCCAAATCCGGAGACTGTGTCCAGTTCTGGGCTCCCCAGGAAAAGATGGATGTGGAGCTGCTGAAGCACAGGGCTATGAGGATGATCAGGGGCCTGGAACATCTTCCCTATGAGAAAAGGCTGAGAGAACTGGGCCTGCTCAGCTTGGAGGAGAGAAGGCTGAGAAGGGACCTGATCAGTATATACAAATACCTRTAGCGATGGAGTGAGGGGGATGTGACTGGCCTCTTTTCAGTGGTGGCCACCAATAGGACTAGAGGAAACGGCCACAAGCTGAGGCACCAAAAGTTCCACATGAAYTTAAGGAAAAAAAGCCTGGAACAGGCTGCCAAGAGAGGTTGTGGAATCTCCTCCTCTGGAGACCTTTAAAATCTGCTCGGACACAATGCTGTGCCACATGTTCTAGGTGACCCTGTGTGTGTGGATGGGAGTTGGACTAAATGATCCCTGAAGGTCCTTTCCRGGCTTAAGGTTTCTATGATTATATGACCTTATGCTCTGGAAAAGATGGGATATCCCTTCTCTAGGTACAAATAGATTAAAGTCACTATTACAACAAGTGCTCTGTACMATTTTACATAGGGAATTTGTAACAGAAGATGCCACATATTATCAGACTAGCACATCAGATTTTGGTAGACCACSAAGGAGGTGGTCACACTCTCCTTGTCCCTCTCTGCATCCAGATGCAAAAATAAGAACTAGTTCATTTGCTATGACTGTCAATCAACTGCAACTCTTGCTCTGAGCAAATATCAAATGCTCTGCTAAAGAGATATTGCATCTAAATATTCTGTCTTACAATTGTCAGCTTTAGTTATTAATTCTACAATAAGTGAAGCTGAGAGATAAATTTGGTTATAGAAGATTTAACAGAGGTTAACCCTTATTTAATCATCTCAGTCAAGCAAACAGCTTTGATCAACAGCAGAGAGCTATAGTTCAATATTTACACCTTGCATGAAAATATGGCATTTAATCTAATCAAGCCGGCCAATGCTGAACATGCCATGTTAAATGTTTGCTCTTCAAATCTGAAGTTCATTCATTCTGTCACTCTAATTCCCCAACTCAATTTGAAAATAGTTTGCATTACATGCTATCTTGCAGCTTTATGTGTTTGCCTAATAAACACAGGTTAAATGACCTTGTCTTGTGAATGTGACATTGTTAAAATAAAAGAATAAATGTGACAGAATTATCTGCTAAAAGAAAATATAATGCATTGTTAAGAGGAAAAAGAAAAAAATATCTTTCTATCTGTTACAGATCTCCTTTTGCTACCCAAAATAGACTTGTTTTTTGTTCCCCAGCAGAACATGAGCAGCTTATGCATTGACTGTAAWTTTTTTCTCTTCTCACTCCAGTCAAATCTTTTAGACAGTAGATTGAAAGATGAACAAACAAGAAGGGAGATACTGAAAAACAAACAATTCAAAATTAAAATCTCTTTAAAAATGACATAGTCTAAAGCAAAGCAATAAARTCTGATTTTGATCTTATACAAACTATTTTCAGTAAAGCAGGGGGAATTCTAATGCTCTTGAGGAGATGCAATAGGAATAATGAGATCACAGTCAATGCCTATGGGCTTTTTTCTTCATTACTTAGGTTTCTCATACTAGAAGTGAGGCTGTACAGAGGTTAGGACACAAATTTCAGAATRCACTGGAGAAAAAAATATACCTATATTTAAAATAGAATCACAGCATTTCAACTCTCCTCGCTTCTTTGGAAAAAGGACAAAAAGTAGACTTACTGTAAATAGTTCCATAATAAAACTTTCCAAAGGAAGAGGTCATAGTTTCTAGAAAAGCTTGCTTCCAGCCATAGACATAAAATTATACTGCTTTCTTGTTTCATAGAAATGCTGTGAATCTTTTGTTTTTTATGAGCAGTGTAAGAGAACTAGGAGATTTATACCAGGGTGAAACTTGGTTTAAGGTGAAGAATGAGAAGGCAAAAACATTGAGCATAGCAGAAGGTGAAGCAGTGATCTGCTTAGCAAAAGGTGAATTAGATGCTCCTCAAACAAGGCCTGGCCGCACCAACAAGTTATAATGGCATCAGGATGATCTGAGATTTACCTACTCCAGGAGCTGATACACATATCCTCAGCAGACCACATGCTGCTGCATGGTACTTTTATTTTTAGCTCCACTTTGCTTTCAAAAATACAGATTTTTGGTAGTTCTTTTTCTGTATATAAATATATTAGTATTAATATTAATCTTGTTTACAACCATTTTCCTGTTTTTTTCCCTCTATTTTTTTTTTGGCAAGGRAAAGAAGGTAAATATATACACATAAACATATACATTTACCATTTCATATATGGATTACAGGAAAAATATCAATATCCTTGGCATAGTAATAGAAATAAAATTTGTATATGTCAAACCATTTGGTACAGTAGTAGCTGAAACAGATAGGTGACTTATCCAGGATTGCAAGGCCAGAGCCAGCAACGGACACTGAGATATGGATTTATCTGCCCTAACTAACTCAGGCATCAGGAAGTTAAATTTTGGAATCAGATCTATCTACCCTGAGTTTTCCTTATAGTCAATGCAGAATAATAAACACTTTAAAGCAGGTTTCATCTTACCTAAAATAAGTCAGATGAATCACTTTCTGAAGGTCTAACTCCAGCTATAAAAKCAGCTGACTACCAGCTCAGCCCAAGATAAATTTATACACCTGAATTTGATGATATGGATCCACCCAGATATCCTATGTACTATGTTATATTAAATAAATTTATAGAATAATTACATATATTACATATTACATATATGTATTACATAGAGGGAGACCTCAGGAGTTCGGCACATGTTCTGTATTTCTCCACTGCATCCATTGGCACTTCATTATTTTCTTTTTCTATACTTACAAAATGTCTGACTGTTAAACACGATGAACTATTTTATTGTTAAGCATTTAAGAGAAAAATGATGGTTTGAATGTTAATACACCAAGGTAGATCAGAATCTTAGAGCTGTTAAATGCTTTCTGAGCCACTAGAGCGTAGCATCAGTGCTATAAAGAAGCACTCCCTGATGGATTGTTAGCAATACTCTAACTCTTTTCAGGACAATAATATTGACTTCACATTAGATAAACATGAATCTTCTAAACAAGAGGTGAATGCCAGGGAACCAACCTCTTCTACCTGTCTAGTAGCTAAAAGGCAGCAGGACACACTCTATAGAGTTTAATTTTAACTGTAATTAGCTTTTGCAGTGAAGTGCAGTAAGGTAACAAATGAAGCACAGTGCTGCAACACGGGGCTCTGYAAAGAGAATAGAGGAGGTCATACTCTTTACCTTGACAATTTTTGTTTTCCACACAGCCCATTTTAAGTAAAGCACAGACATTAAATGACCCTCAAGCTTTGAAAGACGTAGCTGTGTGGGAGAAAATAAAAATGAAAATCAGTGAGGTATTGAATCTGCAGTTGTAAGTTGTTTAGAATGTAAAGTGTTGACATGACAGGAAAAACGATAGTCTTTCCACTTTATCTATAGGCCACAAGTTCAGAGAAAAAAATGCAACGGCTCAGAAAAAAAGTTGCTTAGCATTTATCAATAGRAAATACGTTCGTTATATCCCCAGAAGAATTCATAGACATCATGAAATTTTTATATTTATATGTATAATTTTCTACCTGCTAATGAGAAATAGTCCAAATTCTGTCACTCAGTACACTGACATGAAACAAACAAAATGCAATACTGCTAAGCTCATTAAAATAAAAAAAAAAATTCTTTTTTTTTTAAAAAGGTTTCCCAGCTCATTTTTCACAGAATCACATAATCACAGAATATTCAAGGTTGGAAGGGACCTCTAGAGATTATCTAGTCCAACCTTCCCGCTCAAGCAGTCACACCTAGAGCATATGGCACAGAGTGGCATCCAGGCAGGTTTTGAAGACCTTCAGAGAAGGAGACTCCACAGCCTCCTTAGGCAGCCTGTTCCACTGCTCTGTCACCCTAACAGTAAAGAAGCTCCTCCTCTCCTGGAGATGGAAATTCCTGTGTTTCAGCTTATGGCCATTACCCCTTGTCCTATTGCTGGCCACCAATGAGAASAGCTTGTCCCCTTCTTCCCTGCATTCTCCCTTCCTGAACTTATACATATTAATCATATCCTCTCTCAGCCTTCTCTTCTCCAGAGAAAACAGGCCCAGCTCACTCAGTCTCTCCTCATACAAGAGATGTTCCATTCCCTTAATCATCTTAGTTGCTCTTCACTGGGCTCTGTCGAGAAGCTCCACGTCCCTCYTRTWCTGGGGWGCCCAGAACTGCACACAGTACTCCAGGTGCGGCCTCACCAGAGCTGAGTAGAGGGGCAGAATCACCTCCCTTGACCTGCTGGCAACATCCTCCTGATAGAGGCCAGGATCCCACTGGCCTTCTTGGCCACGAGGGCACACTGCTGACTCATGGTTAACTTGGTGTGAACCAAGACTCCCAGGTCCCTCTCCGTGGAGGTGCTTTCCAGCAGGTCGATCCCTAATCTGTACTGGTGCCTGGGGTTATTCCTCCCCACGTGCAGGACCCTGCACTTGTCCTTATTGAACCTCATGAGGTTCCTCTCTGCCCAACTCACCAGCCTGTCCAGGTCCCTCTGGATGGCAGCACAGCCCTCCGGAGTGTTGGCCACTCCACCCAGCTTGGTGTCATCYGCAAACTTGCTCAGGGTGCACTCCGTGCCCTCATCCAGGTCATTGATGAACAAATTGAACAGGRCCGGGTCCAGTACTGACCCCTGGGGGACACCACTGGCCACAGGCCTCCAACTGGACTTAGCCCCATTTATCACCACCCTGATTTTTAGCTCTTTCCTTCCAGTAATCTTTCCAGATGAATTTTGTATAAAGTAATAATTTACACTATCAACAATGTTGGATTTGCTGATTTTCAAAAACTTAACATTGTTGGTTTTTTAATAACTTTTTTTATTTATAATCAGAGTAGGAAGTGCCTGGAAAATATTGTCCTATTACTGGAGAGAGAAATAAACTAAATCTGTTTTCAGTGAGGTGATACAAATCTTYTGTAAAATAGACATATCAATAGAATAATTTTGTGGACGGCTCTTTTTTAGTATTATTATAACTGCTGATTTTCCTATTTGCTGTTTTCTTTCAGTTTTTAATATCTAGGTAGCATTCATTAAGAATTTAGAGACTTTTGATAAACATTAAGATTTCAGTTTTATTCTATTTCCATGAAAGAGTAAAATCCGAAATTCTAAATACTTTTGGCAAGCTCAAAGCAGTTTTTAAAATGTTGGAATATAGGAACTAAAAATCCAAAACTTGCTATAGTCAGTTTCTCTCAGCCCTGCTCTCACTTTTACCTCAGGACAGAAATGGGAGTTTGTCACTGCAATCTGGGTCATCGCAAGAAATATGCAAGGAGAAAAATGGCTGAAAAGGATCTCAAGTAGCAGATTAATGCATTCCTATACCCCAACCCAGAACTGTCTGTACCCATCTCTTCTAGACAGATGTTTGTCTAAATTAGTCTGTAAAGTCTCCTGCTCCAGTGATTAATCTCTATTAATAGAGATTTTGTATTAAACTCACTGAATTAACCTGAATTCCTAAGCATCCTGAGCTCATGCATTTCAGTTCACACTATCAATGTCTACAAGCTCAGTGAAAAGTCATTTTCACAGAAAAACTGTGATGTAGATAAAATATTCACTGGTTGCATATMTTTTCCATTCTCCATTCTCATTTTCATTTCAGACTCCCTCCCTCCCTCCATGGCACTTAGAAGTCTTACAGAAAATTCTAGAGTCATATGCTTTGTCTACTTTATATATTTTGCCTCACAAATCTCATCTTCACAGTGTGACATCAATAAGATAAAATGATCAAAATATAAGCATTTTATCTTTCTTCGGGTATTTGTAAGYATCTTCATTGTAACTTTTCTTAATATGAGGTGAAAAAAAAACTGATAARGAAAAAACAATCTTATCTTTTCAAATATTTTCCTACAAAGCTACAATTCTCTTTGAAATTTCGCTGTGGGACAAGAAAAAGCAATTTGTGAAAATTCAATTAGTAGGTTCTTTAAAAATCATTGCATTTCATTCTGATATTTAAAACCTGATTGCTCTTCTGTATGCATATCAATCTGGTATCAAATTTCTGCTTCTAATTTTTCATAGAGCCTCTCCATTGTCTGCATGGCTGGTATGGCAAAGAATCAAGCAAATTTTCAAAAATGAAGGAAAGAAAAAAGTATTCAAAGAAATGAGGCAGAAAAAAAATGGTACTTATGCATATAAGCAGTACAAGGAGCTCAAAAACACTTTAAAGATAATAGTCAACTGAAGTGTGTAATGGTGAAGGTTTTCAGATTGTTCAAGAATTCTATTACTAAATACTGATTCATATATTAAATTATATTTTAAAATAAATTTTATTTATTTCATCATCACTCTGCTTAGAAGTATTTTAAGTGTATTATAATATATAAGACCATACCCTCGACTAGGTAAACTACTGTCATCCCATCAGCTTCAAAGGAGCTGCACCAAGTTTACACCAACAGAAAAAAAAAGTCAATTTTATCCTTTTTTAAAAAGACCTTCTTGCACAGTGGAGAACTTGTTTGAGCATAAAGAAAAATAAGATTTTAACTGTATATGCAGTAAGGAAAATTACTAGCTTTTGGATATTGCAGATTTAAAKGGTATATGAGAAGCTTCTGAGCTCTCAGACCTTGCTATATTGCTTTGGAATCTGGAAGAGCACAAACATGATAAAGAGGTTTAGCAGAATGCATATTAGAAATTGGAGTAAACTGAAATCGTGCATTAAAATTATAGAAGAAAGYACAATGCTATGATTTTTATGAAGCACTGGAGGCAAAAGGCATCCAAAATAGCTTTTCGTAAGTTTTCCTTCAAGTAAATTAATAACTTGGTCTCCAAGTACAGGCAAGCTTTCTGACGCTCTTTCTCCCTTTTTTCCCCTTCCTTGCAGCCCATTAGTTTTGGCTCATAAAAATGTATCTGGAAACTCTTTTATGATTCATTTAATGTTTGGAACATACTGAATAATGACTTCAGAACTTCAATGAGTTTTAATTTTAATCCACTTCAAACTCAGAAGAAAAACTTTTTCTCCTCGGATGTCACAAGAGGGATTGCTGTCCGGCGGGAAAGAAAAGTGAAGCAGATCTTGGTCAGCACAAATGGTCAGCTACTTCAAAAAAGCAGTTTAGAGATGATGGCAARTGAAGAGGTCACCTTGCTCCTAATCTAGCACTTCCTCCTGTTGACTTTTTCACAGATTAAATAAATAAATGGGAAGATACACTGGCCTGGCAGGAAAAGGTAGTTATAACAGAGTTTTGCTAATTCAAGCACCTCAAAAAAAGACATAAAATGTGATCTCTGTGTCCCAAGAATTCAAAGACAAGGTGCCCCATTACAGAAGCAATGGATGAAACTAATAGATCTGGGGACGGAATTGGGACATTCACCTGCATCTGCACAGGAGCATGGACGCAGCAGTGGATCATTTGGGGAGGAAATCCCACACATTCCAGCCCCTTCAAAGGAGACAGCAACAAAGACTAGCTTCAGTTCTCAAGATTCTGTCTAAGACAAAGAGTATCCTGAAGGAGAGAGTTGCCTACTGTGTAAYTGGAGCAAAACTAATTGTAACAGAAAATCCCAGCTTTCTTCCTGCATACTTCTCTTTACTAATCAGTAAAATAAAATAAAAAAAGTAATTTGGGCTCTGTACAGATTAAAGTCAAAGTGGCCTTTTTAACTAACATAATAAATAGAAACTATCATTACTTTGTCTATGACTTAAACATCCTAGATAAGATGTTGGTATTTAAATGTAGATATTCAAATGCAGGCAACTTCATGTGAGCTAGGTGTTCAAGGTCTCGTTATACTTAACCGAAAGCTAGCCAAAATAAACAAAAGAGCACAGATCCTTGTTTATGCTTATTTCCTGCTGGAAAGCTATCACAATTCTTTTGCCTTCTCTGTCAACATATTGTAGCATTAAAGATTGCTAGGTGCTCAGAACTTTGCAGCAATATTTCAAAGCATTATGTAAAGAAGCATTATGTAAAATGAACAAATAACTCAGTCACATTCTTTGCTTTGGAAAATCCTTCTGAATTTACAGCATGATATTAAGGTTAAGCCACTGGGGGAAAGCAGAACAAAACAAAAAGATAGGTATTGTTATTCTATCAGTGGGCTATTAAAGCTTTTTGCCTTGGGAAGAGCTCAGCAAAGGTAAAATTGAGAATGTGAGGGTAGATGGTGGATCACTGATTGACCAATTTTCATGATGAAAATAATGCTAACTGATAATGATCATATATRAAGATATTATTTCAGATTTGCAACATGAACTTATTTTGGAATATTTTGATGAGCTGTAGTATATTAATAGAAAAATGCCTTTACAACTGACATCAATACACTTTTTGATCAAGGAAAGCAAAATTAATTTTGCAAGAATGGCTTGAAACAATTAGACAGTACTTGGCATAAAAATAATTGAAGACAAACACAGAACAGGCACTGAATAGCTACATGACTGTAGGCTCTCTCCACAACACTGAAAAAGATGTAGCTAATGACTTGATTAGAGGACAGACATAAGAATAAGAATCTAGGGAGAAAATAAAGTCAAAATGGATTTTGTAACTTCTGCATTTACCAGCTGAAATGACATTTTGCCTTTAAAAATTCACACATGAGAGATTGGTCTATGAACCTTTAATTCAAGTGTAATATCAACTACAAATATATAAAAGATAAAAATTCAAAATAATGGCAAAGTGCATTAACTCCTTCAAGAATAAATACCTCATAAGAAACAGTAGGTGTTATTATATAAGATGCTAACTACTAAAACTAAAGAGAATGAACAGTTCCTTTATTAAAAAAAAAATCTGTAAACAAAAATTAGACTGAGTTTATTATTTGGTAGAACATGAYAGACATGCCATAAACTATGTAAAAGGACAACATTTTTGGCTAACAAAAAATGCTGTAGCTGAACAGTACTTATGTTTGAATGTCAGATAAAACATGTGAGTCTAGCTCAGAACAGGCAGATAAGTTAGAGCCTTGTTCTTTTCTGAATGAAGGTCTGCCAGCAGATTTCAAATGTCAGCGTCTGCGGTTTAACAGCATCGATGTGTCAGTGCTTGCACCACATGTTACCATGAAACATTCAGTGAACAGGAATATTCATTAAATGTTATTTTAATTTCAATTTGAATAAAATAATTGCAGTATGTTGTCTTTTGTCAGCTTTTTTATGCCTCACAATGGGATTCTTTCCACCAATTTCCAGAGGTTACATTATGCTTCAACAGGATCGCACTAAAAAGTTTTTCTCGCAAAAAGCAAATATTTAAATTGCCCTTCAAAGGGTGCTTCTTCCAATTGCACCTCTGCTTAACCAGATTCTTCCTTTCCATTGCCCAGAAGGATAAGAGCAACCTTCTCTGTTGGTGCTTGCCAAGCTCTTTCACTTCCTTTYCCCAGCGGTGCAGATATGAATGTGACGTCCCCTGTGCTGGGACCAGCCAGCCAGTCACACAGTGTCAATATACACTGCAAAGGCATATGAAAAATGACTGTCAGAGCCAGCTTGCTGTCTGCTTGAGTTCTTCATTGCCAAAGTTCTTTTCTTCTCCATTCTTTAACTTCTGATGCCAAAAGGATATTGCTCTTTCTACAAGCCAATAAGATTTTAATTGATGGGGAAGAGAGGATTTTTASTGCAGGGGTTTAGTGTTAAGTTGGTCTTCTGCCTTTTCAATTCATTTGCAACTTAAAAAAGAACTAGACTACTAAGAGGAAGGATACATATGAAAAGAGGAAAAAAATATGGTCTCCTGCTTAAGGCATTGACTTTATGTCAATGGCACAGAGGTTCATAATATCACAGAGGAGTTTACTAGCTTACTGTTAGATCCTAATCCTACAAATCCTTCAAAATTTGCTTATCTTTTGCAATCCCACCTGTAKCAATAAACTTGCATTTAATGTAAATAAAGATTTATAAGGCAGGCTACATATTTGTTCATACCTAACATTCTTAGGTTAAGGCATGATTATTTTGAAGTTAATACTGTTCTATCTCAAAAGTTTCATACTTAGCCAGGTTATCTCCATCAGCTCCTAGATGATATTTACCGATTTATCTACTGATCTCCATTGTTTTCCTTCTTTGTATCAAGTATTCTGATTCAAACTCTTTGTAATATATTTGAAAAATTATGCTCAAGAACACATTACACAAGATTACACTTTCAGCACTGTACAGAAGAGACTGAGGTAAAGAGAACAATAAAAAATAGTAGAAAGATTTTTTTTTACACCTGTGGTATATCTGGGAAACTGAGGTGCAGGAATGCTAAATGATGTTGCAAACATTTCACAGGGATTTAAAGTAAGGTGAGATGAATCACATTCAGCTTTCCTACATACTCTTGCCATAAACATATATTCTTTTTGAGAAGAGATTAGTTTAAAATACATATTTCCTATGTCTACACAATTTATTAAATTTCTCAGAGAAAAAACAACTAAACTTTCACTGTTAAATCCTCTTTTAAAATCTTTTTGCCTGTTTTTCTTTGACCCTAGTAAAACCAATGGAAATGCTTTTAAAAAAAMCATCTACAACTCCACCTAATCTTGTAAGTAATTTTGTGGAGATTCTGTTTGGATTCCAGCCTAAGGTTAGAGATGATTGTCATTACATTGCATTGTGTATGAATATCACATGGTGTAATTTTTTTTTCCTTAATAGCCTGTGTATTCTGGAAGTTAAGTCATAGGTGATATACCCTCTGGTGAGTGTTGTTAGTGCAGCATATTACACACTTGGCTAGCCCCAGTTCTTATTCATAGCTTTTTTTTATTTTTATTTTCAAGGATTARACTAAACCATGCACAGGGGATAGGTAGGAATTCATATTCTCTTTCATATTGCAGGGCTTGGAGATATGCAATGGAGAAATACATTTAAAAAAAAAAAGGAAAAAAAAAAGGTTAAATTGCAGAAGCCTCACATTTTTACATAGATGCTTGATACTAAAGAGGAATTTTCAGGGGGGTTGATTCCTCAGCTTCTAAGAGTTTACATCTGTGTCATGCTTTATAGATTGGAGAGAATTTTGCAAGGGTGAAGATGAGGAATGGAGCTGTGAAATTCARTTATTATGTTTTGCAAAATTTGGGAGTCTGCACTGACTTTCTAGCAATGCAAAATATAGTGACTGTATCCTTTTCATTTTTTGCAAAAGCCATCTTCTTTTTTTTTCCTGAAATAATTACTTTTTATTATTAAAAATAATAAAATTCCTCAGACTTTTCCATCCTCCCAGGAGAGACTTTTCCTCACRGCATACAAGAGATCTAAGAGAAGAATGTTTTTTAAAAAATTCAAAAATCTTAAACCTTCTTTTTCACTTTCACAGATAAAAATCCATTATTTCATGATAACTTTTTGGCTGGTGCGAGGTAAAACAGGATGTGATTGGAACTGAAAGCTATCCAGTTTTATTTATCCCTGCTTCTCTGATTTAAAATGAAGTCTGGCTGTGTGCAGATGATAACTGTGAGCAAAGGTTGACATCAATTGGAACTGTAGGACGAGCTGTCTCTGTGTGGGGGAAAATATCACCTTTTTTAAAAGATGCTGAGTGACACTGACAAAATAGACAAGGCAGTCTAGATCAATGACATAAAAATAGTTGTCATATAATGATTAGTGAACTACCGCTCATAATAATCTACTTTAATAGACTCCTCTGAGGATAATGTTTGATTATTTGAACATATCATAGTGTTAATTACGACTAGGCTGAATTTTACAGTCTAATTTGTATTTTTACAGTATGTGACATTTGAAAGCTTGAGGTAATTTTCAGTATCTTATTAGGTGTTTGAAATTCAGTTTGTAGCTTTTGCTTCAAACAGCAGCCTTTTAATTTAGTACCTCTTTAGCAGAGTGGGCTTGATATGGAATAATCATTAGGGTAGTAACCACATCTATAGGAAGTCTCATGGGGAGGTGTCTATCAATTTCCCTTTAAAAGAAAAAAGGTATTAACAGTCATAAATCTAGTTCAGTTCCTTTTTTAGCTTGCACAAGAGAGATTTATCTGACAGGAAGCTGGACCATCCTCAAAATCCTCTAAAATATGGATGAATAAACCAGTTCAAGTAAAATACTAAAAGGGTAATATATTGAAGATATATAGCCCTATACATCAAAAGTGTTCAAAGCATTTAATAAACATTAATCTCATCTATGCATCTGTCTATCTTTCTCCTTACACCCATTCATCTAGGATATATCTACTGAATCATGGTATTTGTGCAGGAAACAATTAAGCCTTACTGTTCATTGCCGTGGTAAAGAACCATTCTTCCCTCACCCTGTACAAAAGGCAAGTGAAGTACAAATGGAAATACTAGTAGATGTATTCAGATACACTCAAAATATGTGCAAAAGAAGTATGAAAATAAGTTTTTCTGCCTGAGGAAGTGCAGGGGGCAGAATTCATCTCATCTTACTTTAAATGTCTAAAGTTACTCTACTCTTCTTTGAGAATGAACCGAGAGGCATTGATCCTTTTTGTCTGTTCTCTTTAGGATCATATGGCCTGTCCTTTAGGGATTTTCTTCTCTCTACTGTCTGAAGGAGGACGGAGGACCAGATCAAATAGAAGTGTTAGGTGAATCTGCCCACTGGCTTTCTTATTCACCATACACCTCAAAGACAGTGACAATCCATTTTTAAGTTTTGCGCTGACAACATCGTTTTTTAGCATCCGCTCTCTGTTCTGCACTAGAACTGTCAGTGCCAAGAGCAAAGGTTTGCTCTCTGGAAGTCTGCATACTTAAGCAACTCAGCATTTTACTTTGAATAATTTTTTTGACATTTCTTGAGTCCAAAGCTTTGTAGCAGAACTATTAAAAGTCACTTGCAATGGATCTATATTGGCAGATCTGATGATATAAAATAAAGTGATCCTCTTCTCCTATAGTTATTCAGAGTTGTAGTCACAGCATCAGTTATACTCTCCTGTTGTATGAGATTTCAGAACGGATTCAGAGGCAACTGGTTATGCACTTAGCTATGGTTAATAGTGTCTGGTAGTCACTTTGCAGCTATCATCTTCCGAATTCGTCTTTCATTTTATCTAAATTATCACAATACTCAAAGTTTTCAAAACAAAGCTGATTTTGAACATGAAATGAAGATTCAGGAAGTGGTAGAAATCTRTTTTTCTTTCTTTTCCTTAATTTGAAGAAGATCATACATTACAATTATTAATATTTAGGACTGCATGCAACCTAATTAATGAATAGTCCGAATGTGAGAGGAAATATTAAAGTATAAGGTGAAAAATAAGTGCTTATTCTCTGAAGTTTTTCTTCATATGTACATAGTAAATAAAATGATGCTATAGATAAATGAGCTGTATCTATTTTGATTATATGTAAAAATTATTATTAAATAAAAAAGTATCATAGTAACTGTATGAAATGAGAAGTGAATTAAGCAGAGTTCTTCACTTGCTTTTAGTCATAGTTATGTCTTCCTTGTAGGCCATATTTCTCTTTCTGAAAACAGATTAGCTCCTTTTTAATTAGATTGGRTCCAATGGACATGATTGATTTGCTTCAGTTCCACTTTGAGGAATCACAATCACTTCCATTACCACAGAAATAATGCCCTTTAGTCCTGTTAATTAGAGGTGGGACTGGTAACACCCCTTATTACTAACCCAGTGCTTCCTATTAGAGCAAACAAGTGTTTAGAGAACAATGGATGATGCCTGGGCATTAACAACTGTGCTTCCCATTTCCTCACTGAAGAAAATTATTTTCAGTATGTAGAGAAGATTACCAAATTTCATTCAATTACTCTAATATTTTCCATCCTGGAAGTTTTCCATATTTGCCTGACCTGACTTTTTAAAGGAAAATATCAAAAAAAAAAAAAAAAAGATAAACAATTATTTGAGCAAATGGTATATTTTCCATAACTCCTTTGGCCTTTCTAAGTGCATGGCAGGAACTTGCTCAAGGGACTAACTTGCCTGGACTCACCTGATGAAGACTGCTTACGGATGGTTAATGTTACACAAGCTGAATGACAAACAAGGATTCAGCTGAAGATGATGGAAAAAGAAGTGATAGCTCTTGAATTTCACAAGATATTTAAATTCCTTCTTCCTTTTTTTTTTTTTTTAATGTAATAAAAAGCATGGCCTAAAATTTTTCACACACAGTCATTTTCTCAGTGCTTGAGCTAGAATAATTGGCTTGAAGAACATTTATTATTTACAGCTTAATTATTAGGAAACTGGTGGACTGGTGGACTGATGGACTTGTGAATCATTGAGGTATTTGAAAAGTTTTTACAGGGAAAAAAAAGGTATTATTGTGTTTTAAATAGTATTCCATAAAGAAAGTCCAGTGTCATGTGGGATCAACCAAATAAGGCCGTCAAAGAAGAAAATGCAAAGTAGTGAACAGCATGAATAGCATGATCAATATATCCAGAGGTGTGCAAAGCAAAAATTATTTGAAAAAAAAGTCATGTAAGTATCTAATTAAAGATTGTCTCATAATGCATATGTACTGAAGTGGAACTGGACTTTAAGACTTCCTAATGCTGCAGTGCATAATTTGACTTTCTTGCTAATTTATTATTTTAATTTGCAATTTTACTTTCTTTTGTGGCTAAATATTTATACAGTCCCAGAACTTAAGGATATGATCATACCAAGGGGATAATGATCTATCTGTCAACTTCTTCAATTATTAAACTGAGGTCATACAACTTCAAACCATCCAGATGTCTGTTGGGAGGACTACMCAGCTAGGAACAGACAGTCCAGGAGGTTCCTGCAGAACATTGCAGATAACTTCTTGATACAGGTTGTTGATAAGCCAACAAGGGGAGAGGCACTGCTAGACCAAATACTAACAAACAGCGATGGTCTAGTGGGAAATGCAAGGGCTGGGGATAGTCTTGGCTACAGTGACCACAAGATGTTGGAATTCATGATCCTGAATGGAGGAAACTGGGCAACAAGTAGGGTTGCAACCTTGAGATTTAAGAAAGCTAATTTTGACCTCTTCAGGGACCTCCTTGGAAGAACTCCCTGGGCGAGGGTCCTAGAAGGAAAAGGGGTCCATAAGATTGACTAAAGTTCAAACACCACTTTCTCCAAGCTCAGGATTAGTGCATATCTAYGAGAAAGAAGTCAAGCAAGGGGGACAGAAGACCTGTATAGGTGGGCAAGAAGCTGTTGGGTAAACTTTATCAGAAAAAGAGAGCAGACATCATGTGGAAGAAGGACCAGGCTACATGGAAAGAATATAGGTAAATTGTCAGAGAATGCAGGAATGCAACAAGGAAAGCCAAGGCCTTACTGGAATTGGAGTTAACAAGAGGAGGATTTCTATAAATACATCAGCMGCAAGAGGAAGACTAGGGAAAATGTTAGTCCACTGTTGAATGGATAGGGTGCCTTGGTGATGAGGGATGCAGAGAAGGGAGAGTTACTAAATGCCTTCTTTCCTTCTGTCTTTAATGCTAAGGTAAATGAACTCCCCATGAACTATGGGGCCCAGAGAAAAGAGAGAGGAAGCCCAGAGACTGAGAGAGAGGAAGACTTTCCACTGGTTGAAGAGGATTGGTTTAGGGAATATAAAGGCAAATCAGACACCTATAAATATGTGGGCCTGGATGGGATGTACCCAAGCATGCTGAGGGAACTGGTGGGGATTATTGGTCAGCTGCTCTCCATCACCTCTAAGAGATCAGACAGAGGACTGGAAGAAAGTCAAATTTACTCCAGTCTTCAAAAACAACAAGAAGGAGGAGCCGGGAAGCTACAGACTGGTCAGCCTCATCTCTGTCCCTAGAAAGGTGATGGAGCAGCTCATGCTGGGGACAATCCCTGGGCATGTGAAGGAAAAGGTGATCAGGAGTAATCAGCATGGATTCACCAAGGGGAAGTCATGTTTAATGAACCTGATAATCTTCTACTATGGGATGATTGGCTGGATGGACAATGGGAGAGCTGTGGATGTTGTCTACCTTGATTTCAGCACGACTTTTGATGCCATCTCCCATAATATCCTCTTGGGGAAGCTCCAGAAGTGAAATGGATAGAAAACTGGATGGAGAGTAGARCTTAGAGAATGGTGATAAATGGGGCAAGGTCTAATTGAAAGCCTGTGGCCAGTAGTGTCTCCCAAGGATTGACGCTGGGCCCAGTATTGTTCAATTTGTTCATCAGTGAATTGGAGGAGGGGACAGACTGCACCCTGAACAAGTTTGTAGATGATACCAAATTGGGTGGAGTGGCTGACACTCTGAAGCGCTGTTCTGCCATCCAGAAGGACCTGGACAGACTGGAGAGTTAGGCAGAGAGGAGCCTCATGAGGCTCAACAAGGACAAGTGCAGGGTCCTGCACCTGGGGAGAAATAACTCCAGGCACCAGACAGATTAGGGGTTGACCTGCTGGAGAGCAGCTCTGCAGGGARAGACCTATGAGTCCTGTTTGACAACCAGTTAACGATGAGGCAGCAATGTGTCCTCGTGGTCAAGAAGGCCAATGGGATCCTGGCTGCATGAGGAGGAGTGTTGCCAGCAGGGTGAGGGAGGGGATCCTGTGCCTCTCTTCAGCTCTGGTGAAGCCACACCTGGAGTACTGGGTGTAGTTCTGGGCTCCCCAGTACAAGAGGGATGTAGAGCTTCTAGAGAGGGTCCAACATGGAACAACACAGATTATGAAGGGGCTGGAGCATCTCTCGTATGAGGAAACACTAAACTAGCTGGGCCTGTTTAGCCTGGAGAAGAGAAAAGTTGAGAGGAGATCTGATCAATATGTATAAGTATCTGAAGGGTGAATGTAAGGAGGATAGGGCCAAACTCTTCTCCATGGCAGCCAGTAATGGGACAAGGGGTAATGGGTACAATTGAAACACAGGAAGTTCCTCTTCCAAGTGAGGAAGAACTTCTTTACTGTGAGGGTGACAGAGCCCTGGCACAGGCTGTACGGAGGGGCTGTGGTAATCCACAACTCACAGTCCTTCTCTGGAGGTCTTCCAAACTTGCCTGGATGCAGTCATGTACCATGTGCTGTAGGTGTCCCAGCTTGAACAGGGGATTTGAAATAGATGATCTCTAGATGTCCCTTCCAACCTCAACCACTTTATGATTCTGTGATGCTATGAATCCCTGTATATTAAAGGTTCAGAGAATGAGAGAAGTTTAGATTTTTTTTTCCACATTTCTACCAAGTAACATTGTATCCTGCTATATACATTGAGGAAGGATACCTGTTTTTTTCAGTTGCATCAGCCTTTAGATAATGGTTGTAGCTAACCACACCGGAAATTAAACTTCTTCAACTGTGTTTGCAAGCCAGCAATAGATATTTTTAGACAATGCACCTGTACATATGCATACATGTGAAGTTATACTTTTATACTTTGTAATCCCCTTTGATTTTACTTCCTTCAAGTACTCTAATGATTTTATGGGCAAGTGTTTGGGATTGGCCAGAGAATTATGTGAATTTTAAGGAGCATTTAGAGAAGTCTTTGCAATGGAAAACTATTCAGCATTACAAATCTCATTCTAAAATTATACATCTTACTCATTTGAGGAGCAAAATCCTTGTGTATGTCTGCTGTCACATAAAAGTCCTTAGTTTTGAAAGCCAACTACGCCAATAATCTGCTTAATCATAATTATTTGCAGAAATAGTTCAGCAACAATCTGAATAACCAAGAAGATCCAAACAAAAGCTAGTTTTCAAGGAAATTTTTAAGAGAAAAAAAAAGAAGCAAATATATGATTTGTTACTAATTATTACATCATGACTATAAATCCATTCAGTCCATTCAGCAGCTTTTTTCTAGATTTTTCTTTTAAACAAAACTATTTTAAAGCTCAAAGTCCAGCTATTCAAAGGAAAAACTCAATGAGATAAACCTTTTACCTAAAGCAAAAGGAAGGCATCTACATGTCAGGCAGGTAGTAGATGCTGAGTTTTTCAGAGTCGAAGTGTCAGATACTAGAACCAGGAAATGCTMCTTCCAGGAAAACCTGTAACAAGAAACAAATATCTTTGTTGGCTCAACTGTGGCTGTACTGACCTACCTTTCACATGACAGGGCTTCWTCTGCAGATATAGCCCAGAACTAGAGAAAAGATCTGTTACGAGAATGGGAAGATACACCAAGAGATCAGAGAAAGGATATCATCAAAACCACTAAAAATGAAACTGATGAAAAACAGGATAATGCTATGTGTAAATTATTTCAGCATAACCTGCTTTCTTGAAGAAGTATGAACAAGTAGCAAGATTCTCCTAGAAGAAAACAGGATAATGGAAACTGCTTTGCATTTTATCCACATAGACAACAGAGAATCTGGAATAAATTTGTTTACCAGAGAGKTACTGGGATTACTTGTTAATAGACAGCACTGACTTTAACTGTTGGGGTTTCTATGGTGATAAGGGTAAAGATTTCACAATTCTGGAATAGACTTTGGACAGGTAGGAAGAAAACTGCTAGGAGTCTCTCCTGTTTCAAAAGTGTTTCCTTATGTTGTAATACTTCCAAATCAAGCTGCTTATTAAAGAAAAAAAAAAGTCTTAATTAGATTTGTTATTTCAATGTTAAGAGGTTAATATGGTAACATTTACTGCAATGGATACTGATAGAAAACCATGCGTTCTAATTTCTATTTAACCCTCTAGGTAACATTGTTTTTACTTTTATTAAATTGCAGTTTGCTGGGAGATTATGACTAATTCTCTCCAATCCATAAAGTTGGCTAGATCATGATTTGAAAAAACAYCACTGAGTTTTCTTCATGTCTATTTTGTCACTACCATTTTATAAAAGTATTGTGCATATTTTGGACACTCAGATATTTCTTTGTATTTCTTGAGTTTCCATTACAATGAACTAAATAAGGACATGCTTAATCACAGTAAATGGGAAGCTAGAGTCAAATCTGAAAATCTTTGCTTGATATAGAATTATTATACAGACTGTTATGTTGAAGTCAATTATGGGAGAATATTATTCTTTGTTGAAAAAGTATATTAAAATTGAAATGATACTTGAAAATAGATCAGTGATAGGAACTAGTAGCATTTGTATGTAGTGATTCAAGAACAAATATTTATGTCTTACTCTTTGAGAAGTTTCATCCAAGTCTACCTTTGTAATGTCTAATCTGAATCTTCCATACTCATAGGCATCTCAATTTCTTTTTCATTTATGTGTACAAAACTGTCTGCACATTGATTTCTAAGCCAGTTAACAACTTGTTTAACTCTACTAAGTCATGGAAGTCAGGAAACAGGATTTCACCAAGCACCATACACAACATCACATAAAGCCCAAGATGTGTCTTGTTACAGTGACCTAGGGCTTAATTCTCTACATTAAAACAAGAGGGAGATTAATGAGATTATAGTCCTCCAGAAGCCATATTTGACTATTCAAGGATCTTTTCTTAATTTTCTCATCTGTAAAGTTGATGCTTTAGTACCCAACATGTGGATGCTGTTGAGTTTTGAAGAAGGAGGTTTCTCCAGGGGGTGTTTTTCCCATTAACATTTTGGATGTCTGTCATTAATGCCTGGATATCATCTGTACCCCTTCTAGGTAAACATTACCCTGCAGTGTAGCAGCTCATTCTTTGTGGCTCAGAGGACTAATACTTGATTACTCTGAGCAAATGGAATAGTTTCTAAAGGAGAAACTGAGAAAACCTAAAGTTCGACATAAGATTAGAGATATCTGAGCTCAGGAAGGAAATGAATGCTTTCTCTCCACTCATGAGCAGATTCTCCAGAACTTCAATAATTGAATAGACTAAGTAGAAACATCTTCTGCTTACTCTAATCATCTGCCTAAACTGATCTGTTGGAGAAAGCTGGCCTATCTATCTAACCACAGACTGTTCTTTAATGTTGTGAATCATAGCAAGAGATAGATATTCTAATGTATTCTACTGGAAAACAGTCCACATACACTATTGGAACATAACTTCCATCTTATTATGATTTCCCACTGATCACTTAACTATCCTTCACATCAGTACTCCAGCTACTAAACATCCATTTTATGGCACTTATTTCAGAAGGTTTTGGTTCTACGCCTTACAGGATTTGACATATGTAAGCCTTTTTTTTTTTTTTTTTTTTTGTGAATTTCAAGTAGATTTCAAAGGGCAAATACTAAATGAAATTAAGTATACTTTTGGTCAGGGATAGTACCTGGTATTTTGCAGATAGTCTGAGTACACTAATGAATCTGAGCCAGAACCTTAAGAAAATTACCTAATACAAATACATTTGATGGGAGTAAAGAAAGTCCACCTACTTTTTGTTGAAATAACAGAGATTGACACTTATGAACTTTTATTCTGATGTTATTGTATGGAAAGATTATGTATGAGGGATTGTATGTGCATTACATAATCATACATATCTAGTTCAGCTCTAGGAGAGGATACAGCTTTTGCTCTGTGAAGCCTTGTGTGAAGCTTTTGCTTGTGAAACTTTTGCTCTGGGAAGCCTTCTTTCAAGCAGAATTAGAAAGGTTTATTTAAAAAAGTAAATTGTTTAGAAAAATACAGTGCTATTGCCTCATTTCTGAATTATTTATTGGTATAAATACCAAGCCGAACATTACATTATCATCTTGATTTATTTTTTACATTTTCTTTTTACAATCCTATCCCTGTCATATTGGAAATGAAGAGGATAAGCTGGCCATATAAGAGCTGAGTAAAGGACTGTTTAATCTTACTTGTTCCCCTCTTTCTTCTTGCAGAAGGCACTTGTAGTCATATTCTGTGCTTTCAGAGATCAAGAGTAGACTATAGAGACAAAAAATAGATATTGAGACATTTCCATGCACATCACTTATAAATAATATATTTAGAGGAATAGTATATTTTTTTCTCATGATGATGTTCTTATTGTTTTGATACTGCATGCACTTATGCAATTTGTAGAGTAATTCTATGGTTGTTAGCAGAGATGAGATAAAGTTGATGGAAAAATAAATAAAATCTAAGAATCAGCCTAAAACTCTGTTCAAACACTGAATATTACCCAACCATTTATATGCTTCTGATTTTATACATTTAAACTGCATGTAAGCATTATCCTCTAGATCTTAACTTTTGTCAGCTTGATCAGATTTCCTGGTGAATGAATTACAAAATAATAATCCAAGTTTTGTTTTCAATTCTTGAGCATTCTGTAGCTTTCTTAAACATGAACCTTTGTAGGAAGAATGACTCCATGGGATAAGGACTAGAGAAAGGATGTGGCACTTTGGCAGGTGATAATCCTGTACTATCTTCCTTTTCTTTTACTTCTAGGAAGTAGAAATGGATACATAATCACTAAAATGATCATCCCCAATCTTAAATCCTCAGCCTGGTTAACAGTTGGTTTGAAGTCTGTGATCCACATGAGTAACAATCACTTTGTCCATTAGTATTCTGGTGCAATCTCTACAGAGGCTTCTGTGGTGAGGGAATGTTTTCGGAAATACCTTTCCTCCTTTAAAATCATCTATAGGATGTCCTCATAAGAAAATGGGAAACTTAAAAGTAGCATAGTATTCAGAAACCTGAATTTAGATGGAGAACATTAAGAACTGGATTACACATAGTTTCACTTGCTAATGTTATCTGAGAATCATCAAGYGTCAAGACCAAAAAAAGGAATTTCCTTTTTAAAGAATTAAATATTAAATCCCTAGGAATAATTAAAACATGTGAAGAAGATGCTTAATATTTCATTAACACTTCAGGATCACTCAAGAGAAATACCTTTGCCATCCACCCCCTCAATTTGGTCAAAGGTCCAAAAATGCTATGCCTTCAATACAGATTGCTTGCAAGGTTTGGGTTTCTTCATGTTTTGCACACCTTGACAGAGATTGTGTGTTCAAATCACTCAGTAAGCAGCTTTGGAAAATTCCCACTTACATACCTAGTATGCCTTGTCTACAAGTTGAGCTAGCACCCAGCACATACAGATCCACCTGCTTTATTCTACTGGCAACCGTTCTTAGTAAACTTGTCTGCTTTTATTTGAAAGTGCCCTACCAGAGTTATGAACTAGATGGAAGCAGATTTTAGCATGCATTTTCTGGGGGATTTTTATGAAGTGATCTGAAGAGGAAACTATTAACTCAAGCAAAGAGATTAGCAATAGTGACTGTACTACTCAGTACAACATCAAGGACCTTGTCCTCCACAACAGCCGGGTAAAGACAGCCATGTGGAACTTGAAAGCTTCTTCCACACATTGAAGCAGGCTTTCATTTCTTTTTTGTGTAATGTGTCTAGTGTTTTATATTATAAATGAGCAGACTATGACCACCCCTTCACTCCACAAATCTCTAATGCAGCACTGCAGACCTCCGCTACCCCTGAAGTCTACAGAGCTCCTCTTTCCCTGACCTGTAGTCCACGGAGATTATAAGAGCACATTATTTCCCTGTGCAGCTCTTTCACCTCTCGCTGCAACCATTTCCTACACAGACACAGAATTTATATAAAAGGCTTTCCTCAGCTTTCATCAAATCTAGGTTGCAGGCCTATTTCGTAACATTAATTCTCTCCCTCACCAACCGCCACATCAATTCAGTACTTTATAAACTATTTCAGGGATCCGATTTATCAGGCCTGACAGAGCTTCACACTGAAATAAACAGCACTGCCTCTGCCGAGCTCGCTCAGTGGCTCCTATTTATCATTATTTAATTCAAGGGCCTAAAATTCTCTGACATTATTAATAGTAAGATGAATCACTGGAAAACTACAGAATCTGTGACCAACGAGGCTGAAATAATCCATTTTGGTGAAAATGTCTATGTGGAATTGCATTCCCTGATGGGTAGCCGCTCTGTCATTAGCGACTCCATATGCATGGGTGGTAAAGAACTGAAGCATGAAGTCCCCCAAGAGTGGGATACTTCAACTGCCATTCTGTTCCCAACAGTTAACACCAAAGCAGAAAAAAAAAAAAAAAAAAAAAAAAAAAAAAGAAAGGAATATAGCACAGTTCTAATGCCTCTGTCAGTTGAATTTAAATGTACTAATTTAATCCTTTTTGTACTTGATTAACTTTAACTTGTCTGAGGTTGAACTTCTGTGTTAACTGGACCTGCAAATCCATTAGTTCATTATGAGGACTGTATTACTTAGCTACCTTGATGAGAGATAATCAGCTGCCTGGAATGTATATGAGCACTTGCTACTCTAATTTGGCACCTCATTAGCAATATTTTTCTATTTTGTTTAAATGAAAGGGATTGGACTGGGAGTTCATCCGAGGCCTAAGATTTTATTTATGACTAGCTAATCTTGCTCAATAACTGTGACACCCAGAAAGACACTAAAGACTACAGAATTTGTTTGATTGTACATCATGGGTTTTCAGGTGAAAAAGACAGATACTATGTTCTTTCTTAGAGGTTCTGAGCACTCTCACATCACCTCATTGACAGACTTGGAATACTTTAGAATATTTTACAATAGTCTTTTAAAACTGAACACTTCAAAACTGAACAATTCAAAAACAATGTTTACAATTAAACAATGTTTAAAGGGAACTTGAGTTCCTTTTATTTCCCCTTTCCAGGGTCAATCACTTTTATTTCCCCTTTCCAGGGTCAATCATTCTTGTCTTGATTTTCACTATAATTCCCAACAGTTAAATGGT
Source organism: Nothoprocta perdicaria (assembly GCF_003342845.1). Classification (NCBI taxonomy): domain Eukaryota; kingdom Metazoa; phylum Chordata; class Aves; order Tinamiformes; family Tinamidae; genus Nothoprocta; species Nothoprocta perdicaria. The sequence goes on from NW_020454805.1 coordinate 1,037,738, forward strand.
TTAATTCCCTAATTTCTAGGAAGGAGCTGTAATGGGAATTTGTTGGTAAGGTTGTAGGAGCAGTAATTTGAGATCTTGTGGGTAACGTTCAAGGGCAGGCTAATGTGGGAGGCACTGTGGTGGATGTCTGCTACAGGCCACCAGATCAGGATGAGGTTGATGAGACCTTCTACAGACAGCTGGAAGTTTCCTCCTGGTCACAGGCCCTGGTTCTCATTGGAGACTTTAACTACCCTGGTATCAGCTGGAAAGACAGAACAGCAAGGCACAAACAGTCCTGTAAGTTTCTGCAGTGTGTTGATGACAACTTTTTGACACAGGGTTTGGAAGAGCCAATGAGGAGAGGTGGGCTACTGGATCTGGTACTAACAAACCTGATCTTTCTGATCAGGTCCTATCAGTAATAATCCATCTTGTTTAGGAACATCAAAATCTGATGATTTTTCACATTCATGACAGACAAAACCTAGAAAGTATTACTTTAGAATTTCGAGAATATAACAAGTTAAGTTTTCAGGACTTCTAAGATTCTCAAATAATATCTAAATTATACTCATAATATAAATATTATAGCATATATATAAACTCATCATAGCAACTGGTTTTACAATTCAGCCTCTGTTGTGAAGTACAAATAACTGAACACTTTTGGACTCCTATGATGTCAAATATCTTCTAAAGGAGAATTTCCTTGCAAAGATTTTAATGCTGTTGTTCTACGGGTCTTTATCACTGACCTGGTCTCTGCTTACTTTTGAGTTGGATCACATTGACTCAATCCATCAATCATTCCTTCATATCTTGTTCTACAGTCTGAGCTCCTCCAAGAATGTAAGATAAATAAAGGTGTACCCAGGTATAAAAGCAGAGCAAGAAAAGGAGTATGTAAATACAGATGTCTTTTCATAGAAGTCAACAACCTCCCATGTCCCAATATGATTTTTAAAGGAAGATTAAGAGGGGGGGAAGGATTGAAAGATGGATGCAATATATCTTGTAATAATTTCTTGTACTGTCACATCATCATTCCAAAGAAACATAGATACTTGATAGTAACAAGTTATTGCATACTCTTAAATACACAGTTAGTATRTCTTTTGGTCACTATAGAATATTATCAAAGAACCAGATTTTCTCTTACCTGCAGAAAAATGGTACCTGTGTAAAATGGAGACTTTTGCCTTCCACTATAACCTACTGTATTCCCAAAGCATAGTTTGTTCTGAATAATGATCCACATTCTGCGTAATTTTAACCAGACAGTTCATTAATACTTCTGTGATTTCCATGCAAACCATGGAGAATTCTTCAATTTCTCTTATCACCAATTAAGCTAATCCCTGCTTCATGTCATGGAACATTTGAAATGCGGAGATGAGCGGTAACTGCCTGTGCAGTTTAAGGTGAGTATATTACCGTTAGTGTGGCTTTTCTGYGAATATCTCAGCAAACATAATTGCTGCTATGTCTATTTTTAAAATTCTCTCACTATTTAATTGGGGATGGGATTTTCACCATCCTTTGTATTTTCTCTTCTGCTCTAAAGAATGCAAGGTTAACTCCTTAAAATGCAGGGAGGGAAGGGACTGTGCAAAGCTCCAGTGAGCATAACCACGGTAGGAATTTACAAGCAGCAATAACTATAGTGCATGAAATTGTTCAGAACAGTTTTTCTCACTGCTCTGTCTTGCCATTATTCAGATGCCATCATAAAATTAGGTAGAGAGGGTTTCACTACTGAATTATTGCTTAAGATGTTCCATGTACAGGCAATGGCATATCAGTTTGACATATTGTAGTTTACCTTATTTACTGGAGAAGTAGAAAAAAAAGGTTACATTGTGGAAAGTGTGATGGGGCCTGGCTTGGTCTTGTCATGATTCTCTTGATATTCATTTGAATCATTATTAACTCATGTTAGTATAAGAGGAGACCTGTACTTGTTTGGGCTTGTCTTGCTATATTTTCAAAACACATTTGTGACTTTTTTGTTTTTGTTTTTTTTTTTAAAAATGTTCATCAGTTTCACCAAAGCAAATAATACAGCCACAACATTGTTATAACCCCAACTTGTTCACAGCAAATATTCATCACCAGTTTCTAATTCTTCCTGCATTACTTATCTGCTCATAGACCTAGGTAAAGAGTTTGCTTTCCATAGTATGTCTGAGCACATGGAGAGAAATAGCCCCCAAAGKCTCAACACAGAAAGTTTTGACACAAAGATCTCTGCCTTCTCTAATTGACTGACTTGATGCTCAGAGACCTCTCCAGAGACTTCCAATGCAGCTTTGTACTTGATATGAGAAATTAGTGATTTAAAAGAAACCTGAAGTCACTGACTCTAGTAAATGATCGATTAACTAAAGGCCTTGGATTTGAATAGTGCATTTGTGATCTCTACTTCATCTTGGTGGCCAGCGATAGGACAAGGAAATGGGCATAAGCTGAAACACAGGAAGTTCCATCTCCAGGAGAGAAGGAACTTCTTYACTGTGAGGGTGACAGAGCAGTGGAACAGGCTGTCCAGGGAGGTTGTGGAGTCTCCTCTGGAGGTCTTCAAAACCYGCCTGGATGCCACCCTGTGCCACATGCTCTAGGTGTGCCTGCTTGAGCAGGAAGGTTGGACTAGATGATCTCTAGAGGTCCTTCCAACCTTGAATATTCTATGTTTCTGTGATCTTGCACTTATATATGTATATGTACATATATATATGTATATATGATGATTTTAAATGTTTTTTTCATTTAAAAAAAAATGAAATGTATGGTAAAAAAAAAACTGCATGGTTAAAAAAAAAAAAAAAAAAAGGAAATCTTCTATTCCACTAGACGCAAGTCTGTTGTTGTGGGATATTAGGCACTTTTACTCATAGAAAATAGATTCTATACTTATAAAGAGATTATAATCAGGCATAATAATGTTGATCCTGAATAAGAGGGAAAAGTGCAGCCTACAGTGAAAAGAGAGTTTAGGATAAGTTTAATGAATCCACACTGGTATGTCACATTCATGTCACAATTTCTGTTCGGCTATTGGCAGCATCCAGCACATCCTGGACAACAACTTTGTCAGTGTAGCAAAAGAGGACATAAATTATTGGTAACATGTGTACCATATTGCTCCTTGTTAAAAATGACATGAATATTCCTAGTTTTCCCTGCTTCAAACTGACAGAATGGTAATAAACCATCCTCATCCCCAGACAATCTTCCAACCTGATGTTAGTCACCCCAGGTCTTCAGAACCACTTACATCCTTCCTGGATCCACACACAGCATCCCACCAACACTGTCTTATAAAGCAGCTTGTGGATGTACAGCAACACATCTCACTCTTAGCATTTTGAATACAAGAAAAAATATGTGCTGCAGGAGCCCCAGAGGAATATTGTAGGAGGTACTGCAGTACGGCTCTTGCTCCAGATGCATTGTCTCTAAGCATCACGAAGTCCAATTCGTCTGCCCCACTTAGCTCATGGCCTGGAGATTTCCCTCTAGGGTTTTCCACAAAGSTAGAATAGCCATAGTCAATGGCAGTACCCCTAGTTCTGAAACATCTTCCTCTACTTAATGGCAGAATATATCGTAAAAACAGTCATTGCAGCCTTGTTAAGTAGAATTTTAAATTTAGTTCTATAGACTAATAAAAAAAAAAAATATAAACTCTGTTCTGTAACTTTGTACTTTTTTTAAGAAGCGTTTTAATTCATTCTTTTCTACAGCTTCAGCTTTTAGGTCATAAAAGCAAGTAGTCTCAGCTTCATTGCTGAATGTTTYCCTTTCACAATGTGTCCCTCTAAATGGCTGACATCTTGTTTTTAATTTTGCTAATGCTGACTCCCACATTGCTGTGTCAGCAGTTAATGCAAAATAAGGCAATAGGGGAACAGTTTCTTGCAGTGTTCTTTGACACACATACACTTCCATCCCAAAAAGAAGATAAAATCTGATCTAGAACTGAGACTAAATGGTCTGTAAGATAAATTCTTAAGTGTATTCAAGTTCTCTCTTTTTTCTCAAGTAACTTTGTGACTCAGAATAATTATTTTTTCATAAAGTTTCATAAAGTTTGTCATCTTTTTTTCTTAAGTTATGAAAGCACTATTCAGCAATGTTTTTCAGAAAAAAACTTTCAAAGAATTTCCCTGTCATACATTTTAAATAACAGTTTAAGTCAATCTGATAAATAGGAATATAAATGAGAATAAACTGTCAGAGAAGTTTTAGAAAGTGAACTATATGTAAAATAATTTTTAACTTTTTAACCCAGTTTATATTTTTTAAAGAATTCAGCCAGAAGCAGAGGCTTGCAAAATTTCCCCTGCAGAACTAAGACTGGTTGTCCCTGTCAGATTTTAAAGGACCTGGAAAACATGCTGGAGGCAAAGAGGGAAAAGAATTTCAATGAAAGTCACAAACKATTAAAAGCTATTTCAGTTGTAATTTGGAATGAAAAAGGAGAACTGTGTAGAAAATGTGCTTCATGTGTTATGGTAGTTTTTGAGATTTTTGAAAATTGTTCCAAACAAGAAAAGTCAAATGTCTAAGACAGAAGAGTTAAATTATTTAATAAAAACACATAATATGGATTGAAAACCTAATAATGTAATTGCAGGTAAATATAATGATTTTATTTTAACTTTCACATTTAGCAGAAAATTCCTTTGTTAGCACAAATCAATTTTTAATGTGTGTTGGAAAGTCTCTTTGGACAAACATTGTAATTTACAGAATAACAGAATGGCTGAGGTTGAGGGCACCTCTGGAGATCATTTAGTCCAGCCTCCTTGCCCAGAGCAGGTTCACTGARGGCACGCTGCCCAGGATCATGTCCTGTTTAGGGTATCTCCAAAGTTGAGGACTCCATCACCTCCCAGGGAAACCTGTTCCAGAATTTGACCCCCTTACAAAAAGGGTGAAGAAGGGGAGAAAAACATTTTTTTTCTTACGTTTAAATGGCATTTCTTGTATTTAACTTTGTGCCCATTTCCTCTAGTTCTTACACCRCTTAGAAGAGTCTGGGTCTGTCTTTAAATCCTCACATCAGATACTTGTACACTCTGATCAGATCCCCCAGGGCCCTCTCTACCCTCTAGCTGAACACCCCCAGCTCCCTCAGCCTCTCTTCACATGTCAGATGCTCTGTCCCCTTAACAGTCCTTTTGACCCTCTCTGAAATCACCGAATGACCTGTGATCTGCTTGGAATGCTCTGCCAAAAGCAGCCCAGGCTGTTGCTGGCTTTCTGTGCCACAAAGACACACTCCCAGCTCATGTCCAACTTGGTGTCCACCAGAATCCCCAGGACTTTTTTATGCTAAGCTCYTTTTCAGATCATAAGCCCTTCAGACTATGTTTGTGCATGTATTTATTCCTCCCTCAGGTGCAGGACTTTGCATTTCTAAACTATTTTGAAAACAATGTATCTGTGGTACAATGTCATATGTGGATATGTCAGAATTCTGATTAAAAAAAGGGGGGGAGGGGAAAGAAATGAAATCCACTAGACTGACCTATCATTTACAAAATTTCAGTATTTTCTGCAAAAACAATCAAAAAAAAATTCATTCTTAATATAAGAAAAAAAATGTTGCTTTTCATATCCTACTGGAAAACTCCAACATACTTAATTTTTTTCATTCTTAAGAACCTCAAAAAATCCTCAAAAAATTCTTTAAACATGTTAATGATATGCAGTTGCTTATATGGTAACATTTAGCAGTCACTTATTAACATTCAGCAGTAACTTATTAACATTCTACACAACCTTCACATCCTTTGGAGATGGCATATTTTGGAGTGAGATGTAGAAAATAAAACTTACATGTTTTTAAGAATAAAAGGTTCAGTATTTCTATGTTAAAAGAATTTACATAAGCTCTATTATTCTCAAAGTAGTTTTTCAGCCTCTATTTAAATTACTATAAGTGTTTGCASCAGATCCTACATACATCAGTGTAGCTTCAGTACTGGAAATGCATCTATCCTGATTTATCTAAGAAGGACTCTATGCTTAGAATCATACTCAAAGTTCAGATGCAAAGACATATCAGATCTTTCTAATTATCTCATCTGAGCAACAATTGATAGTAATGAAGTATTAGACCTATGTTCTTTGAGGCTATTATTGTGTAAACCACTCAAATTGTCTCTATGGTTTTCATGTAATTTTCCAATTATTTTAAAAGTTTTTTTTTAACATGTTTAGTGAACATGCTCATGAGATGAAAATAGAGAAAAGATATCCAAATACTGCACACACCTCTATTTGAAATTGTTGAAAAAGTTGACTTTAGAAAATTCATTAAAGGACCTAGGAAGAAAAATATGAAAGAGTGTGCATCGAGGTTGTGATAACTGGAGGTCAGAAGCTCAAGAATATTTTACTCTGGGTTCAATATGCAATAAATGGAAAAAAAGGTATTTCCAAAAGACGAGWTTGTATCTCGCCATTAATTATTTACCTCAGGTGCCTCAAGTGCCTAAGAAGAAATGACACCATTGCAATAAAATGTCTGATGCCAATCTTTTCACCCAGTCATGCACAAACAGAAAATACAACTGACTGCATGATGTGCACTCCAGAATTGTATGTAAGGAATTAACAAATCACATTTCTATATTTAATTTGTGGAGAGTCAGTACAAGTGTTCAATTTATTTGGAAATTTGACATACAATCCAAAACTTACTGCCAAATGAAGGAAAGAAGGTAAAGTATTGAAGAACTACTCCCTTAATTGAAAATATCACAGAATCACAGAATGGTTAAGGTTGGAAGAGACCTCTAGAGATCATCTAGTCCAACCCCCCGACCCCAAGAAGGGACACCTAGAGCACATGGCACAAGGTCGCATCCAGGTGAGTTTTAGCAGAGAAGGCAAGATTCCACAGTCGTCTTAGGCAGCCTATTCCAGGGCTCCGTCACCTGCGCAGTGAAGAAGTTCTTCCTCATATGGAGATGGAATTTCCTATGTTACAACTTGTACCCATTGTCCCTTGTCCTGTTACTGGCCACCACCAGGTGAGTTTGGTACCATTCTCCCCTCAGGTACTTAYACATATTGATCAGATCTCCTCTCAACCTTCTTATCTCCAGGCAAAACAGGCACAACTTGCTTAGTCTTTCCTCATATGAGAGATGTTCCAGTCCCTTAAACATCTTGGTTGCTCTCCTCTGTACTATCTCTAGAAGTTCCACATCCTTCTTATACTGGAGAGCCCAGAACTGCAGCCAATACTCCAGGTGTGGCCTCTCCAGAGCTGAGTAGCTGATGGCAACACTCCTACTGATGCAGGTCAGGATCCCATTGTTTTTTTTGGCCACAAGGGCACACTGCTACCTCATGGTTAACTTGATGTGAACCATCCCTCTACATGGAGAGGGATTATTACACACATTCGATACATGTGATTTCTCCAGGTTCTCTCATTATGATGGAGATAGCATTAAAATCAGTTTGAATCAATTTCTTTATAAACACATGAAGTTAAAATTTATTGAGAGAAAATGAGAAAAGATAGATTGGGCTGTAGCACTATCTCTATTGCTCTCTGGACACCTCTCTCTGAACTTGGGGCAAGCATCATGCAAAAGACTAGTGACTGAATAAACCAGGAATGGCAGGATAACCCTTAGGCTGCACATTTTCTCCTCATAAGAGATCCAGAGAGACTATTTGCAGTCCCCCCTAAAAGCTGGCATTGTGCTTTGCACATTACAACACACACTCCTTCTGAATGATAAGCATGGGAAATCTTTGCTAATTTCACTTCACTGGAGCCATACGATTAGGAAAAATAAATACGCAGGAAGGGGAAAATGACACTGTGCTTTGGGCAGTGAAATAACTGAAAAGCAGTCTTCTTATGCCTTCACATTGAATGTCATGAAGTGATGCTCCACACCCTCAATGCAGCATCTAGTTGTTTGCCATGCTCTTTTTTCAAAAGCATTACTAGATGTGATTGAGATTCTTTTGAGATTCTTCTCTCTCTCTTTTTTTTTTTTTTTTTTCATCCTAGGATTTTGATAGTTTAGTCTCTGATAATTTTTGCTACCTGGAGTTTTCCCTCTCACTTTCTCCATGTACACTGTCTCCAAAACTCCACTTATCTGAATGTTGTTAGTTGACCTATCTCACCTGCACTAGACTTTCCTTCAATACCATCTCATGAAGCATTACCCCTGAATGACTGCAAGCCAGAGAGTGCCAGCAGACCAGAAGACAGTAAACTGAAAACAATCATGAACAAAGAWGACGGAAAAGAATAATACATGAATGAACAAAGTCATTAAGCCACCATGTCTCTTATCTACTTTGGTGAGCCCTGAGATAGCTTTATCCACTGCTCCCGGGCATTCCTTTCTCAAAAAGGAATAAGGTCGTAAGGACTTTCATATTAGTGCTTAATTAATGATTAATTAAWTAATAATCATTAAACAAAATCAACATTTTATTTAAAAGGATTTTTATTTTTCATGTTTCCCAGTAAGGAATCCAAGGATTTTTCACCATGCAGGAAAAATTTTCTGGTAATGTGTTCTGATCTAGTCTTGAAACGTAAACTGCTCTCCTCTGAGCTTTTGGTTCTGCATATAGTAGGATTATGGTTAAGCAATTCATATTGCTTTACCTTTAATCTATATCAACAGGAGGGACAATTTAGTTTGTTTGGGACTGGTACTTAAAAAGCCTGATAGATGTAACCTGTGAGAGGCAAGCAAAATATGAGCAAAAATGACATTTTTGTCCTTTAGTTGTACCACATAGTGCTGTAGTACTCATGAAAGTTTCCAGGTTTTGAATGGGGATACACTTGATATGTTGATGCTGTGTTTTGTCTCCAGACTTCAGAAAGCTGTATATTTTTTTCTTAAGGAATTGAGCAGTGACCACGAATTACTTCTGTTTCTAAGCAAAACAAAATAAGTTGCATCATTTAAAATTTATTTATTTTTCTCTATCAATGTGAAAACCTCACTTTTACACTACAGAAAGAAGCTCTTTACAAAACATGAATCTTACTACTTTTTTATTATTAATTAGGATATTTGTATAATAGAATTAAGAGATTATTTGTTTGCAAGTAATAAAGAGACAAATCCATGATTAAATGCTCCACTTCTAATACATCCCTTCATGTATACAAGATCAGTGAATTTCCAGCTGCTTTTTTTTTTTTTTTTTTTTTTTGTACTGGAAGGAATATACTGTGGTCAACTGCATTGTAAACTGTGGACTTCTCAGTGCTCTGAATTTGGAAGCTTGGTATGATGATTTCTTTCCCTGTGAAGATTTTTTCAATCTCTATTTCTTAAGAACTGAAAGCTATGAAATGTAGTTTAACATTTTAAAATAGAAACTTCCTGATCTTCACTGTCATCAGAAGAGGTATAAGAAGATGATGTAAGGTTAATTCTTTTCTTGGGAATTATGTGCCCCTGGAGAGATTCCTGTGATGCCCTTTAAAGGGCTCTAGCTACATAGCAGGAAAAGGAACCTGCACAGCAGAATCTGAGGACGCAATTTCAACATCTCAGAAGTAATCAGTAATCCCATCTGACAAAACTGTAGAAGACTTAGAAACTCTCCTTCACTATAGATAAAGAAGAACTTTCCAACTTTTTCACTTTTTCATCACAACAAGACAGTATCTTTCTCCAGAGTAGGCGATATCCTGTCAACTGGATGCATATATCAAATATCAGTTATATCTATGCTGGTTAATAAAATAGGGATTCTTCTCTGAGACTGAAGACAAACTGTGATACAACTTGCATCCACTCATATAATCACTCAAAATATGTTGGCCATATCCAGGCTGTCTATTGGCTTACTCCCAGACTGTGCCTTGCAAATGTACAGAAGTATGATTGGCACTAACCAATTAGCAGTCTAAGCAATTGCATATCAATGCTAAGGCTTTTTTTAGTATACCACTACAGGCATAGCTCAGGCAGGTAAGGTATAAATCAATGCTCTCCTGTTTTTTCACATTCCAAATGTCCTAACTTCTAATTTATTCTGAATAGCTTTTTTCTTTGTTTTTTTCTTTATCTGCTTTACATAACTCATTATATTTCAACTATGGCTAGATTTTAAACCCACTTTTGGAGTTGGTCATGTCCAAATTGCCAGATCAGGAGCCAGTCAGTTCTTCCTGAACCAATTYCAAAACCAATTTACACATTTAAAGATAAAAAAAATCAACATCTGTATCCTGGTCACTCAATTGCCCTGTTCCAAATTAGTCAATCTCTTCTCAAGCATGACCTGCAGTATTTTAAAGGTGAGTGTTTTGCTCTCTGAGCAGGTCTTGGAAAGTAACCACCTCAAGCTGTTCTAGATACTCATCAGAGGTTGTAATTGCCTGCCCGAGTACGTAGATATTTGGCACTGAGAGCTCTGCCGAGCACTTTCCCAGTGCTGAATGGAGCATAGCTGAATAGGCTATGCTCCATATTGCCTTTCAGCAGTATATCTTTTTAGCACCTTCTTAAGGGATCTCTAATCTCTGACAGGAGATTGAATTAATTTCTTAAAGTATGTGACCACACTTAAAAACCTCTCTAACTCATGTGCTTTCTGGTTTAGAGCCAGGATTTACATAATTATTTCTATTTTTGAGTTGTCAAGACTGACACATTTCCCAAATGCCTACGTTTAGCCATTTTTAGCTTACACTTGGCCTAACTGAAGTATATTCCATCTCCAGCTTTTTAACTACTTGATGGACTTTTGTTCTTCTGGGATTGCAAAATATAACTCTGCAATCCTCTGAGACCTTTAAATAACTTTGCTAAGATTATATCAACTCCCTYTAGCGATCTTTAATGCTCTTTCTGATGTAAGACAATTTCAATAATTCTGACAAATAACGGATACCCTTTTTTTTTACCTGATCAASTTTGTCAGAAACTTTAAAATCTTGACTGTTTTGAATCTACTAAGATAGTACTAGGAAGATTTGTTTTTACTTCCTTCCTCTTTATATCTCATCCTTTCTTTTCTTTATTTGCATTTTCCCTTAGCTGTTATTATAACTATAAGGTTACTGAACCTGGTTGCCTCTCAAAAAGTTATGAACACGTACAAACACAACTCACACTATTTTACTTAATATTCAAACTGTCATTATTCATAGAATGATTATAACTTAATTTAAAGAGAGTATTACGCTGAGTTTCTAACAATTATAGATTACTTATGAAAATAAAGAAACAAACAAATAAAAAGCAGTAATTATAAGATAGTCCTCCACAGCATCTCTTTAATATGTCAAAGGAAACAGAGAAAAATAGTTCCGGTCAATGTATGAATCTGTCACAGACCATGAAGTCACTCTGAATGGCATCATCTAGAGTGTTTTACAGACTGGGAGATTATGGCAGATCATATGGATCCTATACAGTTTGATAGCCCATATGATTACACATTTTCCTAGTATAATAATATATTTAGTAGTTTAGGCAGTTGTCTACTATGCAGGAGAAAAATTACTGAAGAATTTGACACTTTGTTGTTATTTTCATGAGATATGATTTCTATCKAAAAGCAGTTTCTAGAGCTGCTTCAACCATTTCACATCACATTTAAGAATTTCGTTTCACTGGTGGAATTTATTTCAGGAAAGGAAAGAGMGAGATTCTTCCAGCTTCTCAGGATCAAAACTGAATCAACATAGTCATACTCAAAGAGACTGAATTGAGTTCCTGCAAGTAACTTGTACCCTCTCTTAAATCCTCAAATTCTGAAATAAATCTAGGAATTTTAATACTTTTTCAATAGTGATAGTATGCAAAAATAAACACAAAAATAAACAAATACCCTACTWCTTCTATTGATGTAGCACACACCAATACATTTGGTTGGATACTACATATAACATTTATTTTTCTTTTATGTTTCGTGAGCAAAGACCTAATGAAACAAATTACCCTGTAAAACTCCTTTGCATGGGGGAATAGAACCAGATGCCAGGAAGCATTAGGGGGGAAATTAACATTATGATGTTATAAGAGCACTTTAAATTACAATACTGTCTCAGTGTAGAATTAGGGATTTAATAATTTGTTTTCCTCACTTCCATTCATTTCTTGTCTCCAACTATAACTGCATATCTCAGTTGTAAATAATAATGTATATAAAAAATCCCACTGAACGAGGATGTAAATATGGTCCTCAGTCGCAGCCAGTCATAACATTGGCTGTCTCTCTGCCATTTGCAGGCAATATGTGGATATTCCCATGAAAGGCTAGTGTTAAGAGAAGTCGGAAGAAAACCACACACATGGTTTAAAAAAGAATTGGCAATGCTCTATCAGTTTGAATAAAAAATGAAAAYTCCTGGCCTATATTTCTAACTTAATAAATGACTTATGGCAAGTTTCTTCTTTATGCATCTATTTTGCCATCTAAAATRTTGTGTAATTACTTTTAAGTTTGTGAGATTTCCTTCAACTGAAGTTTATAAAGCTAATGTTTGTAGAGTACTTGTSTGCTTCAAAAGCTCAATTTTACTGAATGATCAGGAAAAAAGAGAAAGAGTGAGAGCCCTAAATGCAATCAATACGTAAGATACATAAGAAAAAGAAGTGGGGCATTCATCACTTTTTTATAATTTAGAGCTTACCAAATATGCAGTCATGATCTAAAAATTTAATGTAATGAGAAACTTATGAATCTTTTCTGTCCATCTCCCTGCCAGTTCAGAGTCTGGTTTTGTACAGTGAGCAAATACTTCAGATATATAGGGGATATGACTCATTTGAGAAATATATGGATCACGGTATTAAGGTCAATATTTAGACAAAGTGATTTTGCTTTCTTCAAATATTATTTCCACATAAAGCTCCATGAAGTACAATAAATAATTATTATCCAACTAATCTATAATTAGAAAAAAATTCTAAACAATCTAAATTGCACAGTTTAAAATATATTTCCAGAAACAGACCAGTTGCTCCCACTTGTATCCTCTCTGATGACCTCTCTGATCCCCTCTTGCTGTCTGCAGAAAGGAAAACATGCTAACTGGTGGCCCTGCTCTGACTTTTTTACCAACCAGAATTTATTCTTGCCTGAAACTAGAACCTAGGCTATGTCACTGAGTATGTCACAGTTCACACTGGACTACAAATATTTGTCTGTCAAGATAGAAAAAGACATTTCTGTGAAGCTCTGGGACAAATATCATATCTGTAAATGTAAATATGGATGTCTCGAAGCAAAAGTTTTTAAATAAGCCTATACTTTAATTGTAACAATGGCCCTGTTACAATATCCCCACGACAATTTTCAGCAGAGTGAATCATTGCTCTTCCACACGCTGTCACCAAGCCAGGCCCTGCAGACAACCAATCACCTATTAGCATGTAACAAATGTCTTCAACACAGCTTGACAGCAGGAACTGGCAGTTTCACAAAACTGCAGAATGAACTTTTAGTCACACGGGATGCTACCCTTGTAGGGCAAACCTGTAGCCCAGTGAGCTCTTGAGTGTCCCGAGGAAAAGAGAAGATAGTCATCTGAGATGAAGAGGCCAATTGCAGCTCTTTGCCAAAAGCAATCACCAAAGCCGTTTGGTTTTCCCACTAGRAACAGATAAGCAACTGTCTGGCCCACCTAACAACCTCATCTTTCACTATATATGCATACCACCTACCCAAGCAACCAAACATCACAAATATCAACATCTGAGACAGCATGCCAGGAAAAGGAAGGTTGACAGCATGGGAATATGGCAATTTTATWATTAATTAATTAATTAATTAATATTAATTATATAAAATACATACTGAGAAGTATGGAAGGATAAAATGTTAGGTACATTGTTGTGGGTCTAAATTGAGATCATAAGGGAAACTGAAGCTATTGAAGAGGAGAAGATAAAAAAAACCTCCAGCAATGATGAAGTAATGTGTTGGAAAGAGCATAAAGTTGAAAACTACAATGAGATATTCATTCTTTGAAGCGGGGCATGAGCTCCATACTTATATGGTCACTTATCCATGGCTAAAGCAAATGCTGAAAGCTACTAGATGAAGCATCTTCTCGTCTTTGCTTACACTTTTTTCATGGTGAAAGAACTCCTCAGATTAGGCTAAGCATGTATGTCTCACAGTTTATTTCACTTTACTGCACAAGTCCTACAACATTGGACCTAACAACTTTACTATGGCTTTGCTGGGTAGCCGTGATGGCTCCTTATGAACCTTCCCTTTCATTTTTTCTTCCATTCTCCTGGAACCTTCCTTCAAAATCAGCAGGAGGTGTGCTGTCCTGTCTTAAATGAGATTAAGACTTCACTTCCCAGAAATTCTCTTTGCCTTCTCTCAAATCCTAAAGACAAGCAACGGTGCCAAGGTATTATTTCCCAAAGAGGAGACAAGGCATTTTATTCCCATGGCACATCTTCTACTCAAATACTGAGGTGTTTCATCTTTACAAATTCATGAAGATAGATTATTGGACAGATAATTTTCTAATTTTCAGTGTTATTTAAGTAGGATGAGCTTTTATTTTACTCTAACACCAAACATTTTTTTTTACTGTGAGGAGCAAATGGGAAAAATCTCACAGTCCATTAAACAAGCAGTTCAAGTTTTAAAGTGCTGCTCTGAAGCACTCATTCTAGAGGAGCAGTGGGTTTAATTTGCACTGATTCGCTAACAAAACTAAAGGGCTGGCAAAGAATTTTTTTTTTTTTTTTCATGAAATCTCAGATAAGCAGCTTACCCCACACATACTGTTTTTGAATACTAGTAAAATAACTTCAGGAGGGTCTATGCACAAAATTGTTTGCTTGAAGCAATGTTAGCTTTGCAGTCAGTCTGGGAATTAGCTTGTTGCAGACTCCTCAAGTCACGTGGAAGCTGTTTAATCTGTAAACCGCTCTGACAATAATTATGATACAATCTCAGCTCACCACTTCAGTCTTACCTCCTGGCTAGGCCTCAGAATTTGTAGTACTGAACTCAATACAGGAAAATCAATTTACAGAGGAAAGAGGTTTTTTCAGTGTTCCTAAGTTAGGTGTTTGATTAGCTCGGATGGATTTAAATATTTTTTGTCTTCTCTGAATTAATGACTAATGAGTCTTTTTCTTGTATACATATACTGTATTTTGCTTAGGACTGTCCAGATTTGGTGTAATACATTTTTCTCTGGTGTTTCTATTGTTGGTTGAAACACTGTAAAAGGGCCAAAATACATAGAATATGTGGAATAAACTGATCAATCAGAGACATGAGCAGAATAATTTTAGGAAAATATTTATCAGTCATACTGTATCAAAAACTTTAGAGAAAATCATTGTGGTTGAGGGGGAAGAAGATGGGAAAAGAACCAAAAAATATACACACATTTTGCATATTATTTCTACACTCTGTACTCGTGTACATAAAGATACCTAAGGTGAGTTATGATCTGAAAGTCTAAATGGAGTCTGATAACCATTTTAGATTTCTAACACAGCTTTATATTCTCTATTAATTGAAGGAAATCACATAACTTTTAAATTGTTCCTATATAGCTATACATAAACATGCATAAGTCATAAACTCTGTTGTCCTTCAGGGATCTGAAGTTTCTGCAACTGGAGGCATGGAGGTTAGAAATTAAAATTATACTTAGGAAATTTGGTCCTAAGACACATTTTGCAAACTCCACAAGTGGAGCCCCTGTGTTTTCACTCGGATCCTGTTGCCATGAGGATCTCATTTAAGACTGGCCCAAGAACGTCRCTCTACAGAGCTGTGGTTTAAGGCTACATGTTTGGCAACTACTAAAGCCAGTGACCTGATCCTCACCTTTGAAGAGGCACTGAATTAGATAATGTTGCACTTATTTAAGAGATGCAGTATTTTTGTAAGCAAAACATTTTACATAATAGGAAACACAGTAATATTATAAATAACACATAATACACAATCATTTAGGTTATAAAATCTGTAAAGCTGTTATTAAATATTATTTTAGAACATTTTATGCATTTTTATAGATAAAAAATACAATGGCAAAAATTATATATTGTGACTTTTTCAGGTTTTTTTCACAGCATGGTATGCTGCTGAGATACTATCTGTATTCAGGATAATTTTAACTTGGCTGTGTGACAATTTCAGTACACAATATGCTCATGCTTTGCACAAATGACTATATAATGTTTCATTAAGGACTGTAAATACCCATCAACCTAATCACAGAAATGCTGTTTCAGTGATTTTAGGGCCATTAAATCTCGGCTACGATGACAGGGATGAATAGCTTTATTTTATTAACAGTTGCCATTGCAATTACACTGAGAAAAATATTTTTGTAGAAAAATTAAGCAGCACTTCCTATTGCCCTGGTGCATGTGACTAAGATAAGTATCTTTCTACAAGGAGTCTTTACAACTGTCATAGGAGTGTTTTCCTTCAAGTAGCTTTCTCTATCAACTTTCTAATTTGAATAAAAAATATAGATCAACTCCTTTCATGCTACTTTTTCACCTCTTGCTTTTATCTCTGTTTGTCTTTTTTTTTTTTTGGCAACACCAAATTCTCTTCCCAAGATTACTTTCTGTCATGGGATAAGTTAATTCTGGCATTACTAATCAAAGACAAACTTAACTAGTTCTTAATCATCTCTGAATAGAGGACAAATTGAAGCTACAGAGAGGTTAATTATTTTGATACCTGTGATTTCTTAAATCCCTTAGACATGCTGCTTTTTCAATCAATCAGCTCTGTAACTCCTTTGAAACCACTACTCATAGTAAAAATACCCAAGCTATTTTGGGTATTTGGGAATCCCAAAAGCTATTTGGGAATTTAGCTTTCTAATTATTTTTTAATTCAGGAAGTCATGTAGTAACTTCAGGGCACACCACTGTCCTTATGCTTAGAAGGCATACGAGCAACAGAAAGGTCATCAGAAAAGGCTAGTAGAGAATAATCCATTAGCAATGTGGTCAGGCTTCCTTGAACACCGTTTGTTATGTTGCTGCAAACTGACTGGTGACTTTGGGCTGATAAAACTTGTCTTTTAAGGAGTATTTTTCTATCATGAATTAAATATTTAGGACTGAATTATAATCTTATACTCTTTTCAGAACAGTGTWGCTCCATATGTTTTCTGGAATTTTCTTGGTCAAATAACATTTGAGACAGTTAATTTTCAGATCTCCCATTGTAATATACTCATTACATGTTTTTATGAGAAAGTTATAACAGAAGAATAGAAGTCAAATCACATATCAGGAACTAATGAGAAATATTCATGGTGGTGATCATCTATTTTTTCTCCTTTAAAAGGAAAAGGGCCTGGTGCAGTACAAACTTTTTGCCCATGGCCATGATGTTCCAGAATCTGGATCTTTCTGACAGAATGAATACTTACGAAAAGCTGTTTCCAGAAAAGATCTCCTAGAGTCTTTTTTCTATAATACTTATCATCCTGACTCTATTGCTTTTATGTAAAACTGATGGGCTTTTCCAGTAAGTGAGGCCGGAATGTTTAAGAAGTGCACAGTGGTTGCTGTCACTTCCTATGGAATGGCATAGGGATATTTTTACATRTTCACTTTGTAGAAGAGGGAATAACCTGCCTCATGAAGGGTTTAGGCACAATGATATGGCACCATTCAGAAAAAACTTAATCATTACCTGCACTAAACAAACTTACCTACTTGATCTGATATTCATTGAATTCATAGGGAAGATTTTTAGCTAATTTCAATAGATAATGGATGGAGTTGTGAATATCTTGAATGTATGCACAACTTCAGGTACCTTGAAGTTTAGTATTTTCAGGTTTATATTGCTTTAGAAATTCAAAATGTTTTTAAAATAATGACTCCACAAAGTGTAAGTAATCGTTACGTCATCCAGACCTAGGAAGATCCTAATGTCCACAAGAAGTGTTAACAGCAAACTATAACATGACTAAGAATATAAGAGGGGTTTTGAAAACACACTATAACCTAAGAACAAGATATTGGAACTTTATCCTTTAAAGAAKACCAGGCTTAAAGATTTGTGAACACAAGCAGTACTACTGATGAGTTTGGCTGCATTTTTAATAAAGACAAATCTGTATATGACATTGTAATCAAAGCAAAGAGATATAGCATATTGATCTTTGGAAGAGCTAATGGAGACAAGTAAGACCAAGACTGAAAGGTCCTAAGAAGTAGTGGGGCAACTCTGTATCATATTAACAAAAAAAAMCCCATCCACAGTTACACATCTTCGGTACATCAGGGAAATGTTCTTACACACTGAATGAAATCTCTTGGGAGGGTAATAAATCCTACACAACAAATTATATACTAACAGGTTCTTAGGGGAATTGAAATAAATCCTCACAACCGCTTAGTGGGTAATCTCCAGATCAGATTCCCATTCTTCTTCAGAGGAAAATAATATATTGCTTCTTATACTCTCTGCCGGCCAAATGCTATATATCAAAGATATGAATGTAGTTGAAATATTGATCCTGCGCCAAAGTGAAATGACAGGAAAGTTTAATATATTCCCCTAAAAAAAATAAATAAAAAGAGAGAGAAAGAGAGAAAGTGGTAAGAAAATACTGAAAATACAACTTTTAGTCAAAAGAAATCTAGATAAGAATGGATAAAATAAGAAATATTTTTGCCAAATATATTTCTAACAAGTGAAGAATCAAGCCTAAAAGCTGGATTATTCTGTACTAAGAAGCAGTGAGAAAAACAGAATAATGCAGGAAAAGTTGTTGAAGGGATAAAAACCTTAATGTTGTATGCAAATGTGTTTGACATAATTAATTGAAAAGCAAGATAGAAGACTCCTAATAATTGGCTGCAATATACACTGGCAAACACAATGACTGGAGAGAAAGGCAGTGTTGACTCTTGTAGCAAGCTCAGGAAGTGAAAAGGCATGTGCAAGAGTGATTTTTGRCTGAATGAAGCCTGTTACTTCAGTCAGAAGGAAAAATTTCCTAGTCAGAGGTATCATAGCAGTCATCCAGAAAAAGTGGATATTCTAACGCAAATCATCTGCTGTGGTGAGCACCTCACACATACATTAATGGCACGTTTGAGACAACGTGTCTCTACTAGCCTGCAAGCTTCTGTAAATGGATAGCAGCTACTGTGCAGTGCTCTTTGCTGGTAGCCCTGGGATAATGATAGAAAGAAGTACTGTATTCCCTAGGTTAGCTTCATGTTACACATAGGGAATTCTCCAAGGGCCAATTTAGTCTGTTTTCAGATTTCAGAATGGAATAAAACAGTCTCAGAGTTGCAGAAAAACAAGAATAAGACACCCAGAAAAAAAAAAAAATCATACACATACAAAGGAAAAAGCAGAAATAAAAAGATAAAAGTGCATGTTCTAAAACTAAACTTTATCTGATTTTAAAAGCAAACATGTTTCTCTATTCCTTGCCAAAACAGCTGTCTGCGTGTCTGCCTCTGTGGAATTAACTGGAAAGAAAACAAGTTGTTGGCTAACATAGACTGTACTTCTTGTACAAAGAATCATGGTGGAAATAAAGGACTTGCCCACAGCAGAAAAGGATCAAGAAACAAATTTCAAAGGGAATAAATAAGATTTTCTCAGAGTGAGGGAATCCTTTGTGGTCTCTTAGCATCTTGTTAACTAACATGAAGGGAAGGTTCTAAAGATGCTGATGGGTAAAATGAAAGTAGAGTAATGCTCTAATGGAACTATTGGATAAAGAGAGAGAAAGACACGAGTGCAAATCACCATAATTCAGGAAATTATGAATAAAAATGCTGTTCATTCAAAACCATAAAGATGAATATTATGGACTTTACTGGCAGGAACTGAGCTGTCTGCAAACATTTTTGTAGGAACGGGTCATTGGGGTCTGTATTTCACCTGATCAACAGAATTAGGTACTATGGCAATAGAGATGTAGAGCAGTGGTCCCTACACTCTGGGAGAGGCTTGCTCTGAAGGCATATCATCACCAAATGATTTTTATATGCATTTCAGGAAGATAATGAAAAGTGGCACATGAAGGCAGGAAAAGTTTTGTGGATATATTATGAGTCAGATTATTACAAAACTTTAAGAATATATAGAATCAACAGGGAAGGCAATGCTAGCAGTAAAAAGAACGTGTCTGCAGTGTGAAAATAATATAAACAGTACTTTGCCATCAGCATCCCTTGCAGGGTTGGGAGATTCAGGTGAAAGAAAAATTTCAAGTTAATTTATATTCTTCATTGTAGTACAAGTTTCCAGGATATCATTTCAGTCTAACTAACATGATTCATAGCCTCAAGTGAAGTAAAGATGCCAGGGATGTGGGTGGGACACAGATGTATATTTAGCAAGCCAAGAAGACTTGTGTACTCAGTTGACATCCGTTATTTTAACTTCATTGGCCCTTAAAAGAAAAAAAATAAAAAGAAACAGAGAGAAGTAAAAGAGTTTTCTGCAATTGGAAAGACAGTTGTCATCATGGATGATTTCCTCCTATTAATGATTACAGCAACTATTTCCAGGGTCAGGGGAAAAGGTGTCAGGTTACTATTTTTAAGTCCATTCCTCTGCCCCTTATAATCCTACTGACCTTTGATGAATCAATTATAAAAATAAGTTGGATATAGTTCTCATTTAGAACTTTTTTCTTGAGGCTCTGCATATGTCCTGTAATTCCTGTAATGTATCAATTTCCTACTCTCTCATAGCTTTTTAAAAAGTTTATTCACATCAACCTTCACATCAACCTTCAAACCAGCCTTAAGGACAATTATTGCAGGATTATCTCAGCTAAGAGAATTGAAAGTATTCTTCTGTGCGTCTTAACTCAGAAGATCTGCAGTTTTCAGAGATTAATAAATTTCATAAGATCAAACTTCTGATATTTCTTTTTCTTCTACTTAGATGATCATAAGAAACAGAAAAGAGCAGGAAAGAACATTAGGGCTTTTTTTTTTTTTTTTTTTAGACATTGAAATTTAATTTAAGATTAGAATCAGTCAGTTACTACTGATATGTATCCATAAACAATTCTGTATCTAAGTTTTCAGGTTACTCCTAAAATATCCTAGAATTATGTCCAGTACTCTTGAACCAAAGCATCCCAGGGGCAGRGAGATTAGGGTTTTTTTTTATTTTGGTAAATACAGACCAATGGTAGGCACATTTTTAACCTTTTTTTTTACACACAATAAGAAAATTGTGCTGTTGTTCACTTGTAAATTGTTATTTCTGATTCTTCTCCTGCCTTTTTAGTTTCTGTTTCCTACAATTACTAATGAGTCATGCTCAGCGCCTTCACTTCTCACCCAGTCATTTTCTTTATCTAAAAAAAAGAGAGAAATGACAGATAATCTGAATGCACATTAACCCTTCCAAAGAGGTCCCTGGTACAAGAGCATTCAGCTGTTATAACAGGACCACAATGACAGTTAATATATTATCCCTTTAACAAATGGGGCTCCAGTAGGTCTCACAGAAGATCTGCAAAAGCAAATCCCTGAGATGCAATGTCTATCTTTGGAATTAGATGAAGGTAGCAAATTTTTGCCTCGCCAGTCCTTGGATTGCTGCTGTGACTTATTTACTTCAAAGCAGAGCTCAGAATAACTCTCTCAAGAATTCTAGTTGCCAAAAATAACACTGCTGAGGCTAAATCCATGACTATCCTGCAACAATTTGTTATGGTCTGCCCTCTTACGGCTGCAAGATAGAAATGGGCTGTAGGCAGTAAAATCACTCCTGCAAGCCAGGGGAACTAAATCTGTAGAATTACCTTTTGGGGTTTCCAGGCTGTGTACCCAGCTGCAGTATACTTCTGGACTCCGAAAAGAGGAAAAAATGCTGTTATGAGGCTAGAATGGTGCTGCCATTCAGARGGACTWGGACAGGTTGGAGAGTTGGGCGGAGAGGAATCTCATGAGGTTCAACAAGGACAAGTGCATGATCCTGCAGCTGGGCAGAAATAATCTCAAGCACCAGTGCAGATTAGGGATTGATCTACTGGACAGCAGCTCCTCAGAGAGGGACCTGGGAGTCCTGGTTCCCAGGGGATCCTGCCCTTCTACTCAGCTCTGGTGAGGCCACACCTGGAGTATTGGCTGCAGTTCTGGGCTCCTGAGTACAAAACAGTTGTGGAACTTCTAGAGAGAGTCCAGAGGAGAGCAACCAAGATGATTAAGGGGCTGGAACATCTCTTGTATGAGGGAAGACTAAGCAAGCTGGGCCTGTGTAGCCTGGAGAAGAGAAAGTTGAGAGGAGATCTGATTAGTATGTATAAATACCTGAAGGGTGAATATAAGGAGGATGGGGCCAAACTCTTCTCGGTGATGTCCAGTGACAGAACAAGGGTTAATGGGTACAAGTTGTAACACAGGAAGTTCCATCTCCATATGAGGAGGAACTTCTTTCCTGTGAGAGTGACAAGAGCACTGGAACAGGCTGCCCAAGGAGCTTGTGGAGTCTCCTTCTCTAGAGGTCTTCAAAACCCACCTGGATGCCACCCTGTGCCACATGCTCTAGGTGTCCCTGCTGGGGCAGGGGGGTTGGACTAGATAATTTCTAGAGGTTCCTTCCAACCTTAACCATTCTGTGATTCTGTAGATGGCTTGCCAACAGTTGCAATGCATTGCAATCGGGGCAGCTTAAAGCTCTGTATCTTTGTTTAGAAATGACTAGCTGTGAGAGGGTTCCTCTTCCCGGGAAAGGAGACGGTCTGTTGTAACATGAAAATAATTTCTTTTTTTTTGCAAGGGGGTTGTGAATTGGTTGTTTTAAAGTACTTTCATAATTTCAGTCCAATATCAGCATTTCCTGAACCAAATTTTCTGCCCTTTTTCTAATTTCATGAGTTTTGATCCAGTCCTAGAATTAAGTAGACCAGTCGAGTGAATAAAACAAGTAAAACCATTTTAAAGTCTGTGAGTGAAGCTGGGATCAGTATGTAGGACTTTTTGTCAGATTTAAGGTACTTCTTAGTTGTAAAAGGAGCTGAAACAGCCTCAGGCTGCCCAAAAACTGGAATGTGTGTATGAAAAGCTGGTATCATCACCTTTTGGCCTCTCCAACTCATCCCCTGAAGAAAGAAATGTTTAACCATAAAAAGAATCTAGCCTAATACATGGTCCTTTTTGAACTGTCTTATGAACCTAGAGGGAACACTAGGGGAAAATCTTATGCTATCCTAGCTGGAGAAAAGTGAAAAACAAAACAAAACAAAAATACTTATGYCATTAGCTAATTGCTTTATATAATGATTCTTCTTTCTTAGTTTAGGAAAMAAATGTTAGAGAATTGTTAATCTAGATCAGTGTTGTAAATGGATACATTTCTTACAGATTTCATAATACGAAAATGTATTATGTGGCAGATAAAGAAACCAAAAAACAGACTCTCCTGCTTACTGTCAAGGCAAAAACAATCTAGAGGAAAGTTGGAATAATTTTTATTTCAAACTGAGAGAAATCAGAGGATATGCAGTAAAATGTAGACAACGTTACCAACTAAAATAATCTTATGTGAAGATCTGAGGGAAAACAAAGTATATCTGTCTGCACTTTGCCAAAAAAGATATATTCCCAGGAGCCTTAATTAAAATGAAAATTGCTTAAGTGAGATCACAGAGTCATAGAATCATTAAGGTTGGAAGGGACCTTTAGAGATCACATAGCCCAACTCACCTCTGCACACACAGGATCACCTAGAGCATGTGGTAAAGGATTGTGTCCAAGCCAGATTTGAATATCTCCAGAACTGGACACAGTATTCTAGAGGTGGCCTCACCAGTGCTGAGAGATCACCTCCTTCGACCTGGAGATGTGCTTTTTAATGCACTCCAGGATTCCATTCATCTTCTTTGCCATGAGAGCACACTGCTGCCTCATGGTCAACTTGTCATCCAACAAAACACCCAGGTCCTTCTCTGCAGAGCTGCTCTCCAGAACATCACTCCCCAGCATGTACTGATGCATGGGGTTATTCCTCTTCAAGTGCAGGACCTTGAACTTGTCCTTGTTGAAATTCATGAGGTTTCTCTCCACTCAGCTGTCCAGTCTGTCCAGGTGCCTCTGGATGGCAGCACAGCCCTCTGGGGTTTCAGAGACTCCTCCCAGTTTCGTATCATCAGCAAACTTGCTGAGGATGTGTACTTTGTTACTGTTGACTCAGCAGTATTCATCTTAAAATAGCTTTTGTGTATAAAAAGGTGTTCAAGGATATTGAAAATGTTATTCCAGATCCTTGCTTGTTTCTAATAAATGTTAAATACTAGCTGAGGCTCTCCAACAGCACAAGAACATGCTTGTCATTTACAGAAAAGCAGATATATTAGTCACAGTCAATATCGTGGAGATCAAAAACCTATAATAAATCCTGTATGAAGGAATTCTGGTGTCTTCTCTTGAAGTTCACTGGAGCTAATTTTAATATCTAAATTCAGGCTTTCTGTATAATGACCTAGCTTTGACTTTTTAGACTTTTTAACAGCATTCAATTTTATATCACAAAATATATACACACAAATATACACTCCTATACATACATATATAAATAGCACTTTACTCTGAAATTAGGTTCAATAAAAATACACACTTACAGTGACAACTACCACAACTGTGTAATCAAAAGAAAACCCTATCACCAAAATATAGTTTGTATTGTTGACTCTAGAGAGCTCAGTCTTGCTGGGGATCATGAATTTTCACACTGTTTTCCTATCCCCTTCTTTGCTTCCATCAGKGTAATAGGGTAGTATCTTTGTGGAAGGAAATTAAACATGAGTCATTTTGCATCATAAATACTGGCACAGGATACTGGAGAAAACTGAATTAAGAAGTCATCTTAAGGCACCTCATGCATTTTATATCCTACTTACTTTTTTTGTAGCGAGTTCAGTAGCAAATTACAAACACTGTAATTTTTTTACAGTGGCCTGTTTAGGCTGATATTACATATTTTTGGCAATTAAAATTAAATGCTTCTTGTTTTACTTTAACTCATAATTGTTTCTCTAAAAATCACAGACAGACACAGAGAAAATGTGCATGTTTGCAAGGAGTATCTTTCTTCTAGGGACTTGCCTCTACCTCTGAACCAAAACCTCTTGCTCCCAGCCAACCATTTAGCTGAAAAGGATTTAGAAATCTTGATGTTCTCTTAGGGATTAGAGAGCCATGTAACAGAAAAGACTCTTATAGCTGGAGGCAGCTGTTCTGTTTTGTATTGATGGGGGAACACTTCTACAAGAGTCAGTCCTTTAGGCAAAAACTTAYGGTGCTAAAGACACTGAAACACCTGTGGGATCAGGCAAGTATAAAATAGATTGCAGGTCCCTAACAAATGTCTGTGCCTCTGCTCCTCATCTGTAAAAGGAAGGTAAAAATAAAGATATATTAGGCTAGCACATTATGTGGATAAATAAATATTGATTGTGATACTAGTATTCTGGTACACATAACAAAAAATATTAAACCCAAATTGGACCTCTATGATCAAATAGTCTGAGCTGACTGATCATACAGCCTGAGTATGACAAAGGACATCGGACTTCTATGAACTAATTCCTACCTTAAACTCAATAATTATTATTTCAATTAGAGGAAATATTAGGAAATATTTAAATATTAGTTAAATATTAGGAATATTTGATTTGATTTGATTTTAAAGTTGCCAGCAAGGCAAGGTAGTTCTCTGCTCCTCTGCATTCGTATTTAATTTTCTGTAGACCACATGCSTCTTTCCACCACTGTGTCACACTAGGGATTTATGTTTGGCTGGCAGCTTTCATAGTTCCCAAATCCTTTTTTTTAGTGTAACAGCTTTTGAGGAAGGAATCCTATCTATGAGAGATATGAATATCCTTTATTGTTTTAATACAACATTATGTTTGCTTATACWGAAGTGCATATATTTCATGTTGTTTAGAAGGAAAGTATCAAAAGTATCAATGACATACTGGACTAGATGATCTCTAAAGGTTCCTTCCAGCCTTAAGGATTCTATGACCTGATGTCTATTATTTGCATTTAGCCTATTTTTTTGTGTAAGTTTACCTCTTCCAGATAAAACAAAAAGAAAAAAAAAAAAAAAAAAAAAAAAAGGAAAAAAGAAAAAAGTGTTTCAAAGTGAGAAGCAACAGGACCAAAAATCAATTAGTCTGCAAACTGCAAAAATACACCAATATGATAAATCCCAACTGAGTCTTGCTGGTTAGCATTTAATCCATGCTGTTTACAACTGGCTATGTTGATTAAATCCTGTTCTAGTTTCTTTGTGGCATGCAATATCCAATTCATTGCAGAAGCCTGGCAGGTCAACACTCTATCCACTAACAAAACTTGAATATTTCCAATAAGTTATTTGAAGTCCATTTGATGAGATCTATTTTCTATGGATACACGTTCACTGGTACTGATTGCACTAATGTGCTACAAAATTGACTGCAAACAGCTATTAGAAAATCCCTTATTAAGGATATACTGTTTGTCTGGGAGAGATCTTGTCCTCTGGTGGTGTTGGTATTCCCCTGTCACCAYATATATCTGTTGATAGCTGCATTTGCAAATGTAAGAAAATGTGACTTCCTTGCACGCAGCTGTGAAATTCACTTTCCTCATACTAACAGAGATAGAATGTAAAACTGGAAATTGTCTGTAAATAAGATATAAAAACAGCCAAAATAAAGTCATTRCAATGTAAACAAAGCCTCTGAAATGCTCACATCTGCAATACAAGGCTTGACAMGGCTAGACAAGTTCTCTGTAAAACTGCTGTCACTTCACGTTCCAATTGCAAACTGAAATACTTGAACTAGATTTTCAGATGCTGGAATTTGGCATAACTCCACTGAAGTCAAATAATTCAAACCAACAAAAGTGTTGACTTAGAGAGAATACAGGATTTCTTCAGGCTGTAATGCACAGCACACAATTCTCCAATCCTACTCAGTACAAAGGGGAATTAGCAAGAACAGAAATTTTCATTAAACAGAGATATTGTCCTCAAAATTTCTTATATAGAAGGTAGAGAATTTAGAGAAATTCTTGTTTACCTAAAATAGTCCTTAAATAGTTTGGAAGGAAAAAAATAGGGAAAAAGTTTAAAAAAGTTAGATGCGAGTATATAGTCAGATAAAAAGTCCAAATTTTGTATTTTTACTAAAGCAGACTAACATCAAATTACCAAAAAAAAAAAAAAAAAAAAAAAAGCTTCATATATTTGCTAATTTCTCTCATTTCAAAGATGGCTAATGCTCCTCAGCTTGCCAAGAATGTTGTTACCAGTGAACTGCACATATCCTTCTTGCATGTTTGTCTGTCTTTTGCCCTTGAACTTTACAAGAGCAGCTGAGGTGTTACTCCCTTCACTTTTTTTTTTCTTTCCTTCTCCATAACTACTTTTTAAGTTAAGAGTTAGAATTTTCTTTTATAAGGTGGAAATTAGGAATCTGATCCACCTCAGACTGAAGAGGAAGACAAATGGAGATCTATARTATGCTGTGAAACCAAAATCTATTAGATCAAAAGTAGGCAGAAAAAAAGTTCTGGAGCAACCATACTTTAAAAAGAGGATAATTCTCCTTGGGAGGCTGCCTAAGGTGGACCCTGAGGAGAAGTGCCAAAGACATACTCCTAAATAAGGCATCTCTGCTTTAAAGATAGGCTGAAGATAGATACACCATACATTTCCTGTTGATAATTTTAAAGGAACTCAGCTTGTAGGCTTTTCAGATTGTTCTTCAGTGCAGTTACCTCTTTTTACAGAACCACAGAACGGCTGAAGTTGGAAGGGGCCTCTAGAGAGGTCACCTARAGCATGATTCACAAGGTCACATCCAGGCAAGTTTGGAAGTTCTCCAAAGAAGGAACCTCCTCAACCTCTCCGGGCTTCCTGTTCCAGGACTCTGTCACCTACACAGCAAAGAAGTTCTTCCTCATATGGAGATTGAACTTTCTGCGTTTCAACTTTTATCCACTTCCCCTTGTCCTATCACTGGTTACCACTGAGAAGAATTTAGTCCCATCCTCTTAACATTCTCTCCTCAAGTATTTATGCCTATTAATCAGATCTTCTCTCAGASTTCTCTTCTCTAGGCTAAACACACCCAGCTCACTTAGCCTTTCTTCATAGGAGAGAYGCCCCAGTCCCTTACTCATCTTAGTCTGCACTGGACCTTCTCTAGAACCTCCACATCCCTCTTGTAGTGGAGAGCCCAGAACTGCACACAATACTCAGGTGTGGCCTCACCAGAGCTCAGTAGAGGGGCAAGATGACCTTCCTCCACTTGCTGGCACCACTCCTCCTGATGCAGGCCAGGATCCTATTTGTGTTCTTGGCCACAAGGGCACACTGCTGACTCATGGTTAACTTGGTGTCAATCAAGCCTCCCAAATCCCTCTTTGTAGAGCTGCTAGCCATCAGGTCAGTCCCTAACCTGTCCTCGTGCCTGGGGTTATTCCTTCTCAGGTGCAAGACCCTGCCCTTGTCCTTGYTGAATCACATGAAGTTCCTCTCTGYCCAACTCTCTAACCTGTCCAGGTCCCTCTGAATGGCAGCACAGCCCTCCGAAGTGTCGGCCACTCCAGTCAGTTTGGTATGATCTACAGACTTACTGAGGGTACGCTCTGTGCCCTCATCCAAATTTTCCTTATGAATGAAGAGATTATAGGCATCTTATATATTTTGAGTTACCTTGCTGGTGATGAATTTTTAGGTATAGTGAAACCTAAATTCTGGATACCATACTACATATTCTATCTCTTTTCCTTTACTCTGAAATAATTTCTGCATTTGGCATTTAGATACTTAAATCATGTAAAGTGATTCATTAACTAAAATCCTAAATAGATGCATGTTTTAAATAAGTGCATAAATAAAATGCATAAATATTCATTTTGACATCYTTCTTTTAAAGTAGTTTTTACATAATGGTGTAATTGGAAGGCAGAAAAATGAACATTTTTTCTTTCCTATTGCATGGGGTTCAGTTCACAGGCCCAGCAGATACTTATGCAACTCTTATGAAATCAACCTCTGCTACTTGCCTAGAGTGTTTCTCAATATGGATACAGGAAATAATTTCTAAATAGTTCTGTATGTTCTTAAAATATTTATTTTACAGTCAATGTCAAAATAATTAGTCTCTTTAAAGACTATGATTACATTGCGCATAGTAGGGRAAAAGTGATTACAGAGAGAGAATCCTTTGGAAAAATACCAAGGAGCATTTCTTCCAGTATAATGCATTGTCTACTATGTCAGCTACTCAAATTTCATTAAAGTTGATTCTATCTCCTTCAAAGGTTTATACAGAACAATGGCATGGCCAATGGTTACAAGAAAAGCATATGACAAAATCATTTAACTACAATACATTGTGCAGCTATTGGAACTGCCATTAAATGTTCACAATATTTGTCAACATCACTGCTCTTTTTTGCTTGTGACTTTTTTTGTCTGATGATCTTAGCGAACTACTGAACTTCTAGATTTCCCTCTATAATTCTGCTAGGCTGGCTATTCAGATCTGAAATGTTTGGTAATACAGGGAGTTTTCTGGGAGGTTGTGGTTTTTTTCTTTGTTTGTGTTTATCTTTGTTTTGCTACAAATAGATATCAAAATGTATGTGCATTTAGTATATAATGTCAAAGGGCAAATATATATATATATAATATATATATATAAAATCTGTTTTTTTCAGGAAAAGTCTAAGCCCTTGAGAAAATTAATTGCAAAATTTCAATAGGCTTAAGGCTTACTTTGGACTGTTGTTAATAGTTGTAGAAGATTTACACTTTCGGGAAGAAGAAAAAAAATACTTCCTTCATCAGTGGCATCAGTGAAAAGCAAAGTGTAGCCATTCATTCAAGCGTAGCTTATCCTCAATTTATCTACTGACTCTTCAGAAATTATTAGAGGCATACCTAAACTTGGACACTTGGAGGTGAGAGGTTTTCCCAGAGAAACCTGAGGAGAAGAAGAAATAGCAATTTTCTGTCAAAAAAGAAGTTTTTCAAAAGATGCAATTATTCAATAGTCATTTCTGGTCATGTTTCCTGAGATACTCTTTCCTGAAAATAGACAATAATAGAGTCAAATTGACTCTTATGAGCTTTTCTATGAACATCGGAGCCCCAAAGTTTTGTAACGTATTGGTTCTTCTAGTAAAGTCTGATATTGCAAAGACAAATACGACAAGAACGTATGTGAGAAATATTTTAGGAAAAAGTCAAATCTTTTTTTTTTTTCCCCCCCCAAACATGAGTTATTTTAGGACATTTTTCAACTCCTTTTAATCTCCTTTATCTGTTTGTTTGTTTGTTTGCTTGTTTTTTTCCTTAATTGTCTTGATCAAATTTACGTTTGCACGTAAAGTGCTACTGTTGGTAATCCTTTTCACCTAGATTTGCAATTGATCCCTTAGCATTTTTTCACAAATCTTAACTACAGGATGCTCATAACTACTTTAAACTATTGCAGCCAAGAGAAAGCTCTTTAAGAGTCTATGGATTCACCACTGAAGATAATTAACTTGAAGCCAGCATCCTGGTGGCCTGGCTGTTTCAGCAGTGTCTTATGGCAATAGATTTTTTTCATTTCATAGACATCTCGCTCACACTGGAATGCTCCCAAGATCTAATATAAGGCTGTTCTTCCCCATATGTTTCCATCAATAGATTGTACTGAATATATCAGAAAACTAGTCTTAAAAGTGAGTCTCATAGGATATCGCTACTCACTACTAGCATCAGGAATACTATTCTTGACTGTCATTCACAATGACAAATCATATCTCCCTGGTCTCTATTCTCCGCTGCATTTTTAAGTCACTTCTTTTTCCTTGTAATTCATAAATCCTTACTCTCTGTTCAGTCTTTTATGTGACAAGTGTCATTTTATGAGTCTGATAATATAACCCATGTCTTTAACTCCCTTCTATCAAGTATTTCTGTGACAGTAGAGGAACACTTTTTCAAAAGTATGCTAGACAGATTGGTGAAACTATTGGAAAAGGGGCAGGGTAAAGAGAAGAATGGAACATATTTCAGTAGTGGAAACTCTCTGAGAATAAATAACACATTCAAAGTATATTTCTTGCATCCAGTTACTATAAATATCTGGTAAACATGAAAAAGAAATCTCTTGTAAAAACATTTTACAATGTTTTTATTTTTATTGTATTGTCACTCATTTTATATAGTACGGGAATAAGTTGAAGAAACAAAAATCAGACCCAGGATAGAAGAAGAGGAGTTAAGTTTGAGATTTAAAACAGAGAACACAAAAAGGCTCTCATTTTGGTTCAAGGCTTCATTTAGCTGATGTTGTGTAAATGTACAAGGATCTACAGCAGCCAGTCTGGAGCTGGAGGGTTTTCATCCAACAATCAAATCAATGCATTAAACACAGAATGGTCAAGGTTAGAAGGGACCTTTGGAGTTCCCCATTCTAGTCTAGTCCAATGACCCCKCTTGAGGGTTCGCTAGAGAATGTCGTACAGGATCTCATTCAGGTGGATTTTAAATATCTACAGAGAAYGAGACTTCACAACTTCTCTGAGAAACCTGCTCCAGAGTTCAGTCATCTTCATAGTCAAGAAGGTTTTTCTCAAATTCGTGCAGAACTTCCTGTGTTTCTGTTTGTGGGCATTGCTTCTTGTCCTGTCCCTAGTCACCACTGAAAAAAAGTATGACTCCTTCCTATTGACATCTTCCCTTCAGATGTCTGTACACACTGATAAGATCCCCTTTCAGCCTTTCCTTCTCTAGCCTAAAAGGCTCAGCTCTCTCAGCTGCTTCTCATAGGATAGCTGCTCTGATTCTTAAACCAAAAATGGGTTCAGATACGGAGAATAGAGGCTAGAAGTGATCCAAYGTTAGGATGAAAAAGGGACATTGTTCCACTCTGAGCCTTCTCTTGTTCATATGACCTGAAGAGCACCTGCTCCACCAAGCAATGCTATCAGATGAACATCTGCCACCATCTGTTTTCAAGGAAATTTGAATTCAAGCTCCTGGTTTTGCTTTATATTTTTTTTCTAACAGTATTGTTATTCTTGCTTTTGWTTTTCATTGTCATTTGAAGATAACAGTTAAGCTATACTACTCAGATCTGTTCAATAACCTGCAGAGATCACCAAGACTCTCTTCTCTCCTGGAAGATGTACATTTCTTGAAAAGTCAATACTGAAAGGGATTGCTGGTTTGAAAAGACTAGGAATTCCAAGTATGGAATGTATGAAGAAGGAGAGTCAGATATTTTTGAGCAGCAAAATCAAGCAAGTTTTTGTTTGTTTGTTTGTTTGTTTGTTTGTTTGTTTTTGCTTATGTTGAGCAAATTTAGGGTATATTTACTATTTTATCTGACACCTTTCTTTATCTTACACCTTTCCTCTATTGGTATGCTTAGGTAGTAATATCAATACATAAAAATCATTCCACCTGATCAGAACTAATAGAGCTGTTTGCAAAAGAAAACATTTAAGCAAAGACATGCTTGCTTATGTTAATCTGCTCCCTATGTCAAATCATTGTAGTACAGTCAGCTAAGTGGTTTCAAAGCCAGGTACTGGCCTTTTGAAAAAAAAAAAAAAAAAAAAAAAAAGATCTGCTTCCTAAAATTAATGCATTCAGCAATCAATATGTTTGGCAGAAGCCAGACAAATTGCTAGCAGGTACTGCATAAATTTCCTCCCCAGGTTCACCCTGCAAGGGCTCAGATTTGTACCATGCCCAGTGTGCAGGTGGCAGCCTCCAGATCCTGAGAGACTGTCAATCCTAAAAGGGTGAGAGGAAGAATTAAGCGATGGGTAAGGAACACAACTCCGGAGGACCTCGGCTTGTTCTTCCTGCACTTCTCCCTGCACCCTGCAACATGCATGATGCCCCATCCCCCTTCTTGGGAAGGGTTGTGTCTGGGMGCAGTGGCCACATTCTCTGCACCCACTCCGCATGCAGGGTCCTAGCACTGTAGTGTCTCTGACATGGAAATCCTCCATTTGCCTCACACAGGATACAGGGATACAGGAGTAGTCTGGTCTTTGGAAAGGAGAGCATGTCATGGCATTGCTGAGTTAAATAGATTTGGAGTATTTGTTAGTCAACATGTCCCTATTGAGAAAGATGATGATGGTTGTTGTTTGCAGAACAAAATGAATAGTTTTTTTTTATTATTATTCTTTTATTTTAACCTAACTTTGTCACAGTTACAAGAAAGCTTGACTAATGCATTTTAAAGTAAGAGCTGCAATGAATTAATAAGCCATATATCTTTAAATGGCAAGTAATCAAGAATTGCTAGAATATTTTTAGAATCACTATGAATGCTGCTTTAATCAAACTCCTGAATTGTTGGTTTCAAATAAAATTTTATATTAAAACATCTGTAAGTTATTTTTAAATGGAACCTTAATATCTAATGTGAACACAACATCAATGTGGGAAAAGAGAAATTGTTCTGTAATAATGAGTTTGGCTAATATTCCTATAATAGATAGTGCAGCACAGTGCAAGTACTTAGACAGATCAGATGTATGTAGAAAGAAGAATAATAAAAGGAGCATRTGACCCATAATGGGAGAAAAGTGTGTTGCTTTGGAGTTGTGGGGTTTTTTAAAAGAACTCTTTTCTTCTTCCCCTTTGCAAGGAAAAGAATTAACTTCAAATACAATTAAAATAGCAGACAAACAATATATAAAATTCTTGGTTCTTGCAAAAGAAAACAAATATGCAAGAAAAGCTGCCTCATAAAAATTTAAAATTTCACTTTGGTAAATTCAAGATATTTCTGGAAGAATCACTTATGRTTCCCTTTCTTATATATTACTACACCCAAAATTCTATATGATTTTAATGGAATAATTATTTCAATACAGTA
This sequence comes from Nothoprocta perdicaria, assembly GCF_003342845.1. NCBI lineage: Eukaryota > Metazoa > Chordata > Aves > Tinamiformes > Tinamidae > Nothoprocta > Nothoprocta perdicaria. Next base: position 1,071,594 of record NW_020454805.1, read on the forward strand.
CCACCCATATTGAGTCAGAGCAAGTGGGTCCTAACTACTTTGCAACAAACACTGAGGAAATGCCACCAGTGGTCTATCAACTGCAAACTCATTCTGAAATGTCTGGTTCAGTGATGTCTCTACCACAACAAAAACCTTAAGTATCCTCAAAGCATCCATTCATGAAGAGAGAATAAAGCACTTTTTGGTGAGGGTAGCCTAACTCTAGGGGTAAAAATGAACTTGCCTGAAAAAAACATGTCACCCCAACTCTGAGTACTAGATTTTGGGGAGAAAGACTTATCATTCTTCTCACTAAAATAAAAAATAAATAAATAAAKAAAKAAAGAACAGTGGCAAAAGAGAATAGGTTATGTGCAAATTATGCAAAAAATCACCAACTAGTTGTGCTTCCAGGCATGTATGCATACCCTCTGCTAAGAGCAATTTTGCAGCCAGATTACAAAGTCCCAGACAATAGGACTTAACAATGAAATGCACACGTAGCCCTAACTGTGGCAGTTTGACTGGCATTTCACTATTACTGTATGCAACTGAGAGCCTTCCAATCAGCCAGAACAGTGGGATCCACCGAGGAATCATGATCAAGTAGCTATTAGTCCAAACGGTATTGTCAGAATTCCTCAATTTATGCAGCTTCTTTCAAAGAATAGAGTCCCGAAGCTTCCAAATATCAAAAGAGTTCAATATCGAATAGAACATGTATTTAAGGAAAATTGGCCCCCAAATTATCATGCTATTGTCATTTGTTCTTTTCCAGTTCACTTAAAGGGTAAAGTGGAGACTATTTTTAAAATTCAATATGAAAAAAATTACAACTGAAGTTTCTTTAGAAAAAGAAGTTCATTTAACCAGCTGCATCTCTCTTTTGTACTCTGCTCAGATGTTAATGTGAATTATAGCTTCCATGTTTCTCGTGCTCTTTTGTTGTCAGTCATTTACATTTTGGAAAACTTAGCACAGAACTGATTTGTCCTTCTTTTGGCCAAGCTTGAGGCCTTCCAAGCTCTTCTGGAAAAGTACCACATTCACAATCACTCTGGCAAAATTCTGCTTGGATTTCTTTCAAGTAAGAAAAAAGCTATGCTGCATGATTATTAATGCCTTATCCTATTCCCATCAAACTCTGTTGCAGAGCTCCAATTGACTTTGCTGGGAGCAAAAAAAAAGGGGCTCCAAGTGCCAAAGAGACCTGGCTACTGGATTAATAGGGGATTTTGGAGTATGAAGTATTATCCATCTTCATAAAACCTCAACACTGGGAAGACCATGCACACTGTTGTTGTTCTTTTCTGTAATTCAGCTGCTTGTTCTTGCTGCTTGGGGCATCGGGGAAGTAAGCTACAAGCTATTCCTCTATTCTCGGTGCTTCAAGTGCTTAGGACCATGGGTACAAACAGACTCTTGAGTCTCATAAAGAAAATAAAGGTGCCTAAAATGAGAGTAAATGGGCATCCCACAACCCAGGCTTTGCACTTCTTATCTGGGCAAACATGCAGAAAATGTGTCATCATCTGTCCCATGAATATGAAGTGAAAAATTCTGAGCAGTTTTCAAAGTGCAAAATATAATCTGCTATAACTTTATTCAAATGTTGAGAAGTGTAAGTTATTCCCAGTCAAAGTTATTTTTAAGTTGTATAGAGTCACTACCTATCTGCAGAAATGTCATGGTGAAAAGATCACCTTTAGGGAAAGAAGGAATTGCACAGCCTGGGAAGCTGCTTATACTGCTGGGAGCATTGAGCTTTTGAAAAAACAAAGCTGCTCCCTTCATGCATGGACATATTTATGCTGTGTGGATATAGCAGTGGACTGGTGGTGATGGCAGAGAGTCGAGCAGGTAGACAGGGGTGCCTGGAGAGGGGCTTGTCTCCTCCGCTGCAACCCTCAGTGCACCTTCAGCATAAGGAATCTGCTGAAAAGGCTGAGCAGAAGAAGGACCAAGTTAGAGGGAAGGTGACCTCCTGCCAAAAAGTCCCACTTTGACTATAAGTGCCTGCCAAAATGGAGTTGTAGTGTTAAAAAAAAAAAACAGGAAAAACAGAAACCTTTATTTGCTAGTTAGAAAAAAAAGGAAGAAAAGAAGAAAATTAGGTAAATTTTGATCTTCTAGTAGAAACTTATTTTTTAATTAACATAGGGAAAATGTTGATTTTTTTTTTTACAGGAAAACTTTTTACAGAACATTTCATTTACTTATGGCACTGGGCAGCTCTGATTCACACCTAGAATGCTGCAGCAAAGTCACTGTACTCTGTGGCTCCCATAAGGCCACACATACATCAGCATTTAATAAATAGAAGAGCTGTTGCACTTCAGTTCTGCACTGATTCTTGCCCTCAATGATGAAACATCTCTAATTCTGTTAAGAAAATTGGAATGGTACAATTCATTTTCAGACAATTTTAAATAATCATTCCAAGAGCTCTTCCAGCCCCTAAACATATAGTCTACTACCTGCTCTTTTGAGTGTTGCCAAGATCCTGAAGCTCTGCACAGATGTTACTTGAACTCATCATGGCAATTAAAAATGGTATTTGTAAAGTGCCAGTCTCCTAAAATGAGCACTATTTGGGGTGCTGTAAGGCACATCTGAAGCAGACTCCAAAAGAAACAAAATAAATCTGGAGCCAGATTGCTACTACAAGAGAACATCAGTGTAACATTCCTCTCAACACTTCTGGGATTGTACCAAAACAATTAAAAGTAGAATCACTGTTTTTGTTTGTTTGTTTGTTTGTTGTTTTTCCTGATGATTATTACTTTATACACAAAGCAATTCAATGTTATGCCTTTCAAAACTATCACAAAAGAAGTAAGTACAATTTGCAGTAGTAAGCTAATGCATTGCAGCACTGTGGTCATGAATGATGCACCATCAGTTATCAATAATCTTGTCTGCAGAGGGTATTATACAAATTATCCTGTTTTCTTTATTAACCTCATGCAAATATGAAATCAGATTCTGCTGATCCAGAGCTACAAGGGCCCATCACTTTCCCAAATGTGCAATAAAACCCACTTTAATTAATTTTATTATCTATCTCCTAGAGACAGGATGAAAGTTTTGGAAAAATGTGGGCACCTTCAGTTAAAGAGGCATTTGCGCATATGCAGGGAGCAAAGCACCTTGCAACCCCTGCCTTGTGAGCTTGCACCACGCATAGGCTGTGCTGTGCTGTGCTGCAAGTCACATTACTTGATGGCAACAGAGAAGTGTGACAGCCATGGGCAATCCTGAATGGGAAGGAGTAATACTAGGCTGTGGATTTGGGATTCAGTTATGTTGGGGTTTGATTGGGGGAGGGGGGGAAATTTGGTTAGAGATGAATCCTCCTGCGTTTCAGCCAATCCTCAAAGATTAGAGGGACTGAGGGTGGCTGGACTCCTCTCTTAATAAGGATACCAAATACTGTGATAACTATAGGCCTGACTCTGGCAGTACTGAGTTCACGAACAGCCTGCTGACTGTAGGTCCAATCGCCTTTAAAAGAAGTAGTCAAATTCACAAATAGCACAATTTATTCAAATGCAACATTGAGAGAACAGGTTTTGGATGTCAGTACAGCAAATTCTCTACTACAGTGTGGGGTTCTTAGCTAGTACGTGGTGTACAAATGTGCAATCATCATTCATCCCAGAAGAGGGGAGAGGGCTCTCAAACTCAAGGAGTCTCCTCAGGCAATGTTCTGACTGGAGAGGCGGAAAGGGGTTCAGCCTGTCAACTGATCCAGAAGTTATGATGGAGTCTTCCCTATCTTCTCTTCTTTTGTTCCTCATTCTCTGCGGGGAGAACAGAGTTTGGCTGTGGTGTCTTCACTCCGCTCCACCCTCTATTCACTCATCAGCTGCAGACCACCACCTTCGCAGGGAAGCCAACAAAGTTTGGCCATGATGTCTCTATTCTACTCTATTCTTCATTTAATCTCATTAGTGTGTGCTAAGAGGGCAGACTGTGTTGCCAAGAGAATTGTGGAGAAGTAGATTCTGTACAAACCAACCATCCTTAAAGTGGTAACTGTCTCTCACCTCAAGCAAGCCTCTGTAATGCCATAATTTCTGTTAGGCCCTGTTTTTTCTTTAATTTCCCCTTTCTCAAGCCATTCTCTCACAACTTAACCACATTTAAAAACAACCATTCCTGGCAAAAACATCCTCTTCAGACTGCTCATCCATTCCACGGAGCTGGCTCTGCCTCCCCTCCTGTGAAGACAGAAGTGAGGGATAAACTGGTTGAGAATTGTTTTGTTCTGTTAACAGATTGGAAAGAAAATATTACAAATAATAACACTGTTTTCCTCAGACTGTGCTGCTTCCGGGAATACCAGTCACAAAGTCATTGCAAGAGGCACAGTGTTATTGATACCTATGCAGAGACAGTCAAATAAGAGTTGTCCAGAAAGTGTGATTAAGTTGGACAGAGCAAGTAGACAGCATTACCTTTATCAGCAATCATTTGTAAAACCAGCAAGAGGGAAGGTTGATGCTTAGAATGGAAAAATACAGGAGATTTAATGGAGTGAAATTAAATAATTTTCAATATTTAAATATCTATTAGTAAACTTGCTTGCTGGTTATAACTTTTAGTTGCGGAATGACATATGCATAGTGCTATCGTGTTATATATACAGTGTATATATGTATTTTATATACGTATCATACATATATGTGTGTATATATACATACACATACATATATACATGCGTGTATATATATGTACATACATATATACATACATATACATACGCTATATCATTATAGCATTATAGCGCTACAGTGGTGAATATGTATGTGTACATTTGTATATACGAAGTCCTCCTTTCATTCATGTATGCAAATATTTCCTAAATTCAACTGTGGATATTCCATCACATGTAACTTCAAAACAGTAAAAGTATTATCAAAAACAATCATTAACTGCATTGCTCATAAGCAATTGCATTCAGCTTTCCTCCATTATTGTAGATTTAAAGTTCTAGTCTCCTCTGGCACCTTTCTCTAAGTCCCGGTGTCCAGGCAGAAGAACATGTTTTTCTTCCTTGATGGTAGTACTGTCTTCCATAAAAGAGAGATTACTACATGGCCTAACTCTTAAATGAACTTGAATGAAGATTAACTTGTATAGAAGAAAAGGAGAAACACAGAATTAAAGTAACAGTAGTGTTTGATTCAGTCACATTGTTCAAATGTCACACTACTTGTTCATTTATCACTAGTTTAAAGCAAGATATAAACAGATGAAGAAATAAAAAGTGATTGGGATTTTGGCATAGGTAAGCATGGTAGAAAGAAAGGAACAATTAGATGTGCTAATTTAGTGAGAATAAGCATTTAACACATGGGACAAGGCTTGAAATAAATCACAGGGATAAAATAAATGATCCTCAGAGTTAAAATKTATTGTCATGTTGTCTTCAAGAAATATCACAGCTACAGATCTGTACGAAAAAGGCTCTCTGTCTCCATATTCATGAAAATATTTTTATTCAATATTTCTTTTCACTTTTGAGAGATTTCTTACCAAAATATTAGCTATGTAAGCTGTCATACCTTGTAAGTTATCATACAAAAGAAACAATGAAGAATGGGAAGATTAAAGAAGGATATTCAACTGAGGGTCACAAAGACATTGCGGTGCACTATGTCCTACAGAAATTTCTTCTGTGATATTGATACACCCTTGTCCATATGACTAGTTGCAGTGTTTTCGTTGGAAATCCTTGTGAAGCAAATATGTCCGAACAGCTCTAACGACTGCAAAGTATGTCATATGGTGATTAGAATCAATCTTCTCCATCTCCAATTAGCAAGATACAGTATTTTAGCATATTCTGAACAAGACCATTTTTGGCAATGCACACAGCCTGTTTGAAATGTTTCAACCAGTCTCCAGTACGGAGCTGGAGAGACAATAAAAATCTCCTACAAAATTATTTATCTGTACTGCACAGGCTGAAGAAAGCTTTGTCCTTTTTATTTGGGACAGTTTAATCAGATGTCTTTGAATATTCTGGATAGAATAAAGTAAGCTTAATAAACATGCACTGGCTGAAAACTTCTTTGTAATAGCTCAATATTTGTTTCCTTTTCTTTTCTTAATGCCTTTGAAAGAAACCATTCGAAGCTCTGTGGTGTCTGAACTTCTCCTGCACTGAAGTGCATATAGCGATGAGAAGAAAAGCCAAGCTGGCTATYGTGATCATGCTTTTCTTTTTGGCTTGCGAGATAAGGCTCCACAGAAATCTGCCATGTGTTACTGAATTTAAGAAGATGAACAAGGCAATGGCTTGAAGCTTCAGGCTTTTAGTAATGCTGCTATATTTATACGAAGATACAATAATAGTAGGAAAAAATCCTCTGCCCCAGTTGAAAAAAAAGAGGCACTAATCCTGTACCACTGAGTATAATGGTCATTTTGTTATTTACCTCAGTGGAATACAGACCAGAGAAATCTGTAGTATTGTACATTCAGCATACACAGAGATATGAAGGTTAAAGAGACACTCAGGGACAATTTCTCTGGTGCTCACATATTGAGATTCAGTAGTTTTTTTATACCCACCTTTTGCTTTATTGCCACAGTTTAAAACTCTGACTAAAGCAATAGTCAAACTAGTCAAACCTTTTTTTTTTTTTTTTTTTTGCAAATGAAACAGTTTCTGATTTTGGTTATGCTTAAAACATAAAGGATGATTTCATCAAAGTAGCTATTTTTTCTAATTTAAAAAACAATTGCAATATTTTTATATTCATGGATAGAATGTATATAAGTGTATGTACATATACACATATACATATACATGTACACACATATATACAAATGCAAGCATATATATTTAATTTCATATATGCAAGCATATATATTTAATCTCATATATAGAGTGCTTTACATACACATAAACCATATATAAGAAATGAAGTTGTTTTATATCTTTATATGGATATGCATTTTGCATAATGTTGCCTAATTAAAAAAAATAACCTGTGGTACAGTCAATATTTTATATGTTATTGCTATAGGAACACATTAGTTTTCAGAAATAAGCAAACAGTTTAGTGGTTCAATCTTTCATAAACTATTTAAGCAGCCAATGAGTCAGCAGCAATTCCTTCTCTGCAAATCCTGGGAGGAAAAACAGACTGGAGAGCAAAAGCAGAATAAACAATTTGACCTTCTTCACAAAGCACTTTCTAGTCCAAACATATATGTGTCATTTTACCCATTTAAACTAAGAAATGAACAAATAAAACTTTACCAAACAATAGAAAACTTAAATTTTACCTTTAGAAGCATTGTATCATTTTTCATTCATTATTGCATTACTCATTTTTTGTTTGTTTTGAGGGAAAGCGATTCAACTAGTTTTAAGTTTTTTCTATAAAACTATGGTACAAGACTGAATAATTTTGCCAAAGGGAAAGTCTGTGTTTTATTTCTTCTGTTAATAAACCAGATGAGCTTTGTTTTGCTACTCCTTAAGAGGGATGCTTTTGCACCTTCTCAGGGGAACGTGGTGACTGGCCTCCCTCCATCTCAAATATGTTCCCCCCTCAACCTGCTATCATGGTCTCGAGGGCACTGACAGCCTTGCTGGGGCTGCCYGACTGCTCTCCATCCAGAAAAATGACTTTGTGACCAGCTGCGCAGTGATTTGAAGTCTGTTGGGTTCTTGGTGAGTGCTGTTCCCTGAGTCCTCCCACAGCGACCCCCTGTCACTAACAAGTGACTAGTGCTTTTTAACAAGATCAGTTTATATGAGACATATTCAGGTTTCCAGGCTTTCTGTACATTGACAGAATTATTTCCTATGTTCAAGAAAAAAAAAAAGATCAAAAACATATTTTGAGAGGCAAGTTATGTAAGATGCTTAATATATAAAAATGCCTTTAATCTCCACCTACATTGCCATTTTACCTATATATATTTTTTTAAACAAAAATCCTTTATAAAATGGAATATCCAGTGAATATTCATAGAGAAAAGGGATCATTTTCTAAACTTGTTTTCAGATGTTTTTAATGAAGCTAGATAAAGCACTCATTTTTCCAAGCAAGAAAAATATATCTGATGGTACATAGAATTTATAAACACTGAAAATGATCAAGAAATTCCAAACTGAAATAAGAACCCATTTCTTTGTAGGGTAAGCCGAAGGAGTATGGTTTAGGCATGTTTATAGTACCCTCTAATGGAAATAGGAAGCATTACAAGTCTACAAGTTTTATTTCTTAAACTCTAAAGACGGTGTATTTTACCACTTTTTGTAATTTCATCCACAGGAAAAATCAAAATTTAATTAAAAGAGCTGTAAGTCACTGTAGAGTAAATTTTTTGGCCAATAAAATAAGTTCTTATTAGGTATCTCTAGAAACAAAACAAAATACAGTATAAATTTTTTTCTAACTAAATTAGGGAGAAACCTTTCCAAAGATATATATATACATTTTTGTTCTTTTTTTTATTATATCACAGATTCCTTTATTTTTGTTTTATTCAGATTGGAAAGAAAAGCCTGACATTTTTAACACTGCATATTTTGTTACTTGTCAGTTTTTGTCACATTAGTTTGTTCAGTTGAATCATTAATATCCTTTGGATATACAAGTCAAAACTACCTGAAGATCAAAAGATCTTTATGAAAATGAAAATTATCAGAGGATTAGCTTTATCAATCAGTAATATTTTCATTTAAATTTTAGAGACACCCTGCCATTATTTTTTCCTTGATGGCTCATTTTTAACACTTTGAAATTAACTTTCAGCACTACTTGTCAGACTGTTTAGGAAGTATTTTATATAGTGACAATAGGAGAGTAAATATTGTGAACTTCAACTAAAACTCTAAGGTTTTAATGATTAGAAAAGTTTCCTTTAAAAGAAATAGATGATGCCTTGCTTTTATATATCTGTAAAATATTCAACAGAGCATTCAAGCTGCTGCCTAAATCTTTCTCTTTTTTTCCCCCAGAAAATCTCATAAACAGATAATTAAATCTCACTAAATCACTAACAGCTGCAAGCAAGCTGAAACTTAAGCACACTGCTAATTGTTCTTGAATTGGGAACAAGGAATATATTTGCTACATTTATGACAAACAACAATTTCACTACCTGAAATTCTTAAAGTCTTGACAAAGACTGAATAGAATGAAAGAAACATTTCCTTTTGATTTTAGATTGTACTGTTCTTTCAATGAGTATATACACAAAAATATCTATTTTTAGATCGCCATATATTGGTTTTCTGTTGAATAACATGAATYGGCTCCTGAAGGAACCTGACAAGCCCCAGAAATGGTGCAAGGGAAGAAGTAGAAGCCTGTGCCTAAGAGGGCAGAGGGCAGAAGCTAGACACCAGTACCAGAGTAAGCTATTAGATCAACCAAAACATGTTTAATTCACCTAAAAAGACTCGCCCATCAGCATATATTCACCTCCATGTTCATATTGCAAAGATTGCACTGCAAGACCTATGAGAGGAAAGATCCATCAAAATATACATCCTACATGCTCGCTTAAGCCACTTTTGTAGATCAGCAGAAAAAAAAGGGAAATACACTGAAGATTTACTTTATGCTATTAAAAACAGTTCCATGAAAAATACCAAGGCAGAAAAATAAAGGTGCAGGTGAGTGATTAAGTTCTTCAGCAAGTGGTCAGCAAAACTGCATTAACAGTTATAACTGTTATAACAGCTATATTAGAATTAATGAACAGTGAGCATGTAGAAATCCTGGGAGCTCCAAAGTTCCTGGAAAAGGCAGCACTGTGGCTTTACTCAGTCAAGTTCAAGCCATTTAATCTTGGTTATGAGTTCAACACCATAGAAAGTACATGTCTGGAAAATTAAATGAAGGAGATACATTGTCTGTGGAAGGGCTTGTAAGATCTTAGCAGAGCTAACACACTGAAATCTATGAGTAGTGACAAAGCAGGGGAATCTGCCATAAATTCATGAGAGTCATTAAAATGAATCTTATGTTAAAGTTTATTTAAAAAATATATTATGGAAGAAACTCCCTTTCATGTCAGTTCTCTGAGTAAGGCTAATGTAAAACTCAATAGGATTTGGATCAGTCTGTTGAAGAGTCCACCAGTAAAAACTTTCTCTCTGAATTGCACTGATTGCTAGGGAACAGTTTTGTTGCTACGTGCTTAAATGACAATCTAAATAACAGATTGATAGCACAAGTAGTTTTAAAATTGCTTATTAAAAGAAAATTGTTCACAGAAGTTTACAGTGATGAACTAAAGTTTATGAAATCAATTAGCAGCCACATGAGAGAACATAGAGACTGCTCTCAGAATGTGATGAAATATCATAACAAAAACAGCTATTTATTATTAGACATAGGACATGGGAGAGATTATTATTTTAAAAGACCTAGTTTCAAAACATAATTGGATAGAACTTTGAAATTATGTTAACTACTCATACAGGTACCTTATTCTGGTCATCTACCTTTGAATCTTTAGTCTAAATTGCATTCTACAGCTACATGTGTTTTACCAAAAATATGTGTAAACCAAAAGAAGTCTTGGAAAATAAAATAAGTATTTATTTCAGATAGTATAAAGATAAGACAGAGGAAGTTACCATTTAAGTCTCTTAGAACAAAACTCTTTAATATATACAAAATTGGATAATAAAAAGTTCTTGGAAAGTTGCTGTTGTTAAAAATGTCATAAAAATAAGAATCAGGCTTTCACTGTTTATAACCTACTACAAAGAGGTATGAGCAATACACTGAGATCAGGAACCAAAGGAAAACTTACAAGATGGAGTATGTGAGTGTTCTTACAATGAGGAGAAGACCATCAAGCAAATCACTATCATATTTGGACTAAATCACAAAAGAAATGTCCAGGTAGCTCACTTGAAGTATAGTTTATTAGAATGCTGAAGGAAATAAAGAGTAAAGGCAAAGGAAGGAGTGAAAGTTTAGAATAGATCATCAAAGCATTGAAAATGCTTGTTTTAATTAGGTTCCCAAATCTAGGAAAACATTAATGAAGGTAGCTCTCCAGTACCACTTACCCTTAAATACGTTTAACAACAATCAGCACCACATTTGGACTGCAAAGCTATGGAGGTACCTGGACATAGAACTCCATATACTGGGACACCGTGGTGCCATTAAAACAACAGCTGGAAGCAGTTATTTGCTCATAAAAAAAAAAAAAAAAAAAAAAAAAAAAAAAAAAAAAAAAAAAAAAAAAAAAAAAAAAAAAAAAAAAAAGAGAGAGTATTTTAAAAAGTATTTGTAGAACATTTCTACGTAGTATTTAAAAGACTAACAGAAGAAAATGTACTGTTGTACTGTTGGTGGATATCTGTTTCCTGTATAAATTCTATATTTCTACTAGAAAAGTGCAGGCTAAGGTTTCTGAAGACAAAATTTAACAGCAGAATGGCAGAAAAGAGGTGTAATTTTATATCTGGTTTTATTGACTGTTTAACACATTACCTCCAGTACATCCCTTCCCTTAATTTTAAAAGTCTGGTCTGCACCTCTCATTTAGGAAGAGATCACCATAAGGTATAAGGTCAAAACCACAAAAATGGGTCAGAGAACAGATTATTGCATGAGCATGTCATCATCAGTAGTTTTGACTTGTTAGCATGCTTCCTGGCATGATTTTGGCCAGTGCTGACTAACACTCTGCATGGCAATGCATGGGCATCAGTTAGGAAAATGAAATTGCTGGTGTCTAGCAAGAAGCTAAGAGAGATTTGGAAATTTGCCAACAGACAGGTCACTCTGACCTTTGAATTCTTTTTGACTATGAATATTTCAGGTATTTTTAAATCAAAAATGCTAAAGATGAATAGTCAGAGTAATATCAGTCAGAAATCTATGCTGCTCGTGAAGAAAACAAGCTATGTTTCTTTTTGATTTTGTTCCTGCAGTGCAAATTAAATATTTGGAGAAAAATATGCATTTACACCAAAATCAGTCCCACATAACTACCTGCATTATTTATGTCCAACTTCTCACTTTCTATTCACAAAAAAATCTTCTGATACATAAAAGTGACAGTTAGATCTTATACTTTCTCTTTTCTTTCCTCCACTTGAAATGGGATCAAGTGTCTTACCTCCTGAGAAATATGTAAAATGTTTCTCTGACCAATTGTTTATGTGACATATAATAAGATACTCAGCTTGGAGCCAGGCAGCCAGAAGATAAACCATATCAAGTTTTTCATACCACAGCACATGCTACAGAACCCACAGGATCACAGAAGAACTTGCACTGAATAATAAAATAACAGAAAAAGGAGAGCTCAGCAAGTAGAGCAACCAATATCCAAGTAAGAATTAGTTAAGAATATTTATTTGTTTCATATATTTAACATGTTAGATGCTCTCTAAAATGTTGGGGCAGTGCATTAGATTAGCCTCCTGGGTAGGTTTGTCTTGTGTGACTGGCACAAAGGAAGCAGCTAATCCAAGTCAGATTGTTTTTCCCCTACAAGTGTGCTGATAAACCCTCCATTAGGATTGCAAGCCCCTTCAGGCTCTGTCAGTCTCATTGCTATTTAATCCTAAATGAAGTATGTCTTATCAATTCATTCCATGCCATGACCCTGGTCAAGGTTAGATGAGGGTCTAGCTATAAAAGAGAAGGAGAGAGTAAAAAACATTATTTTTCTTTGACAGACTAAAGAAGCAGTGATGTGCAGGGAGATAACAATTATTCACTGCAAATGCATTCCTCCAATATTATTTTATTTATACACTAAGAAAATATTCTTATTCTTCAGTAATATTTTTAAAAGCTGGAATATTATAGCAGGCTGCTATATCATGTAGGATATTTTATTTCTGCACTTTTTTTTTAAGATGAGATTAAAGCAATGTTTTTTTTTTAAAAAAGTAAATCCTGTCTATGGGATATCTATTTAAATTAACAACACTCTTTTTTCAAATGTCTGTCAGAGTCAAAGAAGAAAGTGAGTCACACATCTAAATTATCCTACATGCTATTATCAGTGGAGATGAGCCAGACCTCCTGCTGCTTGTTGATGCATCTGTCTAGGGAAAAGAAAGAAAGAAAAAAAACCCAAGAACTAGATAAGAATATTTCTTAGGAAATAAAAAATGGTGGTGCTATAGCACCATTATATGCCTTCCCCTCTGGCAACAAAGGTCTAAGCAAATCTTTTCTATTTTGTACGTTTTATTTCCTGATTAATCAGCTACCTGGCACAAAAAACATCTGCACACTGTACTTGGGGTAAGCTGTTTCACCATCCATGAAGATTAATCACTCCACTAAAGCGTTGCAACTTTTAAGAACTTTGAAAATTTTGCTTCTATAGAAAGCTACAACCTATTTTATTCCATAGCCTTCTGGCATAAATTGCCACCTGAAAGATGCAGGACCATGATCAAAGTTGTCAGCAGGATTTCACCAGAAGTGAGGTCAGCATCTTGTGCTGAACTACCTTGTGCAACCTTGCTACCTTGTGCAATCGAACAGAAAACACCAAAAAAGTTTCATTTCAGTGATGTTCAGTATTACTAGCATAAAGGTTATTAGCTTTAAAGTTTCTTTTCTGCTCTTATGATAAGGTTACGCCATCCTAATTAATACTGAGGTGATCTTGATAGGTGGATCACAGTATTCTTCTTGTCGGGTATAAATTTCAATTTTTTTGTTCAGTCGTGTTGGTCCACAATGTAATTCCTTCCATGTTCCTAAGTGACAAAGCTAGATCAAAAATTAACCTAGATAAATAGAAAACACCAAACCTGCTAGGAAAAAAAAGAAAAAAAAAAAATCCACCTATGGCAAAAGTTATTTTTCAGTTTGGCCTTCTAGTAGCTTTTTTTCTCTCAGCTACCCTAGCAATGTCATACAATTATGGACAAGTAAAAAACAATATGGGAATCACAGTCCTATGAATCAATCAATCCTGTGAGTGAAGCAAAATTTTCCAGAATTGAACATTTGAAAACAAACAAGTTCACAGAATGAGCCATTCTGAATTTTTTTTTTTTTTTAAATGAAAGTAAAAGCTAAAGCATCAAAAAGGATGTGATAACTCATTCATCAGAGCCTTTACATCCTGGCATATTAACTATCAAGGTAAAAAAAAATCCACTGCATTTGGTCTTGGCTATCAGTGCACCATGACATTTGTATGAAGGAGAATGGGTCAAACTGTAATTCCTTGTCCTCTGTTCTTCCTTCTTCAATCAATATTTATCAAGTCACACAGATTCTGCCTCCAGACGCTCTCTTTGATCATCTTTTTTTTCAAAGACAGCCATTTAACCATATTTTAATGGTAAACCTCTATGTGTACACCCAGAACTAGGTAATTTGTGAATCAATTTTATGAAAATGCAATTGACCACTGAGGGGTTGGGTATATGACTAAGTTTTGCAAAGAAATATCTTTGTCACAAGATGAAGTCGTGGTGGTGATCTGTATCATTTCATCATTTCACAGAGCGGACTTATGGTCCGCTACTACAAATAGTGCTACTAGATACTACAAATCTAGTATTTACTGAAATATGATAATAGAATACAAAACCAGTGGTGAGAATTGATATTCAAGCAGTTAATTGCAGGACCAAATGATGGGGCGCACTTGCATTACATCTACCGACTGGTGACATTATCAGCCCTTCATTCTCACAAATACTAAAAAAAAAACCCACCACCCCTAAATCATTCAAATAAAAATAAATTAAGGAAGAAAATTTTGAAAAGACACAGGAAGAAAATTTTAAAAACACTCACTAATGAAAAGCCAGTGTTCAATCAAAAAGTGTTTTTGATGTTGCAAAGTGTCATATCATGATGAATCTATTAAAGCCACTCTTTCTGAAAGAAGAAAAATGTAAATTGTTCTATCATCTTAGCTCTTCAAACAGACAAAAGCAAAGAGAAGGCAGCAGAGCAATGTGCGTTCTGTCTAAGCAGAATAAAGTTGTAATAGCAAATCTGCTACTATAAAGCTTTTGTTTTAATCATTTGATACAATCCTTCTTAAATCAGGAAAAGAAGAAAATTGCTCTTCTTCCATTTGTATTTATAAAATATTTAGTACATTTTCTCATCATTTAACTTAGAATATTCCCTTTCAAAACCATCCAATATCATGTTCTGTCTTCCTTTTTTTACTATCAAAATTTGAAAACATTTCTGCTGGCAAGTAACTGTGTCATTGGTAGGCAAAAAAGAGAATATATACAATAAATAGGAAATATTTAGCTATATGTGCACACATCTTTTTCTTAGCTAGGTGCCTGATTTATTCATAGAAGTTTTCTACAAACATATGCAATTGGTATCCTATCGATATATATCTGAGTGAAATTGGAAAGTGAAGATATAAACAATGTTTGATTCCAATAAAATAATAAAAAAGTTGATAAAATGAGGTAACTCCAAGAACAAAGATACTTAGTAAGTAGAAACAGAATATTCTTTTTTTTTTCTTCTAAACATAGAACTTTACACAATGAAAGAATCGACTCTATGTGCATATTTGTTTGTATGCATTTAATATATCATATAGTGGAAGATGAGTGCTAGCAACTCTTGTTGCAACAGTTTAAGTTACTGCCCTTGCCTGTTCCATGCCTACCCTGGAGGACACTACAGGACAACTGCGAAGTCAGCAGAGGAGGAGACGTGCACAGGAGGTGCAGCACTAAGTCAGGTGCCTTTGTTCAAACCTGTCTTTTCGAAGTCTGAGCCTGGTCTGAGCTAAGAGGGCAGATAGGCCCTGAGGCACACACAGCATGTTCCTTCCTGGCAACTCTTCGATGAGGACTGGTGTGTCAGTATAGGCAGCTCAGATGAAAATCAGCCACCAAATTTATGAAGGGTCTTCTCCTATAGCCCTTGGGAAAAGTTTTAAAATATCTCCCTCCCTTTAAGGTTAAGTTCAGACACATGTATGAAAGATCATACTACTGTATTTTGTATTGTATTTTAAGGTAAAATATCAATTATTTTTAAGATAAAAATCTCTCTCATTCTCTCTACATATATGATCCAGAGGACTTTTCTATGCTGAACTCTGTGCTTTCTCAAATGAAAAAGATGTTTGACACTTGCATTTTCTGCACCTAAAGGACCTCATTCCTCAGCACTCATGGTTCTTGGCCAAGAAATACATTATGGCAGTCTTTAAAGAAATCCCTGAAGACCTACTTTACAAACTGTCAGAAAACAGGTAGATAAATAGATCAATAGACACACTTTTTTTCTCACACATATTGACTGACACACACAAATAAAATTCTCAAATTCAAAAGATGATCAAATGTAAACTACTTTGACAGGAACATTTAAACTCATAGTTACCCATACATTTGGGTTTTTTTACTTCTATTTCTTTTCCTCCTCTCTCTTTTTCTTTGTAAGCTAAGACTTGTCAACAACATCTGGAGGAGAAAAGAAAAATTCAGAAAAGAGCAAGTGGCAAGGTTCTGTTTTGAACCCGTGAGCACGGTTCGGTAAACCTGTCCATACTGAACACCATGAACTTCAGTTTCTGCCTACATCTGGCATCTTTCAGGGTCAGAGCTTGGCCAATTTTATGACGGTTGAAGCAGCTGCCTTGTAGCTGATTTCTTATCTGTGTGCAATATGGCTGGTTTGTGCATACAAAGAAATAGCTGAAAACACCTCTGGTTAAACAAGCACAAGTATATGTAAATACAAGCCTGGAAAGTTAGTTGAATAATGACACAAATCCAGCACACGTCTGGGTTTTGGTTTCTCAGTTTAATCCAGTAGAGGTTATGTGCGAAATAAAAGACAAAATTAGCATTCACTAAAATTTAATATACAGATTGCAAAATGTAATACAGGACAAAAAAGGAATAAGAAATTTGTGAAAGTGAGAGTAATGCACAAGCAAAAATGTGTTTTTTTTTGTTTTTTTTTTAATCTGCAGCAATCTGCAGAACACCCAGTTTGCAAACCCAGCAAGCAGGTTATTCTATGCTGCTCTCAGATGACTGTATAGTGTGATCTTTTCTCTCTCACTGGTGTGGCCTGGCATTTCAGTGTTCAGACAGGCTGTTAGCAAGGTGCTAAGAAGAGAGAATTGCAGCTCATTTCTTGAAGGAAAGTTGGCAATTTCAGAGGAAGTTTTTAGAACTGGCCAGAAAGAATTCTGAAAAATTGAGCATTCCAACCTAAAGATGGAGAACGCAGGAATTTCTCACAAATCCCAATTCTTTTATAGGGTTTGCTTCTTCTCAATCAGTCACAGTTGTGAAGAAATGAATTTCTATTAAGCTATTTTATGGCAATCAGGCTCGGTCATGATTTTGAAGCATTACTACTGTAACCTCAGGCAGGCACTAATTAGAATTTTCTTCATTTTTGCTTTTTTTTCCTGCTTTATGAACAGCCACTTTCTCCAACTTTTTGTTTCCATTAATAGCTATATGAATGAGGTGAAACTCAGTAGCAAATACTTAAAAAGCCTTTAGTGGAGAGATTCAGCAAAACTGACTTAATCATAAGCACATAAGTTAGAAAAAAATAACAGCAGGGAGAGAGCAAACAGGAATGACACAATGCAGCCAGTGTCAGTGCAAGAAACTTGCAAAGTACTAATACGTTCATCAGCTTTATGAATTTGCAAATGTCCACATGAAATTTCAAGATCATCTAACTGGGTCAAGGCAATCAAAACTGGGAATAAATTTGGGAATAAATCTAAAGGTATCAAATTTAAAACTGCAAAACAACCTATTAATTGTGTGAGGGTAATTTTGATTCATGGAAATGGACTTCATTAATCTAGCATTATTCGTAGCAAATTAACTAGCAGCAAGTAAGCAAGCACCTGGGAACTAAGGGTGAAAGGCAGGCAGGGGCAATGTCGTCCAGGATCCCAACAAGAGCAGAGCAGGTTCAATAGTAGCCTTGTGAACAACAAGTCCAGTGATCTCCCCACAAGTCCTTAGCGACAAGGCAGATCAAGCCAAGAAGCAGCGTTAGCAAAGCAAGGATCAGTAAGATGCAAGGCCCAGCACCGGGCCTACAATGTGGGCAAAAGGGCAAAAACCTGAATTTAAATGCAGCTCCTGAGCCCAGGGGCAAATGTTGCATCAGTGAGACTTCAGAAAAGCCTTCTCACGTAGCTCTTTTCACAGAAGTCCTTCTCCAAGGTTACATGGCTGCACCACTTCTGAGTAGACTCTGGATACTGTTAGCTAAACCAACAGGAGTGGTGAAGGAGCCTGATGAAACCTTTAGGTGTTCTCTGTTCAGGACACAATTCCTGCACGTCCAAATGCTGGGCATCATTGCTGAGTTCTGCATTACCCAGTGGATGCCTGAGTTCTATTCAATAAATGGAGGAAGAGCTATAACTAACAAGATTTTAAATTTTTTCCTGAAATTATGTTGAGGAAATGTTTATCTCCTGATGGTGCTATGTATCTAAAGATAATACCTTTCTAAATGATGGTATGACACCATGAATTAACAGAAAGACACAACAAAGATCAACTATGGGTAGAGTTTGTCTATATCATATTCTATATAATGCCCATCCTACTTACAGTAGCTGAACACGATTTTCTGTAGTATTAGAAAGAGTAAAAATAGCAAAATCCCAGTGAATTCATGGAAGCTATGAAACCAGGCATCTCTTAGGGGATCAGAACATCAGAGCTCTGCTTGAGGAGCACAGCTACTATTCTACAGCACGTGCATGGCATAGAAAAATCAGATTGGGATTTTGACATAAACTACTCATAGTGGATTTGGGCTTTTATCAAATTMATCTGATACATTCCATTGCTTTCAGTGGGTCTTGGCACAAGCCCTCCTTGATCCTGTAAAAAGAAATAGTTAATTAAAAGAACTCTGGATAGAAATGGGTTTAAAATATTCTGTAAGAAGTTGAGGACTGCAGCTTAAGGCTGATCCTTAATCATTTGCATTTTCTGCTTAATGAAATAAGACATGGCCTGAATTCCAAAATCCACTAAAGACTAGTTTTTTACTGTTCTGGAAATTAATGTTTTCAGTTATTGACCAAAGATGTAACAATTTGCATATTTATGGGTTTTTTTGATATATATATATCTCAAAGGACTTTTCTTCTGGATACCTTCTTCACAAATGAAAAATTGGTGTCACTCAACACTGAGAGTTGTTTGAAATAAAAGTTTAGTCATACACATTCAACATCTCCATATTCCCTGTCTTTCATGAGCACTTGAGAAATCTACTTCTGTTTAGGCTTCAAGGCTGGGAATTCCTGCCTGTCCAATAACTGCACAGTTTTCGATCTAAACGGTCACTGGAATTTCTTGTTTCCTCTGCACCTCACTGTTGGTATATATATACATATATCTGTCACTCACTGCTCAGGCAAGAGAATTGGAGTGAGGTGGACTGAGGTTTTTCAGAGTCATCCATATAAAGACTCTCATCCTTCAATATCCAGAGTAAATTTAAAAATGAAGACAGACTATGGTTAGAAGTCACTTTTCCTAAAAAAAGGTATTTGGAAGAATCTTCTCTTAGAAAATCATCTTAGAAATTCCCAAAGTGTCTATTTTTCAGGTAGAAATTAGAAATTCTTGTTCTTTTTTCTTTGAAGAGTTCCAAAGTTATTGACAATGTGGCCAAGTGGGAAAAGGGAATGCTGGGATAAAGAATAAAACAAAAAAAAATTCTTCAATAAAGTACCTAATCCCTGAACAGTAAAAAACCTTCTAATTTCCTACCATTTCTCCCCCAAAAAAATCAACTACATGCAGGATGCTAACTGTGTAATCAGCACACCCTTAAAGGCATTTAAAGGAAGTAGCAGAAAAAAAAAAGGCCTCATTGTTAGACTCCTCATAATGAAATCATGGAAAGGCATTAGTTCAAGAATGATTACAACTAAGCTTTGCTGAACCACTATAGGTCAGGGTTCAGCCTGCGGAGGGATTAAAGCTTTGTGCAATCACTGCCTAGAGATCGCATGTCATTTCACATCAATTGGTGTGATGAATCTTTTACATAATGTGAATCACAGCCTAATTGTGAGTTTGATTGCAACTACTGTTGTTCTGATCACACCCTCTCAGCACATAGAGGGGAAAAGGGAACTCAGCTATTGTACAGAGCTAACGGAAGAAAGGAAAGCCATGTAGCATGAAATGAAAGTGACATCTCGCAGAATATATACTGCCAGGAGTTGTAGAGCAATTTAACAGCTAAATGCAATGTATATATTGACATCATCAAGAAAGGTAATTAGAGCAGCATTTCTCCCACCAATAGAAATATATCATTTCTGAAATCAGCAGCTTGCTGCCAGGAAATCCAGACTGGAAACCTTGTTGTCAGTGAAGAAGCATTTAGAACAAAATACTCTCAATTAGCCCAGACACAGAAACCTCATAAAAGCTAGCACAAAGATATGGCACAATATCCTTAAAAAATATTCTGAAAGATCACATTTAGTCATGGAGTCGTCATAAGTCATATTACAAAACAAAGCAAAAATCGATCCTCTATAGATATTATATTGGCTGTGTTACCATAGTAGTTGAAACATACAAAATCTTTAGGACATTTATTCCCTGATACCATTACCATCTCACTTTATAAATGAAGACTAAAAAACACAATAATTAAAGAACCAGCCTCAGACACAATGGGAAATCTACAGAATGTTAAGAATTTCATTGATATGGTGAATTAGCAAAGCAGTGCTCCAGTTACTTCCACAGATGCTGGACTCCAGCCCTACCTGCTTGCTAGTGAACTTTTTGATATGGGGCACAGGGCGTTATTGCATTTATTATAATACTATTCAATTTCTAATCCTTGGAGGAAAAAGAAGATCTCCCATCTACGTCAAATCAAAATTTGATCAGAGTGAAAAAGATGTCACATCATCTCATCTGAAATTGAGCCTTTTATTCTCAAAGCATATAKAGAGAGAGTTTGGGCTGCGTGAAAAAGGGTTTATTTTCAACAGTAAAGGTGGCAATAACAGGCTTTTTGTACATAAATATGTTGTAGCTACTTTAGTTTTTGACCAATGGTTTTCTCCCTAAAAGTAGTTTTCTCACTCACGAAAGGCATTGCTTCGTATTTTCTGAATTGGAAACGGTGATATATAGGTGAAAACACTAAGATTTGTTTTTGGGATTATAGTCTAGAGTATAGGCAAATTAATTATGGTTACTATTAATTAGCTCATCTTCACAGCCATTTAAGAAGGGGAAAATAAAGAAAAGCATTTTGTCAGATGAGCCAGAATATCAAGCTTATTTTTATTTTTACTAGGTATTTCTTTAAGTCCTTCTCCTGATTTATATGGAACCCCCAAAAGCTGCAAATGATGCAGATGACATAAGAACCAGCAAGGGGACACTGTGAAGAAATAGTCCATAAATTTGCCTAAGATGAGGCAGAGGCATGGGCAGTACACATGTGAGTACATGCGCTCATTAGGGAAAACAAGGACCTGTGGTCGAAGCAGTTGCAGCAATTGCCAGACCTAGCCTCCCTAATCCTCACTTTTCTTCCTTGAATTGGATAGATAAACATGTAAGACATTCAATAGTTTTTGAAATAACAGAAAAATATCAATTGAAATAAATAAAAGTCAAAGGCTGGCCTTTCAGACAGTATAAATCACTACTCCATTCAGCAGAACTATTAGATTTTTTTTCTGCTAGGTACTTGTTAAAACTTGATCCTAAAACTAAAATAGTTGTCAGTTCAAAAGTTCCCTATAATAGCAAATTCTTCTCTTATAAATATAACAGCTTTAATTCATTAGTGTTAATGCTTCTCTATGGGGCCAATGAAGACATTTTCAATAAATTTATGTTTCTATATATATATGTAAAAAAAATCAGTCAATATTTGTATATGAAAATTTGATGTTCTGACATTCCACCAAATTGCTTGGTATTTAGCATTTTCTGACCCACTACAAGGTATAATTTAGTGTAAATTGTCTAAACTGAATGTTGTCTGACTGAAGCATTGCCTTTTGTGGACTTTGGGTTTATGTGTTGACAGAAAATTAAATCTAGTATGTTCCAGCAGTCTTTAAAAAGTGCATTGATGTTTGTTTAGGAACTCTTTGGAAAGAAAAATCTTACTCAACTACACATCACTGTTTATAATTCTAACATTTAGCAAACGAAACATACAAAACCTTGCAGATAAGTATATCTACCTCCTTTTACTGAAATATTTCACTTAAAGTTATAAACAGTTAAAGTTGAATATGGTGAAATATTCTTTATCAGTTAGACTTTTTAGACTTCTTAAAACCTATTAAAATGCATATAGTAACAGTAATAATAATACCAGTACCATACTTGGTAAACATAAAAAGTAGAATTTGGCCTTGTGGACAGAAAAGAAGCAAATGTTCTGAAACATAGCAATAAGAAAGTCTCAGAGACATCATGCATCTTCTCTGGAGATCTTCAAAACYCACCTGGATGCCACCCTGTGCCATGTGCTCTAGGTGTCCCTGCTGGAGCAGGAGAGTTGGCCTAGATGATCTCTAGAGGTCCCTTCCAACCTTTACCATTCTGTGATTCTGTGCAGAGACTCATTATCATGAAGAGAACTAAAACTACAGCCTCTAAACAGGGACAGGACATAGAGTCAACTTGTRAGCAACATAGAAACATTAGGCTGCTGAAATTATTGACTTGAATTTCTGTATCTTAAGAGACCTCAATTTTCCCCACATTAATGGAAAACTTCACTAGAAAAAAAAAAAWCAGAGAATTATACAGGTATACCCAACATAGTCTAACCATGAAGAAAATCACTTTTACAGAACACATCAAGTACGACTCACGACGCTTTTTCGCTTGTCAGATATTACAGGAAGATTCATACCTCTACCTGTGAACAAGGATCATTAATTAATTAGTTTCTCAACAGAAAAATACAATGAGCTGCAATCACAAGTCAATGGCTCATGCCAGATGTCCATGCAACAAATCATACAGCTGGAGTCATCCTGAGCCATTACCATTGGCATAAAAGCTAAGGAGTTCTGAGGAGTAGTCAGTCAACCCAGAGAGATTCATTAATGCAAGTAGCATTAAATTGAACAGTGGCATAAAAAGTCAYATGATACAAAGTTCTGCAGAGGTTTGTGTGCTAGTGTGCATGTATTTAAAATACTATATGTGCATAGGTCACTCAGATACTGCATTAAATTCAATAAATTAAACATGAATCGTTGGGCACGTTAAATGAATTGCAATCCATAATCACCTAAGTAGCAACAAGGCATTTATTTAAACTGACCTAGATGAATTGTGTAAAGAGTTATTAAATATAATGAGAATACAAATTACAAGTAAGAATTGCTAGAACTCTTTTCTGGTTGAAGGGATTTTTATAAGATGTCAGCAGCTGAAACATAAGTGTTCCTAATACTTTGCAACCTCCTCCATTGGATACCAGTTCCTTAGGGTAGTTACATGCAAGCAAAATGATGTGGGACAGTGACTAGTGCACTGGTGCGGTCATTCATTCTGAAATCCTCTGTTTTGTCTGGATAGTATGGTGGTAGAATATATTATAGTATTCATGGTGGATATAGAAAAGTCAGTTGAGTTAGTTAAGTCTAGAATTTCAAAGCAGACATATTTGGCAAAGCTAAGTGAAGAGATGAAGGTTTATTTGAACTTATCCTGGAATACATAGCAATTGCTTACTTTTGCTTTATGGGTATATTCAAAATGATTCCGCAGTCCAGCAAGAAGAGCACTGTTAAAAGATTTAGAGTGCAATTCATCTACCTAGACTTTATCACCTTTATGGTTTACCGGAGTCAATCCACATATAATCACTAAAAATTTAGTCACTGTAGACATAGAGTCTAGAACTGAATTTCCCTCAYTGTAAAATAGACATTTTAAATACATCATATGAAATGAACCCTTTAAAAAAGAGTCTATTTTAAATAAAAATAAGGGAGCCTTAGAGTTATAGGCTCTGCTACGTAAGCCTAAGGTTGATGAAGGGATTCCTACCCCTAAAATTTCCTTTCAGCTCTARCCTTCAATATGGTTCTGGAAGTCTAAAAGTTATTGAAACAAATCATGAATTGCATTTTAGACTTCATCTCTGTATTGATGAGATGTCATGACATGTCATATCTGTAATTTATAGACTACTCACAGTGACTCCATCCTTCACCTTCACAGTGACTGCATGTTTCACCTTTTTATATTTGTTCTCTGTCTCCATTTCTGCTTTTTCTATATGCTGTATAGTCTTTGAAACAACTGTCACCTTTTACATAAGGGATTTCTTGTCATGATAGCCATATAAGTAGTTAATAATTAAGAATTTTACTTGGCATCATTACAGGTTACAAAATGTTTCAAGTACGATCAGTTTAAAAATGTAAGTATTCTTCACATTGGTATATATATGTGTGTGTAGGTATGTATAAGTATTTATTTTCAATGTCTCAAAGTCTATCCCCAGGTACACTAGAGAGGTGACAGTGTATATAAATTTCACAGGCAGGTTACCTGAGGATAACGAAAAAAAAAAAAAAAGAAGAAGAAGAAGAATATAGACTCCCTGTCTAAATACACAATTGGGAAATCATATTCTGAAGTGAATTGACAAATTAAAAAATAAATCACAAAATAAAAAATAAATTGCAAGGAAACAAAGAAAATGTCAGCTATCAAGTTTAGGAYGGTTACCTGAAATAGGACTTTGCAAATACAAAAGAGGAAAGGAGTAATTGACAATCACTGAACAAGTGTAAATTGGTCACATTTTAATTTCTCTGATGCCTCACAAAAATGTGCTTACTTTGATAAGTGTGACTAAAGGCCAAATAAATCTCCAAGGAAATGTCTCTGATTGAAAGCAAATAATTTTGCTTTAGAGAAAAATAAGAGATAGGAATATTTAACCCACTGGTCATACTTCTGTACTAGAAGTGTTTAAATTAGTTAGGAATTCAATCAGTTTTAACATGGTTAAGTAATAAATTTCAATAATTTTAGAAATCAAATATATTCCTTATTAATACTTGTGAAGATTATAAAGAAAGGTTCAGGAAGTTCACCAAAGACATGTGCATGCTGGCATAAATAATTTTTTTGGCAGCAAGTATAATGTAATGAATTCAAGGCGGGCAGAAATTTGGCTATTTTGAAGGTACTATTGATTATGGATTAACAGTTGACATTTGACTKGCATGTCACTTTAGAGAAAATTACTGTTCAATATCCATGAAAGTAAAGCCATGTTACATAATAAAAAATGAAATAAGAATAGCATAATATCATTATACTGTGTCACACTTTCATCAGAGTGGTTAGAATTTCATCAGCTGAATTTATGTTTTACATAAGTGCCCATGGAAGAAATACTTTTTGTAGCAAGGTTCTGTAGCACAGCCTGGTAAAGAGYTTGACTGTCAGATAAAATCCTGTTTAAGGTAATGTTAAAATTTTTAGTACCCAAAGCAAGCAACTRCAAAACTCCAAAATAGCCTAGTATGGTAGTCCGGTAATCAGTGAAAAAACCTGACTCTGGAGAAAAGACGCTAATAAGGGCTTCAAGATTAAACCTAAAGAGAAGTATAACATTTCTAAAAATTCTATCATTAAAAAAATACATGAGATTTGAAAATCTCATGTATCATGAAAATCTGAAAATGCAGTAGCACTTCTCSGTTAATATATATGTTTGTCACATTACAAAATAAAGAATGTATTTTATTATATAAGTATACATATAAATACTTTAAGGTCATAATTTAGTATATACAGTGCATTTATCATGCATAACAGAGTGTCTTTTTTTTTTTTTTTCTGAAAACTTAACATTGTTGTTGAAAAGTTAGGTTTATAGTCTAAGTAAGCCATACTAACATTAAATTCTTAAGGCTATTTTTCCATTTTGGTGTATGTCCTTAGTAGACAAAAATTTTTAAAGCTGAGAAGAAAAATTAAACCAGAAATAATGAGTGAGTGCTTTGGA
The DNA here is from genome assembly GCF_003342845.1 of Nothoprocta perdicaria. Taxonomy (NCBI): domain Eukaryota; kingdom Metazoa; phylum Chordata; class Aves; order Tinamiformes; family Tinamidae; genus Nothoprocta; species Nothoprocta perdicaria. The sequence goes on from NW_020454805.1 coordinate 1,097,594, forward strand.
GCATTTAGGAATAGTTAAATGAGTGTCAATATTAACTTTAAAATAAAATAAATATTTCTATAAATGTAATGACTATATAATGAGACTAGTTTAAGGAAATAATATTTTTGATATCAATTTTGAAGGTTATCAACAGAATAGGAATCAACAGAAAGGTTTCTACTACTTTCAGTATACATGAGAAAAAAAAAAAAATTTACTTTGTTTGACTCTCTTTCTACATATCAGGAAAAAATTAGCTTGAGAAGTTACAAGCTATCAAGTGATTACAAGTTATCAGGTGATTATCAAGTGAAGAGTTTTGTCCAGCTAAGTCAAATGTACATTTCTTCTGATTGCATTTGAARCAGCATATTGTGCATATGATTGCTTGCCAATGATTCCATTGGCAGAAAGATCAAGTTCTAACTTGCTTCAGAGCGTTGCCAACAGGATGATAATCTAGCCCAGAATTTKAGCATTCACTAAAAGATTAGCCTGCCACTAGAGAAAGGTATTTGACTAGCTATGTGCAAATCACTTCCAGCGCATTTTAAGTCACATTTATATATATATATATTATATATTCTGTCTCCCTCACTCATCCCTCCGGTTCCTCGTTAGGAAGCATAGCTGCATTATGCCTCCATCAGGAAGAGCTGGTGAAGAGTGTGAGCCATTCTGTGCACCTGCATTAGTGCTAAATCTGTTCTCATGAATCGTGCATGAGATCCAATATGTTAGAGTCATTAACTTTGGCATAAAATGAAAAAGCTTCTTTAGACAAGACTTTTCCTTAGCATGCCAAGCCAGATATAAAAATTACAGAAGGTAATGAATCAGACCCTATGATTTCTTCCTTTTTACTTGTGCTAAAGAAAGAATAAATTTAAAGTAGCAAATGTGAATTTCGGGAGAAAGGAAGAAAAGGCAAAAGCATGGCATATAAGCATTACCCGTGATTAGCTTAATATATAATTTGCTTGCTTATCCATGATCTATAACAGTAACTGAAGTTGTAGAGTACATTTACAACCATTATAAGAAGAGGCCTCATAACCAACATGCACTTCCTTAAACTGCTAATTGTGTTTTCTGTCTGAAGAAAATGTAATGCTGCTGTCAAATGCAGAATAGCACATTACTATAGCTGCCATTCTAGTTCTCTTAAATGTTATAAAYTGCCATAGCTCAGTGAAGTGCTTCCATCTAGTGTCCAAATCATCACATACATTTGATCTCTAAAACCAGGGCATGTAGGTAGAATTAAGTTAATTTTCATTGGTGGCTACATACTCATTTGACTCAATATCTCAGGTTGAAGCTTAAGATGCTGATAATGTACAATCAGTTTCACAGATTTATTATGTAGTGTTAAATTCCCCACTCTTTCWACTATCGAGGTGTAATTCAATATTTTTCCCATCTCTCATATTTCAGTTACTATATCAAAATTATTTTGATACTTACTCTTCATTTCTTCTCTGTATTTTTTCATCATTTCTCTTTTTAAAGCATTTTTATTCCATTTTGAGGATGCCAACCAGATARATGACCTCTTATCCCTTAATTCTTTTATGCTAAGGATCTAGAGATCATTTAGTGTGCAGTAATAAATACAGTTGACTCATCAGCATAGACAAATTTAAAAAAACAGAGATAAGTGGTCAGATTATTAATACAGTCATGCTCACCAACCAAAGTAGCACACTGATTTTCATTTGTCTTTATTGAATATTTCTCTAGGCAAACCTATAATCTTCAGTTCCAGAGGGGGGAAGGAAAAAAAAAAAAAAAAGCTTCTTTCTGTTTATTGAATTGATCTAAAAAGATGTATTTTGAATAATAAAAGTTAAGTAATGGCCATTTTTGCTTCTTATCGGTACCTTGTTTTATCAGAATTTTAGTGAGATAGATTTAGTCGATTCCTTCCTGTAGTTATTTACATTTTTTTACTGAGTATCATGCAATTCAAAGTGATGTCTGTGTGCATTATTCCAGCTATCATTCTCCAGAGAGACCGCCCCATACAGCACACTGGAAGCCCAGTTGATAGCAGCCCAAAGACTGCATGCTGGCAGAGCAATGTCATTGAATCAGATTCTCTTGCAATTGTTTTCTTGAATCCTTTCCTAATTAAATRCATTGGCTCAGTTCAACAGAATGAAAAAATATTCTGAATTATAGCAACAAAATCAGAGCAAATTATTACATATACATTTTTAATTCAAAAAAGAAAGAAAAAAGATTTCTTTAAAGAGATTTCACCTGTGTAAAATGATCTTTTGTTATGCAAAACTTTTTTTGGCAAAATATGCTGGTATATTTAAATACTACATCCCACTAAGTAGCCACTTCTATGATGACCTTATTTACATTACTTCTTATTTAGCCTTCCAAGAGTTTTCAGAGAGTGTACTGAGGTTCTTTAGATCGTAGTGCCTCTTCATACTAGAAATTATAGTCTACAGACACCTTGTTGCTGACRCACATGAGTATGTGTATGTCTAAGTGTGTGTGAGAGAAAGACAGGATATATTTGAGAATCTGACTTGCCTTTAGGTAACACATTGCAGTCTTATTGGCCTTTCCTGTTTCTTTGTGTACTAGTCTAGAATTTCATGAGGCCAGTATTTTTTGTACTTGCTGAAATATCAAAGTTTCAGAGCTTCATAAAGCACAAGTGCCATGGCARTGTAAAAACAGTAAGAATGGATAGAGGAGGCCAAGAACTTTAAGACATTTAGGTACATTTCAGTACCTAAAATTTATCTACTCAATTTTGAGAAATGGAGAGACTGAGGAGAGAAGAGTTTACATCTTTAGGAAATATTTTATTTCTTACTGCTTTAAATGACTTCTAATAACACTAGTGCAGGCTTCAGAGGATTAAGGACACGGTATTGTAGGACTACAACTCAGTTTTCTTAACAAACACTGTCCTCCTATGGACAGCACAGAGCAAGTTGTACTAGATAAAGAACTATACAACTATTTCTCTAGATCCCTAGTTTTACCGATAACATAACAACACACTAGCAATTTGCTAGTTTCAGAGGAGGATTAAAAGGAGGGCTCAGCTCTTAGTATCATTCAGGCCTCTATCTTAATTGAAGAACTTTATGTTTGCATAGCATCCAGGAAAAAAAAAATTAGGAACTTGTCATACCATGCCTCCTGAAGTCTGCTATAGATCATACAAACTAGATTTTACAGACATAACTTGCACTATCCATTGTACGTGGCTGTTGAAATTCCTTCCCCTAGCAATACAAATCCAGTCAAGGGAAGGACAAAAATTGAGAAGAAGAAAGAACTGTGAAAGAACTTATTTCTATGTAAAAAAATCCTATTTTTAAATGTACAGTTGGGTTGTCTCAGACAGGTCATCTGAGCCTGTCTTCCCCGGAAACTGCAAAGTACTATGCTGTATAAAATCATGCATATTTGTGTATCTAACATTCTCCTCTCAAAATTCCTTCATGATTACGCTCCAGATTTCTCTTGCTTTGCAGTACTTGTACATGCTTGAAAAGGAAGCCTATAGGAGCCTAATTTGCTATTGCTGTCTGAATTTCTATGTACTCATCCCATTACAATAGCTCAAGCAATCTAACCGCAGTTCTCCCAAACTTTACCTGCCCTGACACAAAACACTAGCTTTCTTCTATGCCCTTCTTGCTTCTGTACACCTAGTGGTTGTTTTAGAACCACGAACATCTGGCAAGAACATATGGAATAGGCAGCCAGCTGCCAAGCTCAGGGGAACAGTCTCCTTTTCATCTGGAGTATAACCTTTTTATTACTGGTATTACTGATACTCTTTTCTCTCCACAGATTTTAGGGGGGTTTTTTTAGAAAAAAATAGGAACAATGCCCTGTTTCAATGCCCTGTTTCTGAGTTTGTAACCTTCAAATCAAAATGCAAATGCTGTTACAGGAGAGGACTTGTGATCCTGTAGCCCCATAACTACATCATTGCCACTGCTAGTAACAGGCCTTGAATTTACTTTGCAGAATCTTGGGACTGAGGTTTGTCAGATTTATCTGAATTTGTCTTCTTTCACTTTGAATTTTGTTTGGGCTTCATTTTTTTTACTGGCCAGCTTTATTTTTATTAGCTTTATTTTTGCATATCTTTCTGGCATACAATATAGATATACATATATATATATGTGCACATTTACATATATATATATATAAAATAATTTAGATAGTATTAACAGTAATATCTCCATGCAGAGTGAAGTATTTTTACTCCAGCACAACAGGATAATGGCAGAGCAAGACAGGCATGGCATCACAGTAGAGTGAACCCAGGATGCAGTGCAGAGGAGTGAATACAAGCAAGGGGTATCCAGAAAGAGCGACAGGACAGCACCTGTATGGACAGACTCCAGGCACATAGATATCTTACGGATGGTTCATTATAGAAAAGCAGACCTAGAATGGGACAAAAACAGTTTTCAGGGTAAAAAATAGGAAAAAAGGGAAAGATGCAAGTATGCTGATCTTTTCTGGAACCCACTACCCTTTGCCTTTTTGAGCAAGACAGGACCCATCCACCTTAAGACTGAGAAGGGCAGTGAAAGGATGAGCAAGACATGTCCATAACAACTTTAACTGTATTACTTTTGATCTTTTTTTTCTGTAGTGGTATTCTTCTATTTATTTCTTCCTTTTTTTCTGCATCAATTAGATTTAATACATTTGATTATTCTGTTGAGATTTCAATTTAAATTCCTGATTTTACATAAAAGTATATTTCCTTTTGTATGTTACAAGATTTTGAGTTTAACAGAGTGACAGACAGAAAAATGAATACAATATAATCTCTATTTCTTTTGAAGCCAGGCTAAGAATTGAGATCCAAGTGCCTTAACTGAGTAGACAAAAATCCCCTCTCTCCTATCCTATCTTCTGCTGCGATACAATTCTCTGCTACTGAAGTCTTTTAGTAAAGATTACAAGAGCAAAGCTTTTCTTTCCAGCATCAGTGTGGATACTTTGGTACCAAAAATCCTTATCATCTCAATTCAGCATGAGATTAAGAGTCTGAGGGATTATCATTATTTACATTTAAACTACATAAAGGAAATTTCCTTTAGAACATAGTGAAATAAATTGTTAAGAGTATAATAGATTAGACGGAGAGATTATGGAAAAGCTATGTAATTGAAGCTGATAATAATAGCAGGTTAACCAGGCTGCCGGGAACAGTACAAATGGAGTCAAACCTGACTTGGGACAAGGAGTTCAACCAGCAGGTCTCTTAAATGCTCACTCAGCTCTGTTTTCTATGATGGTTCTGTTCATATGCATTAACCATTTATTSCTAGTGCACACTTTTACCTTTGTTTTTGGGCTCTAATTGGGGCCCGAAGTTTATATGTTCTTGTAGTACAGAATGCAAAAGAAAACTCAAAATCACACCATCAGATATGGAAACAATCTCATGGAATGGAAGCAGCAACTAATGCATCTGTAAATGTCTGTATCAACCAGCTTCTCCTGGATGTATAATTTATGCATTTTGTTTAGTAGGACCTGATGGACTGTGGTATTTTTAAGATTTTCCTGAAATTTTGAACATCTTTGTAATAGTGACACAGAAAAAGGATTTATTCAGAAAATTTCTTCTGCATAGTGTTCTATTGAAATGCACCGTGCAAGAATAGCCAGATTGTAGCATCAGGCACACACACCCTAATTAGCAAGAAAGAACAGAGGCATTTTATGTTTTGCAATTACTTTTTACTTAGACTGAGAAGGTAAAAAATTCTGCGAGAATGAAATTATTTCCTGGGTAGTTACAAAAGAATCGGAGAGCCAAATACAAAACGCACATTGTAAAGTATTAAGGGTCCCTCTGCTGGTTCTTTATTGCATAGACCAATCCTGACACAAAACATAAGCTGTTCACTTCCAACTATTTATGAAGTTCACAGCAAATAAATTCATATTTCTGCTGGTCTAATTGCAATCATCTTTGTATTTCTGCAATGTGCACTTCTATGGAAAATAGAAAAAAAAACACACTGCTTTCTGAGCAAAATAAAACAAATGCCTTTATGTTCATTTGAGCTATTTTAAACCTGAAGCCATTCAACTTTAAGAAAGTTTATACAGGTTGTAATATCTCATGCCTACAGCTTTCAAGGAATACATGCATGTTTAGTGCTGAAGATGCTCCAGTCAGAGAATCAAGATTGCATTTTTCAGAATGCTATAAAAATCTATTTGGAAAATGAGGCTCAGTAGAAGAMTCTTTTCAATCAAATCACCTTAATCCCAAATGGAACTTCATCATTACAATTCTAAACCAAGCAGTTTTGATAATTAAATGGAAGAAACTTCAGCTATTGGTACAGGCTATCAAATGGTTAAATAGTATTTATAACTGGAACACAGATAAACAGAAGGAATATAAATAAGATTATTATTTCATGAGAAAATTAGCTCATGAAATTAGCCATATTATGGATTTCAGAGGCCTGAACATGGAGCAATTGTGTTGTTTCTGATTACAGTCAATCGCTGTAATATATCCATTTTATTACAATGTATTAGGTCCATTGACTGTAATCAGCAATCCAATCAATATGGCTATTTATTTAGAATGTGAAAAAGGCAGTTTCATTTGGGATGTATTAGGATGAACTAGCACAGCTAGAGGTGCTAGTATAACATCACTGAAATCTTTCAGTTTAAGCATCCACGATCAAGAAATATTAACTAAAAAGGAGCAAAGATAGAATATTGTAAGTTTGTTCAGTCTTTTAAAATAAGACTTGTAAAGAAATATGCTGTTTATGAAATTATTAGGACAGTATGAGATATGGGATGATTTAAGGTCATCTGGTCAGCTCACAGGGCCAATTAAGAGAAGATTGCTATGGGATAAGTCCGTTTGATTTTTGATAATTTCGAAGAATGGAGATTCTCTAGGCTACAACCTACAACCTTCTCTCTTTAGCAAAATAAATAAATAAATAAATAAATAAATAAATAAATAAATAAAACCCTCCTACTATCTTTTTGAACACTCATTTTTTTCAGAAAAAAAACATTCCAGAAGAACAGTCTGACTCCATTTTCTGTATACCCTCCTGATAGGTAGTTATAGGCAGTAGAAAGATTTTTTCTTAGCCTTTTCTTCCTAAGAATGATCAAACTCACTTCTCATTTCTTAACATATCATGTCCTCCTACTCATCTTCACCACATACTCTAGAATGTGTAAGTGTGAGTAAAGGATTATTAAAGCTAAAAGATAATTCAGATAGGGAAGAACAGACTAGTAGTCATTTATGTGAGTAAATTTACACTGGAATAAGCAACTGTTTCTAATTTCTAGAATATTAAGATTCCAAAAGAACCATCCAGTACCTAAAGGTACAAAATACACTAGTTTTACAACAAAGTACCAAACGGGTTATTGCGAGGCCACTCTCTATCATCTGCAAAAGGTCATAGAGAACAGGAGAGGTGCAGGAGGACTRGAAAAAGTCAGCATCACTCCAGTCTTCCAAAAGGGCAAGAAGGAGGATCCAGGAAAATACAGGCTGGACCTTCATCTCTGGAAAGCCCATTCTGGAGACCATCTCTAGGCATGTCAAGAAGGTGTTCAGGATTAGTCAGGATGTATTCACCAAGGGGAAGTCATGTTTAATCAACCTTAAAGCCTTCTACAATGGGATGACTGACTGAACAGATGATGGGAGAGTTGTGGATGTTGTCTACCTCAACGTCAGCAAGGCTTTTGACATCATCTCCCATAACATCCTCATAGGGAAGGTCACAAAGTGGTGGTTAGATGAGTGGACAGTGGGGTGGATCAAGAACTAGCTGGATGACAGARCTCAGAAGGTGGTGATAAACGAGGGCAAGTCTAGTTGGAGGTCTGTGGCCAGTGATGTCCCCCAGGGGTCAGTACTGGGCCCAGTGCTGTTCAACTTGTTTGTCAATGACTTGRATGAGGGGAGAGAGTGCCCCCTGTGCAAGTTTGTAGATGATACCAACCTGGGTGGACTCCAGAGTGGTGCACTGCTATTTAGAAGGATCTAGTCAGATTGGAGAGCTGGGAAGAGAGGAACCTCCAGAGGTTCGTAGAATCTTAGAATGGTTAAGGTTGGAAAGAACCTCTAGAGATCATCCAGTCCAACCTCCCTGCTCAAGCACGGACACCTAGAGCACGTGGTACACAGTTGCATCCAGGCGGGCTTTTAAGATCTCCAGAGAAGGAAACTCCACAACCATTCTGGCCAAACTGTTCTAGGAGTCTGTCACTCTCACATGAAAGAAGTTCTTCCTCACATGGACATGGAACTTCCTGTGTTTCAATTTGTACCCATTAACCCTTGTCCTGTCGCTGGCTACCATGGAAAATAGTTTGGCCCCAATTCCTTTACATCATCCCTTCAGATATTTATACATATTGATCAAATCCCCTCTCAATCTTCTCCAGTCCAGCTCGCTTAGGCTTTCCTCATATGGTAGATGCTCCCATCCCTTAATCATCTTTGTTGCCCTCTGCTGAACCCTCTCTAGAATCTTCACATCCCTCTTATATTGGGGAGCCCAGAACTACACACAATACTCCAGGTGCGGCCTCACCAGAGGTGAGTAGAAGGGCAGCATACCCTCCCTTGACCTCCTGGCAACACTTCTCCTGATGCAAGTCAGGATCCCATTGGCCTTCCTGGCCACAAGGGCATTTTGCTGATTCATGGTTAACTTGTCAACGAGGATTCCAGCAGGTTGACCTCTAATCTGCACTTGTCCTTGTTGAACCTCATGAGGTTCCTCTCTGCCCAGCCAGCCTGGACCAGATCCCTCTCAATGGCAGCACAGCCCTCTGGAGTGTCGGCCACGCCACCCAGTTTGGTATCATCTGCAGGCTTGCTCAGGGTGCACTCTGTGCTCTTGTCTCAGTCACTGATGAATAAGCTGAACAGCACTAGGCCCAGTACCGATCCATGGGGGACACCACTGGCCATAGGCTTTCAACTAAACTTGGCCTCATTTATCACCACCCTCTGAGTTTACTTTTTGGGCCATTTCACAAAATGACAAAATGAAAATATTGTTGAAGAGTCCTGACTGTTTGCTGGGCAATTCTTATGTGGACTATTATCACACTACCTGCTGAGTTTTACTGTGAGTTGTCTTCTCATTTACATATAATATGAATTTTATAATACTCAGTCTGTTTCATATTACACTCTGCTCCAATTCATTAGATAAAGGATATTCTTTATTAGACTTATTCAAAAAAAAAAAAAAAAAAAACCCTGAAAACACACATATATCTATATAAAAGGAAATTAACACACAGACATGGAAAACTACTTAACTAATCATAAAAAAAAAAAAACTACTAGTTTAAACTACTAAAACTACTAGTAGTTTAAACTAGGAAAACTACTAGCTTAAACTGCTATTTAAAAAAAAATATTGTGTGTATAGGGTAATCTTATGTGCATTAATTTAAAGCTGTTTAAGAAAAGGATAGTATCTTACTTTACAGAAAAAGAAAACTTTCTAATCCCGTTAAATGCAGAAACCTAAGAGTTGAAAAGGTCAGATGAGAGCAAGAGATGTCATAAGCCATCACTCTCACGGGGTCTGTTAAAGACCTTGCTCCAGCAGTGCAAATTGGATGTACTTTTAAGGTATGCTGGTTCCATATCTGTCCTTGAGTATTTTTCTGGTTTATGTGAATTAATTTTCTTTTAATGGAAACAAGAGTATTGAAAGTAGAAGGAAAATGGTATTACCTCACCCCAGTACAGATTCACCTCTTGTCCTAACATGGTTATGGCATGCACTGAGTGGTAAGTAATAAGTAATAATAGCAAGTAATTACTCTGAGTTGTCTGAACACAGCCTAAGAGAAATAACAAGAGTATGTTATATGGAAATTTACTTCGCTTGAAGTATACAGCAAGCAGAGTCTATTCTACACTAAATCTTGTGCTTGTAAATTCAGTCTTGTACTCCTAGTTAATCTGACAAGCTTCACTGAAGCATAGGGCCATTGTGATATTTTTAATTGATTAAATATAGGAATATCCCAGTACAGTGAGATCCAAACCATAATAAATTAGATCAAGGAATCAATTTCCTCTCTGAAAGTACTGTGTTCAGACCTACAGTGCATATTTCTCTCTTAAAATATTCAGAAAGGGAAAAACAGCTGTTATATAAAGAAGTCTGAGAGTAAATACAGCTGCAAGATGAGACAAGTATAAAGATGAATCACCAGGATTTTTTAGCTGGGCCTTTGCAGTTGTATTCCCATATATCTAGAACACTCAAATGGAAAAATATCCAAGGACCATATTATAGTTTCAGAATGTGACCAATTGTATTCAAAGCTAAAGATTTAAGTTCCTATTCTGGACCTCTCTCTGATTATACTATTGAACTTATAGTGGCCTCCTGAACTTTCTCTGTTCTTTTATAAAGTATTGAAGTAATTTTAACAGGAAAACAGTCAAAGTTGAAAAACCTCTGTGACAAATGATAATAATCAGTAAACTATTTTTACAATTCTGCTTACTGATCTAGATACCAATCTACTTGTAGGTCTAGACTTGCCTCATTTTCATTGAAAGAAGTCTCTGTTTTATCTGGTTGCTAATTCATTATAAAGTTCAAAGCACTAAGTCAGCTTCAGCTTAGTATGTGAAATACTAAGACTTTAATAAAGTCAGATAAATATATTTTGATCAGTCCAAATTCTTAATCAAGATACCCTTGATGATCATAAAATGATATTTACATTTGAAATATTCTCCAATTCAAGACAGACAGCTGAAAAAACTGTTAAGATTGACAAAATCTGATGGTCAAATTTTACTGCAGCATTCATTTCACTTTTGTCCACTTAAAGGATAAGAGTGTAATTTTACCTTGTTATTTAGTCTTATCTCTTATCATTGTAACCTTGGAAAAAAAATATGGTCAAAAAGCTTCCTGGAAACGCACAAGTGTCTGGTATCTGGTCACCACACAGGACCAGATGGGATATATCCAAAGGTGCTCAAGTAGCTTTTTGGTTGATCCTATTGTGAGGCTACTCTAATTCATATTTACTGAGAAGGAAATATTATTTCCCCTGTCAAGAGTTTAGTTTTCTTGTCTTTCACTGTAAGGAAAWTTTGAAAACAAAATAGCTATGAGAGACAACATAAAAGACTTTGATCTACTGCAGATACCCATGTTCTCCAGTGAGGTCCTACTTTGTAAGCATGATAATAATTCTAATAAACTCTTAGTCAAATCATTAAGCTTCTTTCAGAGAGGACCAGTTAAGCAGGTCTACAAGTCCTGAAAAAGATTTTCAAAAGCTGTGGGCTCCTGGTGTGCAACCTAGACAGTGAGAGCGACTGATGAGTGAGGTGGTGGAGTCAAAATAAATTTGTCAATGGAAAATCTCACTAGTAGCTCACAAGTTATTGGATGGGAGCTAAACTCAGTAAAGGCAGATTTAATGTTTCACTTATGTATGCTTTTTATTATACTTTGATTATATTTACATTATGATTTATATATTTTTCTATGCTTTCCTGCATTTTTTTTCAAGCTTTACTTTAGTTTTGGCGTTCCTTTTCCTTTCTAGATGGTACTTGTTACTTTTAAGATCCAACAGAAGTATACTCAGAGATGGTGCAATGTATTGTAAGAGCTTCTATACAGGTTGATAAACAAGAAGACTACAGAATCCTACGCTTTAATAAATAAAACATAAGTTATTTACTCATTGTTTCCAGAAAGTTGAGTATGGAGGGAGAAACAGAATGAATATAATCCTTTTGTTCCCTTTCTTTTATTTTAATGAAAAAAAAAAATCTAAAGTGTGCTTTGGAAGTTATGCTCTAACTAAGATCAAAATCCTTTTTTTTTGTTTTTCACTTGTAGTTTGCAACTAAAGAATTGAAAGGTTATGAAAAATAGAAAAATGGGTAAGAGAAGTTAAAATTTGCTTCCAAACAAATAATAATTACTTACAATCACTGTAAATAAAAAATTTTTAAATCATTTGACAGTTTTGGGAAACAGAATAAAGGAAGTTTGCTTCCTTTATATAGAGGGAGATATGAGCAACATCCTATACGCGTAACAGAAATATGTTGGGTTTTGGCAGTTGTGTGATATTTACATATCCAACCAATATGTACATGTACCTGGAAGAGTTTCCAATACAGACTTATAACAAATCCCAATTTATACAGATGGACTATTTTCTAATATGTACTTTATCATTCAAAATTAACTTCCAACTTAATTATGTGACAGATCTATGAAGAGAACTGCCATCAATCATAACTTCCAATTGAATTCTCCAAGATCAACAGTAGCGAATTTATAGATGCTACATAAAAAAAAAGAACACAAACAACCAAAAACAAAAAATGACATACAAACCTGGAATGCAGGTTTGAAACTAGAGCTGAGATAATCACTACAAAATAGACAGTAACTTGTAATGACACACCTTTCAATTCTTCCAGATATATAGCTTATGCTAAACTCTTCAGAAGGTATCCTCTGAGGTCCTGATTCCTTGATAGATCAGATCAGGCATCARGCCTGAGCATAACAGGGCTTTCTTTCAGGCTACAAAATACAATCCTTCCTAAACTTAAGGTAGCAGGGAAATGTCTTGGGTACGCTGGAAGGAAAGGATATGTTAGGCTAAATGTCAAGGTAATGAAGTGTGACGTAGATGTGAAATTCCTCAAGCCTCAGAATTAAATCTTGGAACTTTCACTTATGGTCAGGAAACCAACTAAAGGATTTTAGGGAGAAAGAGAAATCAATCTGGAATAGACAGGAATGTAGTGTACATGTATTGTCCATTTTATGAAATGAAACTATGAATCAATAAAAGCAAAAAAATGACTTGGACATTAAAAAGTTGTTGAAAGTTAATRTCAAATGAGTTAGCTAATTTGTAATAAGGGTGGAGAGTGGTTTAAATAAAGAGAAACTGTTCTGTGCTATCTTGAAAAACAAAAAATGAAAGTTAAGAATTAAACATTATGAATTAGCATAGTGAAAAATAAGGTCCCTTTCCAAATAGAGCAACCTAAAGCATATGAACTTAGAAACTAAGATACATGAAATATTTTGGCTGTATACATAGGCAAGTTATGCATAACMATCATGTCATAATACTGTCTGAATTTGATTTTAGCAATGGATGAATATTTGCTACACAGACATAATTTTTTCATTCACAATTATGATAAAAAARGACTTCCTTTCCAAACTTTTTTATTCCTTTTTGTACTAGCGTCAGGCCATATTTATCAAAAAWTTTTCATATATAACAGCTTTTAAGATCTTATTTTCCCCCATAATTTACAAATAAAATATATCACTATAAAAGTTTAATTTCAAAAATTGTAGCAAATTCTATTCTCTAATCTTATGAATAACTTATTTTTCTGCACAGTGGAGCTAATATTTTATACAGGTATGCTTACATGTATATGTATATGTACATATATACACACACTAGTTTAGAATATCTTGTAATTAGGTATTCACTATTTTAAAAAAATCTTTCTGAATTCTTAAAACAGCACAAATGAAAACATGCTAGCACAGCTAATTTTATCTTGGAATAAGAGACACATAAATCCACTACTTTATACTCCTTTTAAAGGTTCTTATATTAAAAAAAAAAAACAGTATTAATAAACTATGGTTGAATATCACAGAAAGAGAGTTTGGAAAGATAAAATAAAATTTGAAGTTTAAATATCCCTTCTAAAGCCATTAATCAGTTGAAAGTACTTAACTGAATTACCATGTTTTCTATTCACAGACAGAAGTCTCAAGATTTGAATTTCTAGGTCATATGAAGACAGGTAAAATAGATTTCTGAGGCCTGTTCTTCTAAAATGCTTTTGTAATGATTCTGCATTTTCCATAATTAGTCTAGTTAAAAAAAAAAAAAAAAAAAAAAAGAATAAGACTCTTTCAGACTGATAAGTGCCACTTCAAGTCAAGACATAGCTCCTTAGTACTGGCTATCTATAAGCATACTTATATTCCAAATGTCCATTTCTGGGAACTGAGAAGTAAGGTCTGAGAAACCATGGCTTTATTCTTTCCACATTCATTTCCCTTTCATTTTCCACCTAAATAAAGCTCTCCTGAAGTAAAATTGGGATAAAATAATCAATTGGGAAAAAAAAAAAAAAAAAAAAGATTGTAATCTGCAAGTGATTATCATGCATTATCAATGTTTGTGAAAATCTCATTTATTTAAATTTTGTTATACAATATATGGATGGAGGTAGAAAACCCTGTATGGATGGAGGTAGAAAATCCCATATTAACAGTTTCTAAGCTACATCACATCACTTACATTGTGAAAAACCTGTTTTAAATACCATATCAGCATACTTGCCTTGCATGTAGTACTCCTTAACTTACTCTTTTTCACTGTATGTATAAATTTGGGCTAGAGAGATCAAATTAAGATAAATGTTAGCATTCTAACTTGGTGAAGTTCTGCTATAGCATCTCCAGTAGTTAAGTGAATGCCAAGTTCTCTGACCATCTAGCCTTCAGAGCTCCTCAACTGATATACCACAGGAAAAAGTTTAGGTATACAAACATTTCTGGCATTCTACAGACTGAACCCACCAGCAATGCTTACAACCCTTTCTGTAGAGGTTTCTGCCTTAAGTCTTCCAAGTCTGCCAACTCATATCCCATATGATTACATACGATGGCCAACCTGTGCCATACATACAGCACAGCGATACAGAAGCTTCACTGCATGTTATGTGCATGGACAAAGCACACAGCACCTCATTTATAATAATGCAGTCATGATAAAGGAGACATGCCAGTTGATGTGATATCAGACAAGAGACAACACAGAGAAAGCAATAATCTCTCATCCTCCTCTCCATGTGGAGCTGATTCTCTCAGGGCATGTCTGAGAGAGCTACCAGCACATGCCAGCAGAAATGCATCTGTGCTGAGGACCAGTAAGAAGGTAAGATGAAAAAGATGAAGTATACCTACCCACTTAAGGCCTTTCCATGTCTGTAAACCTGCACTGTAGAGAAAAAATAATTTTTCTTCGCTAATAATTTGCGTTCAGACACAACCCCTCAAAGTGCAGTTGTAAACTGCTTATTTTTAACCTAAATTAACCAGATTTGCTCTTTAGTTAATGGAAAACCAATGGAAGTTGCACATGCAAGCTGGCTGCACATGCATCTGCATGCACATCTATCTTCCAATTACATGACTGAAAGCATATCATATTTACATAGTATGTACTACCAGTATCAAAGAAGAATGTAAAAATTTCTCTGTTGGCTTAGTCTCTCAGTGTAGAAAATATTTCAGATCTATTTTAAAACATGAGAGTCTCTAGATACTGCTGCTGGAATCATTGTGTCTAGCTCTACAGCCAAGATTTTATGTTGAAATTCATGTAAAGATAGTGTGGAGACTTGAAAACTGGAACAATTTTCTCATAAATAGCTTCCCTTTTAGCTCTGATTGTGTTTCTGTCTTTAGTAAAATAAAAGCCTTCATGCTGCCTTTTATTAATTCTTTCCCATAGAAGACAGGTAAGCTGCTGAACACAGAAATCAAGTTTTCTTATAAGAAATTTAATATTCTTCCACTGATTTTACTCTTGTAAGGCAATATTCTCTATCAGAAGTGTCAGTCATTTTTGTTTTCAGCACTTATGTACCTAGCTAATCTCATTCAAAATTTTGAATGTATTTAGATATAAATATAGGAAGAAATTCTATAGAAGTTAATTAAATGGCTACCTGAACTCAGTCTTAATTGTTAAATGTTGTATTAAGGACTGCTGAACTGTACAGCTTATGGACAAATTTTCCAAACACATCTTTGCATTCTGTTCTGACAGAACTGAATTAACTAATAAAAACTGTGTGTCAACGGGGCTTATGTTTGTACATGTTTTGATATGAAAAGGGTGAGTTGATACTATGCATTGAGAGACGTCAAAGGTTAGATACGGTTATCATTTTCAAAATCTCAGATGATTTTTGAAGTTTTAGTTATTAGAAACATGATTTTTGGTCATCAGCACTTTCAGCAAGTCAGGCCTTTTGAATATGTCTCAACCTGGATGCCAAAATAATCATGACTAAAACTCTCACAATTTTATATAAACCACAGAGTTCTTCCAAATATGAAATCAGAGGTATCTATCAAGTAGAGCTGAGTGACTGCATGAAAAATTATTCACAGAAATAAATGAGCAAGAACTCAGCAAGCATTCTAAAACAGGTGCATACATTTGAAGAATAGAAAGTATTGAGTATTAAAAGGAAATGATACCAAAAGTCATATGCATTAACAGTTCTCTAAGACTCAGACCCAGCCTGGAAAGTCTAAGTAAAACTGATAGTTAGGACAATTAGATCTGTACAGCTTATTAAAATAAGGGGGAAATGTGGATTTGATAAAAGCTTACTCTTTTTGGAGACTTCTCTTAACARGATTTTAGATCATAAGTCAATCTGAATGAACTTAAAAATACTGAAGGATGTTTACGTTATCTTACATCTTACAAAAGTATAAAGAAGCTTCTTAAGCCACTAAATTGATTCTACAGCTCTGGTACACATTCTGTTCATTCTGATATCATTCTGTTCATAAACTGATTGAATATATATGTTAATATAAATGATGTTTTATCGCTATGCCAACACAAAAGCTATTCCAGAATCCAAGAACTTCAGAACCTAAGAACTTTYAAAATTACAGGAAACACAGGTATGTTTAAAATGATCCTTCTACCTAGGGGAGTTTCCCTGAAAAGAACTTTGCCAAACATCCTGGAGGATAYAGCCCTAATGAAATCAGAAGGCCATTAATCCTCTGTGTTATTCCCCTGAAGACCTGGAAGCTCATTAAACTTCTTGATGAATATGAAAGCACCTGACTTGATTAGATCTGAGGAGTAATGATTTGAGTAATAGCCCTATTCATAATTGTCACTGTCCATAACTGAAGAGGCAAACCCAAACATGCCACTATGTGGTGCCACATACTCAGAGCTTCAGTATTCAAATAGTATCTTGTTTTTCATATAAATGCAATAATGGCATATGATCCCAAATTAATTTTTTTTCTGTATTAAAATGCAGCATGCTGGATCAAGACCACACTTTGCAACAACAAAGCAAAATTTAAAAAATGATCATTATAATGCCAGATTATTAATCCTAATTACAGGCTTCTCCAATTACTCTTTGAATTGTTATGTATGTAATGTCTCAATAGTCACAAAAATTTAACAGTCTCTTATAAAACTACATTAAATTAAGCCATCCTGGTATGTTTTAAACAATTTGAATTTGTTCCCCAAGAAGCATGAGGCCCCTATAGCTGGCAGAAAATATTAACATTCTCTCCATCTTCCAAGTAATTATTTTAGTTTATGATTTATCTTTCTTATTTCTGACTGGTTCTTAGTATTATCTAACCAAAAAGAAYGCGTATCCTGCATAAATATGTGTGCATGGTTTCCATCACATTGCGATCTCCACTAAGAATGGCACAAGTACCTAAATCACAACAGGAAAGGTTCTTCAGGGTATTCCATGCTTCTATCTCAGAGCCACCACACAGTTTAYGGTCCCTGATAATGTTATTAACACAAGGTCTTGCCTAGGTTCTTCTGCAGTAACCACCAGAACAAGACTCCCCCTAAACTCCTCCAAATCAACACAACCCTTATGGTCATTCTTTCAGAAGCAAGAACTGAATCACTAAAAGAAAAAAGTGATTGCACAAAGACCACCAAAAAGAGCTGTTTATGTCTGATTTATGAGTCCAGTTCTATTTTGGTKCTTTAAGGACATTTTACAAAGCTAGGTAAAATATTTAAAGTACATGGGAATGCCAGGAGTTAATACTTTCCCTGCTATCCACCTTTTGGAAAAAGTGAAAGTAAATTTCTGATTGCTATGATGCCGAGATAATATCGTTCTCAATACTCTAGTTTGATATTCTAGGCAGTGAGGTTACATGCATAAATTCAGAACTTTTAGGATTACTTTTCCTGATCCGCAGGAAATCGCTCTCCTTCAAGTATGACTTTCGCTTTCTGCAAATAAGCTTTGCACAGTAAGGTGTGCCTTTCAAAAAAAAAAAAAAAAAGAAAAGAAAAAAAAAGAAAAAGAAAAAGAAAACTCAACCCTCCTACACACATCCTTCCTTTGCAGAATGCCATCTTTCTGTAGATACATACTGATACTGGAAGAATTCAATTATCCCAATTTGAGAAAACCATCAGTCTTGCTGTTCTGGGAAATCAGCATAAGCGGGCTAATCATCAAAGGGAATGTAGTTCCTCATGCTGAGTAAGAATTTGTGAAATACTTTAGCTTATTCTCTTATAAGTTTGCAAATATTTTAATAAAAACACTATTGAACAAATATTTTCTCATATTATTGCTGAACTTTTTTGAAGGAAAATAGAGGGAAAAAAAATCCTTTAATATAATAAACAATAATTTTTTAAAAAGCTAAAAAATTTCAGATATCTTGTTCCAGGCTCTCATGCAGTTCCAAAGAATAAACGGAAGTAACACAAATATCCTGAAGGATGAAACTGAAGGGAAAAAATGAAATAGAAAATTCTCAAACATAATGACATTTATCACCTACCTCCCAGGCTGCTAAAAAGAAAGTTTCTCATTCTAAGAACATTCTAACAAACAAGTAGCATCTATGTCTCTCTTGCTAAGATAAACCAGTTTAATTTTATACAGATATATACCAAAAATTTATCAAAAAAGATAATTTTTTAGTCATAAAATACTATGCAGCAAGTATCGTACATCTCTCGGTAGTCTTGATTTCTCATGAAGCTAAGATCATCAAAGATTAATTATACAATAAGCAATTTCATTTTTCACTGATGTTGAACCAAAAGCAAACAGACTAAATTTCATATGTAAAATTTCCTGCCTTGCCATGCCTATTTCACTATCTTAATCACTCTCCAAAAGTGACAAAAATGGTCCTTAAGTTCATGTCCTTAAGTCCAAGATGTTAGATGCCCTATTACTACCAGCTTTAATCTGCTTTAAAAGAAAACAAACTGAAAAAAAAAAAAATGGAGCAAAATGCCCTCTGCCTGAAAGTAACATAACATTTTAMATTTTGACATCCTTTCAAGAAGAAACTTTGCTAATGAAGGAGCTGAGACAGGTATGAAATAACAATACAATTAGTTGCTACAGCTGCTTTGAATTTTAACAGGATTTAAAAGCTTGAGAAAATGTACTGTAATGAAAATATATTGTATTATTATTAAGACATTTTTTAATTTGTTTAGGATCATCACTTTTGGAAGGCCATTTGCTCAGCATCCTTGCGTATCCCAACCTATCATCTGCTGGTGACTTCAAAGTATTTGGTATATAATAACATACATGTAAATATATATATGTCCACATATGAATATGTACCTGTGTCTGTGCATTTCTTATTTGAAAATAAATATAATTCTGATAAAATTATAAAGTTACAGGCTCACACAGAATGATTACAGTTAAAATTTCACTTTTGACTGGTATATTTGATATTACTTACAATCATATGAACTAAATTTATAGGAAATTACACATTGACAGTGCAAATACAGAAAATAGATTTTTTTCATACTGGAGAATATATATTGTATCAGCTGTATGCTAATACTTGCAAAGTGATTAGAGTTTATTAGATAAATTGATAAACAAGCTAGTCAAAAACACATTTCAATATACCACCCACATATAACTTCTCTATTGCCTGGAAATGAACATACCTGAACAGATAGAATATTGAAAGAAGGAAGAGTTTCATTCTGCATCAGCATCTCAAAAGAGGCGGTCAGAGATTTCTCAAAGGGGGAGAAGAATATTTAAAAGGGCCTGAGATGTCTGACAGAAGGGCACCCCAACTGTCTTCCAGCAGTGCACAGGCAGGAGCTGAATCTCCACCACAAGGTAGGTTTCAAATATATTGCTGGATTCATTTTTAGATGAGAATAATTTACCCATTTTATTTTTCCAACGATGATGCTAAATGTGTTTCTTGAAAACATGTGTGACTATAATGTAACCTTGTATTAAAAAGCAATTTTTDAAAATTCTTGTAAGTTTATATTAWTTTTTTWAAATTCTTGTAAGTTTATATTAATTGTAACTACAATTAATATAAGGCAAAAAAAACAGACTTTTTCTATTGTGTAATTCATTCGTTAGTAGAGTTGTCAGTATTTTAGACAGAGTCAAATTTACTGTATTAATTTATAGGTTAATTTTCTAGATATGGCATGAGTTTTTCCATACAGAAATAATATTTTAGAAACCCAGAATATGATGAAATACACATAACATTTTAACATGTGTTTGTTTACATTTAAATTATAACTAACTATAACTAATTGCACTTTTATGACTTTACAAATCTGTAAAATAATCCTAGTTATATTTACACTTTATCCTTGTCTTCATTATTCCAGAACTAAAATGTATTTCCCTGGGAACTTCTTCTTCCTCTTAACTGTCTGCCTAACTGCTACATCCCTTGGTAATCACCAAAGGGAGAGTCATCAATGTTTTGACAGGATTCAGTGGAGCGAGCTGTTACAGGAGATTGAGAAACTGGTATGTGACTGTGTAAAATATTGCCGCAATCTGTAGATGTAGTTTATAATCGATTTTTCTTCAGTTTAGAAATGAGGAAGTCTTTCATAATAATTGTGTGATTGCAATTCTTTAAAAAATATGTATGAGCTAGAATGCCCCTTCTTTACAAGGCSAACAATCCTGAATTCAGATTTTTAAAAATTTGAAAGAACCTTATTGAATCTATTACATTAGGGTGTCAAAGATTAGGGTGTCATTCTTTTAGGGAGCTAAAAGAAGGTTCCACATACACTGCACAAATGTCACATATTCTGGAGTACCCAGTAACCTGGGATCCCTCCTAAMTGGCATTTGTTGGAACCAAAACACCACAATTTTGACCAAGCTACCTGGCACATTTTAGAAAAGTAGAGAGAGTTAAAAGTCCTGTCAGAAAAGSAACTATTTCCTCAATTTTAAGTGAATTTGAAAATTGTAAGTGAAATCTTCATGCACCTTCAGGAGACATGTCGTGTCCTGTGCTGTTACATTATTTATAGTTCATTATTAAAATAATTGATTATTTAGTGATTTCCTTATGAATTGTTTCCATGATAAACCTAGTTTTACACATACTTAAAATATCTCCACTGATGCTTTGCTTAAGAACAAAAGAAGCTTTTCTTTGGATTGTGAAGAAGTGGGCAATGAAGATTTGTGCATCCCGGAGCAGATGCTAAAAGCAGTAAGTAGAAAAAAAAAAAGGATGTATTGAAATTATTTTATTGCAATATCTCCATCTCAGGTTATTTGCCGTGTCATGAGAATTATGGCATGCTAAACTACATTTTAAAAAATAAAACTGATTTTTAACTTTTCTTTCATAATCCTTCACTATACACGTCACATTTTGGAGTCCACAATATTCTGGGATCCCTGATAAGGGGGAATGTAGGGAGGAAGGGGCCAAGCTCTTCTCAGTGGTGGTCAGTGATAGCCCAAGGAGCRGTGGATATAAGTTGAAACRCAGGAAGTTCCATCTCCATGTGAGGAGGAACTTCTTCACTGTGAGGGTGCCAGAGCCCTGGAACAGGCTGCCCAGGGAGGCTGTGGAGTCTCCTTCTCTGGAGATCTTCCAAACCTGCCTGGATGCCGCCCTGTGCCCTGTGCTCTGGATGTCCCTGTTCGAGCAGGGAGGTTGGACTAGATGATCTCTAAAGTTCCCTTCTAACCTTAACCATTCTGTGATTCTGTGAACTGAATCAACTTAAACTGTAATACCATAATTTACTTTAAAGGGATATAATACCAAGTTTTATACCAAGTTAAAAAGATACATAGTTTACATATGTATTTTTTCCCACATTGTTACAGGTTAAATATGATTACTCAGCCATTGCCCACATAGTTCATGAACT
The DNA here is from genome assembly GCF_003342845.1 of Nothoprocta perdicaria. Lineage (NCBI taxonomy): Eukaryota > Metazoa > Chordata > Aves > Tinamiformes > Tinamidae > Nothoprocta > Nothoprocta perdicaria. The sequence goes on from NW_020454805.1 coordinate 1,119,638, forward strand.
GGCTGAGTTTTTCAAGAGAACAGATGCTCCTTTTCAAAATAAGAACCTTTTTCTACGAGGAATGTATGAAGCTCATGCTCAGCTCAGGACCTGTGTAAGTATGGCCATTGTTTTCACAGTATGATAATCAAGTCATGAATATGCATATCAAACAAAACTCATGTATGCTAAAAATGTAACAGCAAACTTTTGCATACTTTCAAGCAATGCCACCAAAAAAATAGCATATACCATTTGACATATATGCCATATATGACATATACCCTTGGGCATATATACTGCCCAGACAGTATACATATACTTGCATATATACTTGCATATATACTATATATACATATATACTTGCAAGACATCAGTAGTTTTCAGTTTTACACATATACCTTTGGACAATTACTTTAGATGCAATGCCTGGGAACTATTTACCTTCTTACTCCCTAAAGGGTCTTCTAGTTCTACAGAACATCACTTGCTATTTTCAATAAATATCAACTTCAGGGGCATGGTAGTGAACACAGGCTTCTCTCCAACTACTTCTGACTTTTGTCCAGACAAGCTTATATAAAGAACTGCATTCAAATTTTAGGCAAAATGTTTCAGAATGCATTTAGATCTACATTTAGCTTCAGCTGAGTAAACTACTTAAGCATATTCTTTTCAGTTGAAGACAGTTTAAGAACTGTTTACAGAGGATGAAGCCTGGGATCTATAATAGCTTGCCCTGCAATAACATTCATCTCATCAGATTTGCTAACAAATCCATGAAGTGAGAAGCAATCTGTGCTCACAAATATATACTCTAACATATCCTTTTATGCTGCCATAGGGAACTCATAGTGCACTTCTTTCTGCATGGCAGGAGTTATGTGATTAGACTTGTCCCTGAGTAAAACATATAAACACTGAGAGCCAAATTGATGACTCTGAATGTTGGCCAAAGCCTGACACAGGATATGTAACAGAGTAACAATTTATACTTATTTAAGCACACTATTTCTGTATTTTTTAAATGGAAGAGTATAACAATATAGCTCTGCTGTAGTATATCAAATATTATTCAGAAACTGGATTTCTTCAAAACCAAAAAAAAAAAAAAAATTGTCACTATTAGGCAAAATCAGCATTGTCACACAAGCAATGCGTTCTTTTGAGCACTGATATATTCATTTCCTAATCTCTTCACATACATAAAGGTGGGTACTGTTTTTGAGTCATGTTAAAACTGTTTTTACTTCACTATTTAAACTAATAGTTTATTTTCCTTTAAAAATAACAGCTGAAGACAAGACTTAACACTAACCATGGATTCATAGTGAAGGAGTGCTTCAGGAAAATGAATGATGCTGTGCTCAAGGTAAGCCTGCTACTTCTTTACTTCAAACTCACTTTAACTAATCTGAAAGTCACAGAAGAGCTGCTGCTTCAAGCATTTCCACTACTGATCAAAGCTGTAAGACTGTGTCATGCAAAGCCAAGCTACCAAGAATTACATATTTTCACTCACACCAAAGTTTTTGGTCCACAACCCCTTTGAGGTCAATACGTCATCTCTGACGATGAGCTTTTAAAAATACTTTGATTAATTTATAGCCACACATTCGATGACATCTCTTTCAGCTGCAACAGTATTGACCATTTTATCTACCAAAGAGCATTTCAACCTTAACTGATCTTCCTAAATGTATTCCTAATCTTGTCTCAAGTTTCTTTTTGAATGGATTGTTGCATGCTTGTTCTCAGTTCACATCCAATTTGTCATTATATTGAATGTCATATTTTCAGTGGTAAAAAAAGCTAATAAATAATTTCTAATAATTTTTCTCCACAGTCAAACAATCACTGCACTTGGCAAGAGATCCATGCACAAACCAGAGAGATACTTCAAAGAATTGAAAATTTCTCATTCAAGAGAAGAGTGACATATTAACAAAGCCAATTTCTATCAAATATTTTAAAGATCTAAAGTTATGTTGAGATAGTTTTTTAATAACTTAATCTTTGCACAGTTTCCAATTAGACCTACAAATCACTTAACTTATTTTTACCAAGATATTTTTCTACTTATAATAACTTTAGTTTTAATAAAGAGAATATAAAGGAAGATGTAAATATGTCTGTGTTTGCTTATTTTTCAAAAAGCCTGGAATGTCTTTATAAAATACATATCCTATATGATTCTGCGTGTGCAGAGGGGGGTTGACTAGATGATCTCTAAAAATCCCTTCCAATCTTAAGGATTCTATGATTCTATGATTCTACATCTGGCCCTCCCCTTTTTTAAGCTCATCCTAAGCAAAGCTTATAAGCAATACTGCTGATTTCATAGTACATTCTTCAAGTTATAGGAATCTGGACCTATGACAGTCTAACATCTTTTTCAATGAACATTTACCACTGTAGTTATGAAGGCACCTAAAATTCCAGCTGTGGAAGAGACTACATGCTCCCACTAAGCCATGTCTCCAGTCTCCTGTTTCTTTTGATGATTAACTACTCACCATACTATTCACCAATTACCAAAAATTCATAGATTATGAGACACTGGACTCATTCATCTCACGAATGCATTATTTTTATAACACCTGCCCATATCTCCTACCACACAGGAAGATATATTAAGACTAATCCTTAGGAATGTTTTGCAGCGATACTGTGGACTTCACGTAGCAGCCAAAAAAGAAACTTAAATTTATGATGGAAAACTTTGCAACTTTAACTTTGGATGTTCAATGAATTAAACTTGTATTCCCTCCATACAAACACATCTTTCTGCATATTCATAGATACACAGGAAATATAATACATATAAGTTTTTATCTTTAATTTGGAGCAAATAAATTATCACAAATCATTGTTGCAGCTTACTGCAAATACAGTATTGCTCAAGAACATTCTTTTCATCAATCTTGTGATGCTTTATTAAAAGAAAAAAAAAGAAAATCATGCTTTTCCAGAAAAGGCAATCTCATTATTTGTGATCTCCATAGAAATCACTTTACTGTATCAACCCTTTCTCTCACAAGAAGAGAATAAAGTTAAAAATAATCAATATAATCTACAAACATAGCTTCCTATTTTACCCATTTAAAACACTGAGTATTTCGTAAGCATATATGTAGCCTAAAAGCATTTCAGTTTATCATTATTATTTGCCTTAGAAGGTTGCTCTTCCTATAGTTTAATGAAATCCTATATATTGCAGTCAGGGCAATACTGGAAATAAATGTTACTAGAAAGCACTAGTTGATAATAAAAGCTATTCATTTTACTGATAGTGTTTCATTCTGCATGTATGTTCACCTGTTGAGCGTGTACAGCATGAGAATCAGGTTTCGGTCGAACATGTATTTTACTGTTCTCTAACTCCATGTTCATAGGGAAATGTATTGCTGGTTTTCATGTTACTCTTTTTTCTTAAGCACGAGAATTTGTTGGTTGGAAATACAAAAACCAAGCCAGCTTTCTCACCAACCAAATGAAGAAGAAGATAGAAATATATACTCTTAGTAAATCACAGACACAGAGGTTAAGGTTGGAAGGGACCTCTAGAGATCATCTAGTCCAATCGTTCTGCCAAAGCAAGGACACCTAGAGTATGGGACACAGGGTGGCATCCAGGTGGGTTTTGAAGACCTCCAGAGAAGGAGACTCCACAACCTCCCTGGGCAGCCTGTTCCAGGGCTCTGTCACCCTCACAGGAAAAAAGTTCTTCCTCACATGTGAACTTCCTATGTTTCAACTTATATCCACTGCCCTTGTCCTATCACTGGCCATCACTAAGAAGAACTTGGCCCCTTCCTCCCCACATTCACCCTTCAGGTACTTATACATATTAATCAGATCTCCTCTCAACCTTCTCTTCTCCAGGCTAAACAAGACCAGCTTACTCAATCTGTCCTCATGAGGTAGATGCTCCAGTCCCTTCATCATCTTTGTTGTTCTCTGCTGGATCCTCTCTACAAGTTCCACATAACCCTTGTTCTGGGGATCCCAGAACTGCCCCAGTACTCCAGGCGCAGCCTCACCAGAACTGAGTAGAGGGGCAGGATCCCCTCCATCCTGCTGGCAACATCCTCCTGATGTAGACAGGATCCCATTGGCCTTCTTGGCCAAGAAGGCACACTGCTGGCTCATGGTTAACTTCTTCTCAACCAGGACTCCTGGGTCCCTCTCCATGGAGCTGCTCTAATAAAATGCCTCTATAAAATGCTTCTATAAATGCCTCTACAAATGTTACTCAAAAGTGCCTTTTCTTAACATCAAACTATTTGTGTCAGGCTGCTATTTGGGTTTCTACCTCTGTTTGCCATTCTAAGACAAGATGACAAATATTTTCTATATATTTCATAGTTCACTTCAATTTTGCCTTCCAATTTCCTCCTACCACCTGTCTCACTATGATACAGCTACATTTCTAAATTTCCATTTTTTCAAAAACTGCACAAGCTCAGTACAAGTAAATAGTCATACTGTCTGAAGACAGTCTGGAATATCATGCTTGCTAAANGTTGTTTTTGTATATTTTCACTCCGTCTTTCTCACTGGTTCTGTGCATTTTGCCTGCTGGTACCATAAGTGTATAGTAAGCCTCAGGAAAGGAAAGACAGTCTGGAATATCATGCTTGCTAAAATTTTTTTTTTTTTTTTTTTTTTTTTTTTTTTTTTTTTATTAAGGAAGCTATTCAGAGACAAAGCTGTGGCTGACAAAATGACAAGCTGTTACAAAATAATGAGACTATGCTTAATGGTAAAGTTTCTTCCCTGACTGGTTGTTTTTGTATATTTTCACTCCGTCTTTCTCACTGGTTCTGTGCATTTTGCCTGCTGGTACCATAAGTGTATAGTAAGCCTCAGGAAAGGAAAACAAACAAACAAAAATATGTACCTGTAACTACAACTTTCTCCTCTGGAATGGCGGGTATAACAAAGAACAGCATTTCTAGTGAGTATGCAGCATAAAACATTCTTGGATTCTTTCTAGACTCAGCCTTGAAACTGGCATAGCTCTCTATATACAGAACTATAATTATGAAAATAAGAGACTCTTTTCTCACTGAGCCATTGAAGTTGTTTACGTAACCATTTTCCATGTTTTTGTTACAGGTAATAGCTGCCTGTTAAGAAACAACATAGATGATCGAGGTGGATAAATTCCAGTGATTACATACATTACAGGTAAGCAATGGAAATACTAATTATTTCCATTCTTAGTAGAATTGAAAGCATGCTCTAGATTTCTAGGAGGTTAAAATTCAGATGCAATTCTGTGAATGCCAACAGTTCATTTATGCTAAGCCAAAATTTAATTGCATTAGATGTGCTTGTTTCACTAAATCAGCAAATTTAGTTCCCAAATTAAGACTTATTTGTAACAACACAACACTATACTGCTTTCATTTTTGCTGAACTGTCTTATGGTATCTTCTCATACCTGAGTTCTTCATTTCTGGTAGGAAATTCCATTTCCTGGAATTGCTGAGGGCCAGACTTACCAGAAAAGACTGAAGCAAGACATTTTCGGCCTTTTCCTGTCCTTTGGTACCAGCCTCCTGCCCACACTTCCCCTAGTCTTCTTTTTGTTACTGATACATTTCCAGAAGTCCTTCCTATCCTTGACATTTCTCTCCAAATTAAACTCCAGGTGGACTTCAGCTTTCCTAGATCTGTCCCTTATTATTTGAGGAATGTTTATTCCTCCCAGGTTACCCATTCCTGCTTCCGCCTTCTGTATACTCCCATTTTTTACATATGAGTTCTGTCAGAAGCAACTTTTTCACCCACGTAGGCTCCTTGAACATTTTCATGAAAGTCTAATATTGTCTACAATCTGTTTCAGCTGGACTTCGACTAAAAGTGAAGGAGTCCATACTCAGAACTAAAGAAAGGGGAGTCAGAGCACAGCAGTTACTAAGCAGAATTGTTTAAGATTCACTAATATTTTATACATTCATAACAGCAATAAAAGACTACAAAACAAACAACTCCTCCCAATATTCTACGTAGATAAGCACAGTGGCCCTCGTTACTTCTCAGTACATTAGTCCTTTTGGTCATTATCTACTTCTCTCCAATAGTGAATCCATTAGGGCATTTTTCAAGCAATGCTTGGCAGTTTCCTAATGATATGATGGAGGGCTGATGGATATTAAACTTGTCATACTTTCAATATCACATAACACCTGCTTTATGTTACAGCCATTTCTGTCTCAAATTTTTATGAGCTTACTAAACCGCATTTTTGATTTCCACGGCAAAGGGAAAAGGAATAGGAAGAAACATGTTATAACTTCTGAGAAATTCTGCTATTATAAGAAAACAAAAAAACTTTTAAAACCCTAATCCATATCAGATTGGAGCTTGTGTCACAAATCAGACAGTGCTACTCATTACAAGGCCAGCACAGCTGTAGAGTTGAATCAGCTCCATTAAAAAGCAACAGAGTACAGCTCTCCCATATGCTCTTTAAATGCTCTCCTCATGCTGGAAACACTGTCCATCCTTTCAAGATCCATATTATGTCTTTCTCATTAAGAACTGTTGCTACATCTTGTTGAAGTGTTTGCTGACTCACGTTAGCCTGAGCACCATGTAAGGCACTGCTGCTGCAGAATTTGCTACTATACTGCCAGAGCTACTCTACAAGTTGTTCTCAATTTCACTTCCACTGCCATCTGGACCCTAACAATATCAGATAGTTTGATCATGCAATCTAGAGCAGCCCACATCATAGCCTCCTGCCAGTGTGCTTGGCCATCTGAGAAATTCTGGGCCTAAAAGTTACAAGTTTTAATGATCTTGGACTATTTATGCTTCTAGGTATCCATCTCAGAAAGGATTCCTATTTTTTTCTTAAACTAAACTGGTTCTTTCTTAAAACTAAAAGATTTTTGGAGCTGCTGCAACTCAACTATCATGCTAGCAGATGCTTCCTCCTCCATTTTTATCCATAAATTAATACCATTCCCTGAAAGCTGTTATATCCTGTAATATTGTTACATCCTACACCAAGGAAGAGGGGAAAGGGCCAGCCTTTTCCACACTAGAAACAGGAATCTTCAGATTTACTGGGGAGCAAATTAAAGACAGCTGGTCCACAACACTTGTAAAAACAAGTCAGAGGTTCTCTGCTCATCTCTACTCATAAAATAAACAAATAAATAAACAGGTCAGAACGTTTCTATCCTGAATTTGTGACAATGAATGGAGAGAGGAGAATGGAAAACAATTCTTCCAATCTTCCAGTGAAGGTTTCTTTGTGTTACATGAACTGTGATACAGAACATGATCCATTGCACTGACTACTGTGATATATTGTTATGGGAAGCTATTAGAACTGGGTTTCAAACTCATACAGACTTATAGCAGTTCCTAAATGTCCTGCATGAGTGTAGCTAACAGAGACAGCCAACAGGTATTTGTGAATCAGCTTCTGGRTTCTACTTAGATCTTCTGAGAAGCTTACTGGAAATTGTGGGGGATTTCTGAGAAAMGAAAGAGTTTTGACAGACAAGGAGAGTTAGGTGTGGACAGCTATAGGAGCCCTTAAGTCCTGCTGAGATGCTTTAGGACAGCCTAGCTGCTGCTAATGATCAGTCAAATAAGGCCTCCGTTTCACCTGACCCTTGATTAGGGAGGATCAAGCACCCTCTTGGCCAGTGCTATGGTGAGGTCTGTATAAAAGACAGTYTCCTGGAGTACAACTCCCAGATACAGCACTTAGAGCAGAAGAAGGTCCTTGTCTCTGTTCAGAGCACCAAATACAGTCTCAGGTATGGTTGTGACCCCCTCAGGGCATGTTCCCCAGTAGCTGTAGGAATTGCTGCTCTGCAGATACTGAGCAAATTCACTGCTCTTAAGGGGSGAGCTGGGTGTGCTTTTGAGAGAAGCAATTGGGCTAAGGGATGCTGAGTAATATAGATGCATGGGGAGGAAGTGATGAGTGAGGGTAGGGTACAACCCTCTGCCCCAGGGCACAGAGGCATCTATCTGCTGACCTAACCTGCTGTCTCTGGARAAGTTTTATGTTTGCTAGGAGCTTGAATCCAGGATATTATGAGAATGATACTGTGAGTCAATATTTGGAGCAGTTGAAGATACAGTAAAAGGCTGTGCTGCTATGATCTTGACAGGCTGTAGAGGTGGGCAGAGAGAAAATGAATCACAGAATAATTCAGGTTGGAATTCAAGTCATCTAGTTAACCTCTTCCTTAAGGAAGGCTCAACACTGATTTCTGGTATTTGTCCTACTGTATCTTGAAATCTTCCAAGATGAAAGTTGTAAGAAAAGTGAATTTTCCTCACAATAGTTGATAGTTTTCTGATTCTAGATAAACTATACTTAAYGGTGGCAAAACAATGGCTAAGAAGATATTTTTCTCTACAGGTATTTATCATTTCTCTCATCCTTTCCTCCTTAACCTTAGGTAACTAATTTTTCACATATTCTTCTGTTCTTGCAGAAACTCATCCTAATCTGGCTATAGACACAAGTAAAGGTCAAGGTTTCTTTAGGCAGCCACCTGCCTGGAAATAATGATGGTCCTACTTTTTATGTGTAATTTACACTATATCTAAATGTAATCTACATGTRTGATGAGCAAGTAATCCTGGATCTCAGGATAAGGACAGTGGCCTTGTAGAAGTATTTCAGGGGAGTGGTAGGAATCCTACCTGCCTAGATCCCCTAGCAAAATGGGGCTACTCTGTAAGAAGTGTCACTTGTGCTGGACCAGCATCACCTTCTGATGCGGTAACAGCATCATCATTTGATACTGCAATTTAAAGTCCATTCCATTATAGATTTCCTTGTATTAACAATAACTAATTTTGCATTAGTGTAGCTATTCAATTTCCTTGATAGGAGGAGTTTTCTTGGAATGTCTCTAGCTATTTTCATTGCACCTCTTAGAGCTGTTCTTCATATTTTTTTAAAAAACAACTGCTTTATGATACTGTTAAAACAACACCATTCATCTTTTAAAGTGATGGAGTGAGGCATTCAGTCTCCAAAGCAAATACTGTTATTCAACATACCAGAAATATTGTCTTCCTGGATGTGAAAACCGGAGACACAAACATGATTGAGGTTTTAGATGTTTCCCACTGCAAAGATTAAATGTGCTCCATTTGTATCCAATTACAACAATCATCATTCCATTTATCTGCAATATTCTGAATATTTGGACATAATGCTCCAAATAGAATTATTCAAACATCATAAAAGGACTTTGGTCACTTGTATGAACAATTGGTGTGTGTGTGGAGGGGGGCGGAATCAGTTCTTTATTGCAATTCTAAGGAACTCCATGGAATTATAATGCCATTACAGACAAAAAAAAAAAATCTATTAAAAAAGTTTGATAGGTTCTTATTGTGTAAGAGTACACTTCAGTACTAAACCGTATGTAAGTTAAAATGTTGTAACAGTCACTAAAAAAACAAAAGCTTTTTTTCTCTGTTATGCTGTGATTTTTACTCCTCATCTATGCCAGGCAAAATATCTTAATTGCAGCTTCTGGCATATCTCTCATCTGAGATGAGACCTCTTTTGCTGTGGCAGTAAAATAAGATGCATGTGAATGCCTTTTTCACAAAATATCATCATTAAATATATCTCTACTAACCACTTAAACTTCACAGACAAAGATAAATGAGATGTTATGAATTCCCTCTGCAAGAAGATAGTYTTCATCCCGTAAGGAAACTAGATTGGCTTCCAGCAAATGACTAGCAGAGCTATTTTCATTAAAGGCTCTTTTTCTCTTCCACAAATGGAAACATTCCATGTTTCTCATCATTCAGTTATGAGTTTCCAAACAGTGTTGTCAAAAATATTTAGAAGGCAGAATATGCGATTAGTGCTAGTTAACCAGTTACTAAAATTACCAGGGGAGTAAAAAAACAACTCCTCTTATTTTTTTTTTTTTTGTATTTTCAGTCTTCGAAGTGGAAGAAAGAGATGGGAAAGAAGCTGCAAGGAGAGAATGAAAGGAACAACAAAGAAAAGCTAGGAGAAAACACATGGAGGAAAAGTTGGAGTGTGGAGGAAAGAGAGCAAGGACATGAGAGAAAACAGTAAGTACTAAGAAGGGGGAAAAACTAGGAGAATCAATCCTTGCTACTATATATTTTTCATGATATCATAGCAAGAAACCTCCCTCCCCCATATCAAACACAACAAAGATTAAAAACTGCTTCTCCAAATGCAAATTATTTGGACTGAGTATTTATTTGACTTTACTCCTTTAAGTACTCTTGTAATCTCTCAAAAACTGTTCACTGCTAACACACAAGCTTAAATGTAGGCCTTGCTATCTGCCAAAATTCTTTTTTTTTTTTTTTTTTTTTAACCTCCTCTGTTCAGCAGAAAACTAACTTTGTGGCACTGTCTCTGCAAATAGTTTGTGGAGGAAACAAAGCTGTCCTGTATTAACTCTGGAATGCATTTGCATTTGACTGATCACTTTCTCCTCAGCGTTTCCCTTCTAGTCTGCTTTTTTGCAGAGAAACCTTGTACAATTCAACAGRGGGGCAATACACTGAAAAGCAGACACCTGTGATCTTTTTAATAGTATACTTGGTGAGCAGTTTTTTTAGATGAACAGTTTCTTGCTAAAAGATTCCTACATAAAGTAGGTTTATATTCTGTAAATACAAGAGTATCATTTTATATATGCATACATATATACTGCATTCAGTATTTACTGGCATAAAATACTGAATTTGTCATACAGAGGAAAAATATGCATATAGATTTGCAAGTTGCTATGAGAATATGAAAGTGAAACAACAATATTTATACCATAAATTCATATGCCCTGAATTCTGKTTTTTATTTATTTTTAAATGAATCCCAAGGTCATAAAATAAGGGAGAAAGCTACTCTTTCCTTAAGCAAGTGTAAGCTATACAAAAAATGTAGTTCCTGTCTCTCAGTTCTTTTAGAATTTATTTTTCCTTGCAGTTATTTCCATCAAGACAGCTTCAGGACAAATTATCCACTTTGGCCCCAATCCACATAAGCACTTAACTTGATGGCTCTTGTATTCAGGCCCTGTCGGAAACAAGGGACAACCATTATTTTGACCAAGGTCTCCTGAGGAATATGTTATACTTTTTTCAGAGAACTCCTAATATCCCCTCTCCAACAAAAGTGACCTTCTCATAACATTCCAATGTTCACCTGTAAAATAAATTTGTCTAATAAATACAACACATGCCCAGAAAGTGACACTCTTGACATCAATTCCCTATTTTGTCCACGTATATAGACATCCACAATCTGCTATGAATGATAGTTCAGGAGGGCATTTTTGAGATGAAGATGTTCCATTGTTTCCTGCTGAAGCTGCTACAGGGATTCACTAAGCCAGCAGTACTGTGCAAAAGTTAATACCCTTTAATAATCAAAAAGTTGGGGCATTCATGCAAGAARAAGAAAGTGCTCCAGACACTCTTCTAGGGATTGGTTGTGTATTTTTATATTGAATAATAAAACACAGTTACCTATAATGCACATAAACAGTAAGAATTCTCCTGGGTATCTAGAGTTCATATGTACTGCTTATGAGAAAGCTGAAGAAATACAACATTCTGAGAAGAGCATGTTTAAGTGCAGTTTGTATCTTTGTAGTAAAAATGATAGACACAGATGACCCTACTCCTGTTCCAGCCAGACACACACATTTCATGTCTTCTAGTATGGAAAGCTCACAAATTACCCTGTGGCACCAAATGATGGCTCACTGTGGAAGTAGTCCAGGTGAGGAAGAAAGACATATATTTTCCTCCCATAAACAAGGAGAAATAATTTGGTCCATTGTATGGTTCATYAACGTTTTAATTGTTTCTTCTTAATGCAGTGACTTGGGCATTTTTCTGTGTGTTTTTATTTTTAAGCCTCTGGGCAATTATGATACGGAGGTGACTAGCTTGGCTTAATCATTCTAAGCTAAGTACATCTCACACAACATATCTTTCACAACACAAGGAGAGGTGTTCGTCTTAGTCATGAATTTTATTCCAAAATAAGACAAGAAAAACATACTTTTACATTAAAAAGTAGAGTCTAAGATTACTGATGGGTCATAACAAAGCTGTGAAAGATGTATTTTAAGGGGATTAAGAACATGTTTTTCAAAAACCAGAATTTGAGTTAGGGAGCTAAGAATGTTTAAATTACTTTTTCAACAGTAGCACTGAATAGTAAATTTCACATCTGTACATTTCACTCTGTAGATACAACTGAAGAAAAGGTACATTACAGTAGAAGAACTCTCAAGCCTGAAGACCACACCAACACGTTTTCCATGCAACTACTTACAGAACAGTTTCGGTAAAAATATGCAAGCTTCAAAACTACCGTGAGCTGAACAATACTTCTTGGTTTTTATATTATACTACAACATTCATCTTAAAAATATTTTTTTTAGGAATTAGTTTGCTAGGGCTTTATCGGATTTACATTTAGATTCTGACATAAGCAAAAGCATTACTGGGAAAAAAATAATAATAATGCCTCTTCAATTTTCTTTTCCTTAAAAAGAACAAATGCAGTTAACTATACTTTGGGATTTGCTTTGTGCTTTTCTTTTATATAGTCCTGATTCAACTACCATTAAAACTTTTTGCCATCTAATTTTAGCAGCAATTTCACTAATATCTTAGATTAATACCTGAATTCAATTGAAAAAAATAGGTTACTGGAAACTCAAAGCAATCAGCATTTGACACTCAAGAAAAAGTTCCAGCTGATGTCCAATAAATGCTTTCCTTTCATGAGGAATAGTTATTTTTTATAATATTTTCTCCCACTGGGGGATTGAAACATTTCTCCTATGGGGAATGGCTGAGAAAGCTGAGCTTGCTGAATCTGGAGCAAACTGATAGGGGACTTTACTGCATCAGTGTATACAAACACTTAAAGAGAGGGTTTTGAGAGAATGGGACCAGACTATTTTCTGTGGTTGCCAGCAACAAGACAGGAGGCTACAGCCASAAAGCGAAATATGGTAAGTTTCATGTGAACCTGAGGAAAAACTTCTTGACTGTGAGGATTATTGTGCACTGGAACAAGTTGCCTAGAGAGGTTATGGAGTATCTTTCCCTGGAGATACTCAAAACCTGCCTGGATGTGATCCTGTTTGACATGCTCTAGGTAACTCTGCTTGACTGTGTGATATCCAAAGGTCCCTTCCAAACTCAACCACTTCGTGATTCTCCATGTAGGGYTAGAGAATTCTGCAGGGTTAATGGAAGAAACTTATCAGCTCCTTAGCAGAAAATCATTGTTATTAGCTGCACAGGAATTATATCTTGATGACTTTTTTTTCCTTCCTTTCTCTTTTCATACTAACTTGTGCATTTCAAGACTACTCAGGCTCAATTTAAAATAACTCCAGCGAGTCCTTCTTTCTCATTCTTTCTTGGATGTGCTTGTTTAATAGCATTCACAAGTTTAATATGCAAGTTAATTGGCTTTATGATTCATAAATCTCATTAAAAAGTGATAACTGGGTAGAATAGGCAGATCCTAAAAATGTCTCAGAAAAATATGCATTGGGAACTCACATACTACTAGATGCTAGATAATCCACATTTGAAAGGCAGCTCTAGCAATAAAAAAAAATAGCCTAAGTTTCAACTTTTAGATGCTAAAAGTTGGAAATGCATTTTCCAGCTGTAAGCCATTTTTTAGCTCTGTAATTTATGTAATAACCTTGTTCTTTTCAGAAATGGCTTGTTCTTCCCATGTTATCTTAATGTCAATAGAAAACTGTGTCAAATGAAGTACTGGATGCATCTGTAATACCACTTCCACAATAATGAATTGTTCTAATAAGGAGCGCAGTTCAAAAATATGTTCAAAGCATTTTTTAAGGAAACTGGCACAGTAAGTTAAGCTATACAAAGAAAATATCAAGGGGTAATTAGGATTTCTTGGGTAGTGATAGAATTTAAACATGGGCTGATAGCCCTGATCTAGATGGCAGGGGGAACAGACAGGGGGAAAAAGATGTGGTAGAGCAACTGGCACATTCAATATCAGGGAACAGTCAAAACCCACCTGTCTTGTTCCTGTCCTATATAAACTGATCCTATTATATATTTAAATGGGAAGATGATTAGAGCACCTAAGGTAGCATGCAAATTAACTCCTGAGGTTCCATTCAGATATGAAGTTTCTTTAGTTATCAGTTTACTTATCTCAGAAGAGCCTATTCTCTTTGTGTCAAGTATGATTTATACATATGTGCCTAATTGCATTGCAAGCATAATCCACAAGGTTAAATAACAATCTTCACTATTTAAGCCAAGAATTCGCTCCTTTTAAGATTACAGGCAATTGTATTTCTGGAAGATCTGTAAATATATCAAGAGAAACTCAGGAACAAACAGTTCCACATCCTTTCCTTTCCTCCCACCTCTATTCTAATGACCTGACACAGACAAAATGCGATTCTTGAGAGCTCTGCTAAAGAACAAGGAGTACCTATAATAAATGATGAAAACATTTGTCATAGTCATATCAAATCATAGGCAGTTTTCCAGTCAGAGAAGGGAAAAAAAAATWAAAAAAGCATAAGAAAATATTATGTCTATATCATTAAGGGCATATTTGGAAGCAAGAGGGCCAAGTCTAATTCCAGAGAAAGTGCAAATGGTTTAAATACAACTAATAAACACAACAAGCCCATTCTAAATTAGGGCTAAGTACAGACACTAAAACAATCAGGACAAAGCTTCCTCAAAGAGTTGATCAGATAAGAAATTAGCATTTGGCCTATTATGCTCAAGGAGTCATGACAATTAATGCTAGCCCAAGATCTTCCTGCTGCTTTTACAGGGTTTGTATCAAGCCTTGACTCATTCAAAGACCTTAATTTAGCTGCAGAACTAGTCTCTAAAAAACTAATGTGATATTGATGGAAACCAGCATGTAGGAGACATACACAGGACAAAGTTATGAGGGGTTACATATTTCTATAATACAAGTCCACCTTCCAGTGTAGAGGTACAAACTTGATTAAGGGACTGGGGCGTTTATCTTATAAGGAAAGACTAAGTGAGTTGGGCCTCTTTAGCCTGGAGAAGATTGATGTAAAGAGGATGGGGCCAAACTCTTCTCAGTGGTGGCCACTGACAGGACAAGGGGTAATGGGTACAAATTAAAACACAGGATGTTCCATCTCCATGTGAGGAAGACCTTTCCAAACCCTGGAACAGGCTGCCCAGGGATGTTGTGAGTCTCCTTCCTTGGAGATCTTCCAAACCCATCTGGATGTGACTCTGTGTCACGTGCTCTAGGTGGTCCCTGCTTGAGCCAGGGGTTGGACTGGATGATCTCTAGAGGTTCCTTCCAACCTTAACCATTCTGTGTGATTCTGTAACATAGGATTTGAGTTGCATCTCTCTGGCTATGAAGAAAGAAAGCACTAAGTTCCATATAGTATCAGTACTGCAGCACTTCACAGSGATAAAGTGTTCATGGACTGGGATAGGCAAAGTCTTTGGAAGCTTTCCTTTTCACTTGCCAAATCCTGCATACTCATTTCAGCATGTGAGTTGCTTTGTGTACAAGAGCTGCCCACTTAATAATCTAGATATGTATTTGCTGCCGGAGTTTCTTCAGTTATCTGTGAATAATTTTGACTCAGCTACTCAAATGACTGTGCTTCTGTGTGTGTCTGTGTGAAAGCTGACAGGATGAGAACACGTATTTTTAGAATGTGAATTAAGTCTAAGATGTGATGTAGATGTTGAATAAAAACAGTAATTATGACAGCAATTAAAGTATGAACACCTGAGTCAGCATTTTGTCTCTGTTCCTGACTCTCTCCTCGACTTGCTTTATAATTTTGGGCATGTAACTCAGTCCCTGATTCTGGAAATACTTTTGAATATGCTGAATAACAAAGAATAGTGAAAATTCAGAGAACTGTGTATGGGATAACACAGTTACACTGTGTTAATGAGATCAGAATATAAGAATTTTTATTTATGASTAAGGGCACTGCTGGTATCCACAGAACCGTAGCAGGGGGCATTAGAGCAATGACAGCAGCAGACAACTTCGGCGCAGCAGAGCCAGCTCAGGACGACAGCACTTCTACCTGGACTGTTTTACTTCTACAGTGCCCTGCAACGCAACCTTTGTTTCTATGTTGTAAATACCGAAAGGAAGTTACTTCCTTTTTCTCCACACGCAGACAGGGCCTGGTCATCAGCTCAAGTGCTGGTGATGAGACAGCAGAGCTGACGCAAAGGCTCATAGAAAACTCAGGGCGCTTCAGTATTTGGGTTCCCCTGCCCAAAGTGTGGACCACGTGGACCGTGGGGCACAACAGGTGTCGTGTAATGGTCGAAAGAACCCTCTTCACTCCCCTCAAAATAACCCTCACTACCAACAGAGATGTCACACTGAACAAGGCAAGAGGTGAAGGCCAAAACACGTTGGTGGAACAGGACAGTAGGTAACTGGAAACACTGACTTCTGGGGGAGCCGCTTCCCCGGATGGGATGCAGCAGGGAGGCCCGCCGGGGGCTGCCAGCCCCGGGCTCCCCCGCGGGGCGCTGCCTTCCCCGCGCCGCCCACCCCGCTCGGCGCCCGCCATGTCCCCCCATCCCCTCTCGCGGGGGGAGCGCAGCCCCTCCCTCCCCCACCTGAGCCCCTCCCCCCGCATTCCACCGCTCCCTCGCCGCACCGCGCCTCCCCCCTCCCCGTAACGTAACCGCCCGCCGCGGCCCCGCCCCGGCGTAACGGCCGCCGCGCCGCCCGCGTGCTCATTGGCCGCGCGGCCCGCCCGTCAACGGCCGCTCGACGGGGTGGGGAGGCGCCGCGCGCTGTCAGCGGGAGCCGCCGGGGGAAGCGGCGGTCGCGGGGGGAGAGGCGGGAGGCTGGGCTGGGATGTGAGAGCGGCAGCTCCTCGGCGCGTGTATTCTCTTTCCGTTTTCCCGGGCTTTTCCCTCCAGTTTCCTCGTCTCGCTGTAGAAGCGTTCGTACCTGTGCGCCTCTGCCGTCCTCCGCCGGCTCCGCAGAAGCCACCCCGGAGTGATCGAGCGCGCCCGAGCGGCCGGGCAGAGCCCCGCTGCCTCCTCGCAGCACCATGGATCACCAGCCGAAGTTTTTCGAGAACCTCTCGGGCAGCGGCAAGGCCATCGGCGTGCTCACCAGCGGCGGCGATGCCCAAGGTAGCCGCGTGGGGCGGGGAGCGCGGGCAGGCGATGGGGGAAGCTGCGGGCGCGGGGAGGGCGAGGAGCTCCAGGGGTGGTGTGAGGGGGCTGAGCGCCCAGGCGGGCCGGCTGCCCGGGCGGGAGGCAGGGCAAGGGCCGGCGCAGCCCCCGGCGGCTCCGCGAGAAGCCGCTCGCGGGGGGCGCAGGGTGGTCTTGGGGCTGCGCACATAAAGCCTGTTTCTCCGCGGCCTGAGCTGAGCACGTGTCCTCATCCTCTTCCCTCCCTCCCTCCTTCGCCGCATTTTTAAATGCCTGATCTCTGCGGCAGGAGGGAGAGCGTAGAAAAACAGCCTTAACTGATCCGCACAAGGTCCTGCCGGCTCGGCGGGTGAGGCGGCAGAGCGGCTRGCTCGTGGTGCGCGGGAGGAAGCGGGTCGTGCGGCGCCGCACGAGGGTGGGCGGCCCTCTCGGCTGCTTCTCACTGCATTTTGGCACCGGGAACGCTCCTACACAGGGTTTGCAAGGCTCAAATGGTAGTTTTACTCTGCAGCCCGCCAGGAGGATGTCGAAAACGTGTCTCCTCCTGGAATCGCTACATGTAGAGGGAGTCCTAAGCCACAGGAACAGGAGGAACAAAAGACTTACGGATATAGAGAGGGAACGGAAAGAGGCTTTAGTCCATTGAAAGCGTGTTTCCTCACGTGCCTTTTCCATCTTTTTGTATCAGAAAACTGCGTGTTTATTAATAGTGTGAAGTTTAATGGTTAAAATTTAAAACGTGCAGTGCTTCCTGGTATTTTAGATCCTCAATCTACTCTTGCCAGAGAGTTGTTTCATTAATATGCAAAACTATGATGATAGCTTTTTTTAGTTTTTTTTTTTTAAATTATTACTTTTTTTCCCTGGAGAGTGCTTTCACATAAAGTAAATAAAAGTAATATTTGTATTTGTAGAGCGAAGAGAATAGAGAACAAAAGTGTATCTCTTCCTTTTTATGTGATTTCAGTAGTATAATGACCATTTTTTCCCTGCTTTTTCCATTAGAATATGCAGGCACCAGCCTGCTTTTGCATTGGAAGTTTCTGTCTGTTTTTCCAGCGTGTGTGTAGGTAACAGGAGCGGGTTTCTCCTCCGCTCATATTCCCAGCGTGTACGGGAGGYACTAGTTTGCATGGACCAGTGTCTCCGCGCTCCCTCCCTCCTTCAGTGTGTACGTGATCCGCTGCGAGTCGCTGCAGATTCCGCCTCTTTGCGTCATCTGGGCTGGAAGAAGCATCCTCCCTCCCTTCCTCCCTTGCTCCCTCCCTCTCCACACAGGAATAACGGGGTGCCCCCTCGTTTTACCTGGGATTATCTGAAGCCTTTTCTAATCAGGGATGGAAGGGATTTGGCACACATCAATGAAGAAAAAAAGTTGCCATCCAGAGAAAAAGAAAGCTAATCGTTTTAGCTTGGTTTCTTTTTCACTGTCAGTTTGATTAGGTTTTAGTAAGTGTGTGTGTGTGTGTGGTGTTTTTTTTTTTTTTTTTTTTTTCCTCCAACAGTTTGCTCTTCAGACTCATCACTTCCACTGCTAAGTCATCCTAGGAGGGTCTGTGAATCAAGGCATCTCTGTGTTAATGCACTATGCTCCACATCGCCATTTTAATTTCAAAGTATGACAGGGCATCGCCCCAAGCAGCAGTAGCATGCTCAGGGAGAGGCTGAGCTTCCGCATGGCTGCCGATTATGTAATGTCAGAGCTGCAGCAGATGCATGTCTTATTATAAAGTCTTAATCTGCCCTTGCCCCTTTGTGAATGAAGGCATTTAAAAGACTTCCAGGATCCAAAGTTTGATGGTCTGACTGCAGTTGTGTATTTCATGGAGGCGTAAAAAGTTATAGTTTATTAAAATTGCTGTCTGAGTAATTAGGCTGTCACGAAGGCTAAATAAAGTGAACTAGATGCCTTCCAAGTATTTTGTAGGCAATGTTGTTTTTCTAACTTAAAAAGAAAAATGCGGTTTTAAAGCTTAAAGATGTTTTGACTGAATGATACAACACAGTGGAGCTATCTTGAGAAYGGTGCACAAGTGCAAAATACACAACCTGTACTCTGTTTGCACACTGACTGTTGCAACAAGGGACAAAATGAGTCATGCCCTCTGAAGGTTATTTGTCCTACGTAGGGCAATGTCTAAGAGAAGTGAAGTTATGAACTACGTGCAGAAGGAAATACACAGTTATTAAATTGTTTGGAAAAAAAGATTCCAGAAAATTGGAATATTTTCAGGCAAAGCTTTGAATGCTGTTCAGATAGTACTTTTTGACTGCTTTAAAGAATTTGAATCASTTGTTGGCTTCAAACAAGTTTGTTTAATTTGTTAGATAGAAATCCTTAGGATAGCAGTAATTCAAATCAAACTCATCAGGAAGCTGTAGGGGGCACTTGTTAGTATCACAACAAATATCTTCGTATCATTAGATGCCTTGGTTTAGGCAGGTAGACTGTAAAACCTTGCTCCAAAGTGAAGCATGCTAGTTATTGTTTGAAGTTAAAAGTAACTGCTTTTGCTGCTTTTGTACTTTTGAATAATTTAAAATAGCATTATGTAAAATACACAGGCCTCTATTTATAGTAGATGTTAAGGTTTAAAATTACTTCCCTGCTTCTGTGGTATTTCATTGCAAGCTTTCTTTTTTATATAAGTATTATTGTCTCTTCTAACTGCCTATGAAATATTAAAGTCTATAATGTATTCATGACATTGGAATTGCTATGATGTAGTTTTCGTATTTTTAGCATTGGAATATTGCTTCATTTGGTGAAGTTAAAGACTCGATTGGGGATTTATTTTACATGGAAGAGATGGGCATTTTGTACATTAAAATATGGGTGGTACTATATCTGTCAGTCCATTACTTTGGCTAGCCAACTATTAAATGGAGAACTAAAAGAAGTATGTTATAGCTTACAACTACCTTAACAATTTGTTGTCAAGATTTACAAAGTAGTCTATTTTCTAGATAATTTTGAAACTGTAGTGGTTGCAGCTTGGAAAGGTGGACTAAGAAAAGGTTTTCTAAGTTATACTTCTGTTTTCACTTTCTATGACTCACTGGCTCTGATCTGTTCCAGTTCACCAAGTACATTGGCTCTACTTTGTACTGGTTGCCAGTGACTTGCCGTTTTGACAGCCCTCCTTCACTGATACATTCATGTGGCCTCCAAAGACATTGCCTGTTCTTGGGCAGTGGTAGATAGGGTTAAGCAGCAGGAACAGTATCAGTCAAAAGGCAATTCTGGGCTGTTTAGAAATGGTGAGTTTGTGGCTACTCTGTCTCAGSATTATTCTATTTGAGAGTGACCACATAATACTGAGAGTCTCCAAGATTCAGTGTTGTTTAAGATGACGCAAGTGAAGGAAATGTGGATTGCATACTAATGATGGTCCTAATTCTGGTGTGAAAACTGGTAGGTTAACTGGGTTTTGGCATCTTAAGATGTCTATCCTGTTTAAATAAAATGTCCACCTCCTATTCACTGAAACACACAAGAAGTGTTTATGTCTATTTTAAATGTAGATTTCCACAGCAGGAATGAGTTGAACATAGATGTAGGAAATCTTGACACTATTCTACTTTTCCTGAGCTTGCTATCTCTGTCTTTCTTTCCACTCCCCCCACAATCTCCCATCCCAAGGAGATCATAAATAAGCATTAAAGGTGAGATTTTTTTTTTCCTCTCAATTTGTGTAGAAGAGCAGTTGCATTGTTTTCAGACAGTGCTAAACAAAAGCACTGTCTGTGCTAAACAAAACAAAGGCCTCCTGGATTACCCAGTTCTGGAACACCATGACTATGAAAAGAAGTAGAGCCGCGCATCTCTAAAGTTTGAAACATTAAAGGTATCCCAGGAATTTTCCAAGACATCTTTAATATAGTCGTGTGGTTGTACACTATTTGTTCTCTTCTTGTCCTAATCCCCTACCTTGGAAAAAGATTCTGACAGTGAATAAAAAAAATCCCACTCCTTTATATTCTTCCAAGTATGGTATTTATATGTTAACACTAGTATAATTTGAAGATAGTCATAGGGTTGGTTTTTTTTTTTTTTTTTTTTAACTCTGGAAAAAGAAAAGATAATATCAGCTTTCAAGCAAATATAGTTGTGTTTGTGAGTATGCTTGTGTATATAAAATGCACATTAAATTTATATAAATATATAAAAATGCAGTTAGCAATGGATGAGTGAATGAGTAGAGAATCTACTTCTTTAATTAGTGAATTATGTGGTTGAAACTAGTTTCTTGTGTTCCTTTTTTACATTTGGAAGAAAGAAGTGTGTATGAAGTCTAGATGGTTATGTCTGCACACAGTAGAAAGCTCTGCTCTGATTTGATGGTATTAATTATTAGGAAAAATGGCATTATAACATTTGCTGTTATGTAGCAATAATCAGAATGGTGATTATATGCAATGAAATCTATTATGTAAATCGAATAAACCCAAACTGTTTTCTTGTTTATTTTTTCACTTTTTTGGTTGTTTATTCAGTTAGGTTTTTGTATTTGTTTGCTTCTATTCATATTTTTTTTTCTGATGATTATAATCTTGGAGAACTTTTTTTCCTGCTCCCTCTTTTCATTACAGTCATATCCATTTCATGTTATTTATGTTCCTTATCCTGTAATAAAGTCTTTCTCTTTGGCTCTGCTAATACATTTTGCCAATTTTTTGTGTTTTGCTCAGGGCAGCAAGTCATTGTTAAGCCATTTAAGTAATTTATGGATTTCCAAAATAYTTTTTGTATTCCTGCTATGAAAAATATTATTTCCAAAGAAAATGGAATATACATATCAAGAAGAAGGAATATGTATTATCAACTCAAAATTAATTTCAAGCATTATGTAAAGCCATCTAAGTAGCTGCGGATTACTGAGTTCAAAAGAATAAAATCTTTCAATTTCAGCCTTCTTTTTTTCAAAGCAAGTGCAAAATCAGATGCAAAAGCAAGTGGTAACTGAGGAAGATTTGAAATAATTCTTGTGTTTTTAGAATTTGTTTTCCAATGGTTTATTTTTAAAGCTATTGTAATCCTGTATGTTTATAAGTGCTGTTAGATGTTATTCAGGATTGACTGGGTAGGTCTTTTTCTTGGTAATAAGCATATAATTGCATTTCATAGATATTATGGTAATTTACAAGTACTATGGTAAGAGGCTGCAGTTGATGAAATAGAGCAGCATTTTTTGTCATACAAATTCTGCAGAGACTTCTGCGTGAATTCTCTGTATTGGCCTATTTGAATGCAGTGCAGTGTTTTCAGATTTAACTATCCAATATGTAAAAGTATAAAGTTGTGCTCAACCCACCCTCTTTCTCCCCTCCCCCCCCCCAAATTCTGTACTTTCTTGTAAATTGGTTAATTTATGAGTCTCAGTAATATAAAATGCATGAAGAGCAGAAAGTGTTCASTAGGAAAGTATGTGAATATTTTGCTGTCAAGATATTCCCATGGAAAGAATGATTAGTTAGCCATTTTGAGAAACAAAAGCTTACATCTGATTCAATTCTAGGAGAAGTTTAGAAAGTTAAGCCCAGTCAACATTTATAAGCTAATCTGCAGGAGAATTTGGAACAAGGACAGAARAATTACACTTATTTAATACACATTGTTTAAAAGATGTATGCTAAAGATGAAAGTTAAACCCAGAATATGGGACCAAAAACTTGAATAAGTAAGTGATGAAAGCCAAGCACATGCCTTCAGTAGGTATGTAGATGTTTGTATTTAATATCTTATATTTTATTAAATATTTCTTTTGGATAAGAAAACTGTTCAACTTTATCTTGTTTGAGTTGAAGCCAATTTCTCATTATTTTACTCAGATACTTGTAATACAGAAACTGCTGATGAAAGAGAAAACAGAGKCTTTATTGGTGAATGTTTATTAGATGTCTAAAATGTCTTAGATTCTTGTCATTTATCAAACAAGAGAATGGAAAAGTTGATTTCCAAGAACAAGCTGTGAACATTCATTAAGGGCAGTTCTGAGTAATCCTCACCAGGTGGTGAGCCTTTTTTTTCCTGCAGAGGACCAGCTTTCTCATACTCATCTGGAGTGGATGATGACGGAAGCTGTTCTGCTTTTATTTATTTGCTTTTGTATACAGAAAACACAGTGACTTTTGGGTATGTCTCTAAGGAAGCARTATGTGAGAGAATTTTAGTTTCAATAATATTTGCAGCTTCACTGTTTCCCCTATTAAAGTTGGCAGGCTTTTCCAGCTCASTATTTTTTCTAATGTTGATGGATATTGAAGGATTCTTCAGGTTAGGTCTCTACCAATTACTCCGTTGTGGACTTTTGTTAGCCTGTTTTATATCTCTACATGGGTGAATATGCCTCACTTGCACCGACAACAGAACTGGTGTAATTTATGACTTTCTAAATCTGAATAATATACTCAATAATATAAAAATAGTTTAGACTGTCTCATTTATGGCATGCATTTTCAACTGCGGTGATCAGATTATTTCTTAGCAGTATAAATTTCCTTTATATATTTTTTTATATCCTTAGGCTTTTGATACTCATGCTTGTTTAAACTGTATGAAATTAGTATGTGGCTTATTGTACCTTCCAGAATGAGTTAGCTCCATCCTGTCATGAAAAGGCATGCATTCTGATCAGAGTTCATTTGAACCATGGAGGGGACCCATGGAATTTGTATAAATTTGTATAAATTCTGGGAAAAAAATATTATTTTTCTCAGGAAGATCAAGATGTTTAATCCATAGGACTTGAGTAGAAGATTTTGTTACAATTTCTCAGAAAAGCAAAATATCTGTCATGCACTTCTCTTGAGCACATCTGTGAAGTTCGAGTAGCATCTCTGATRTTAACTTGCTGCTACTTTCTTTTTAAGCAGGCAGGTGATGTCAAGAGCGTTGACTCTGCTCCCTACTTTACTGCARCTATACTGCTTTGGAGAGCTCAGGAAAAAGCACTGTTGCAGCATAATCTCTCACTTGAAAAAGCTAAATTTTCACTATTTKCATGTTGTGCATTTCAGATTGTAAGCATTATAACAAAATGAGTTTACTTTCTTTGACTGGGAACGATGTAGTAGCTTTTATTTTTAAAATGCTGTTTATTTGGATCAATTAACAGAATTGTATGCTTGTGGGCATCCCTATAATTACTGTAACAAAACAAATAAGTCTGCACTGTTTATATTCACAGCCACATTCCACTGTCATTAAGCCAGTGTCTGTTTTAATAGGTTCTATTTGTTGTCTTTAGGAATGAGTTAACTTTTCCTTTTTTAAGGAGCCTGGGAAAATTAGAATCTGGGGTGTTCTTCGCCATTATTTACATTATATAAAGGAGTATAGGGATAACCTGTAACAATGTGAATTTGCTTTCTCTTCCTAGGTATGAATGCTGCTGTTCGTGCAGTAGTACGCATGGGAATCTATGTTAAAGCCAAAGTGTATTTTGTTTATGAGGTTAGTCTTTTTGTCTTATTCATTCTGTGTTTATCTCTTTACTTTGAACCATTTTCCTGTGGAATCCCCATGTAGAGGTATTAGTGTAATATTGAAGTTGTAGCTATCAYTCTCTTTAAAATATTAGCATTTTATTTTAAACTTTTTATTTTAATTGAAAGCACTTTTCACATGATACATATATATATGGAAACAATTTATTTTTTCTYTTTTAAACATATGGAATTCTTCATACACCTGCAGAAGCTTGGAAATATTAAGAAAAACAAATGTGGCCAGCAGTTGTCTGTACATTTGTTGTACCTGTCTTGCCCCGGTTATTCTACAGCATAAWCTAAACATTAAGCTACTAATTTTTAACTGTTTGACATCCCCCCGTGCCTCCAGACTGTTTTCTCAAGGTATGACAAATCTGTGCCGTTGTCCCAATTTCACAGATAATAGAGCTTCTTTTTGACCAAGGGGACTTTCAGGCTGGTGTCACCCTCCCAGTTTTAATGATTAMAAGTTTGTAACAAAATAGAAAAAGTGGGAGATTCATCAATATGTATGTCTAGACATCAGAATTCTGCACTTTAAACTTACGATTGCATGTAGATGAAGATTTACATAATGTAATAATTTGTGGACATGAAGACAGATATGTATATTCATGCAAATTACAATTATATAGTATTATTCTGTTGCGAGAATATATTTGTAGTTTTCCTTTAATCTGAAAGTCACCTTCAGTTAGAATAAAATATATGGATTGCACAGTGCAGTAAGTACTTTTTAGCGAAAAGTTTGAGGTGGTTACAGATAGTAACCATACAGGGCAAAGCATGGCATGCAATATTCCTGACAAAAATGTGATGTTTAATATTTAATATAAACAAATTGGAGTGTTAGAATTCAGAGAAGCACTAGGAGGTACTCTAGTTTTAAACAATTTACTTTTAGAAGATATATATTTACCCATTTTCTTTCTGTATCTGATTATTCCTAGAGTTTGTTTGCTAAAGAGACCTGAAGTATATTGACATGCAAACAAGCAGAGCGCTGTGCTCCAAAATTCTTTTGTGCTACAAGAAGTAGCTCTGAATACTGTGTACTCATTACATTGCCAACCTCTAGAATTCTTTGTGTTCCGCTGCTTAGTAGGCTTGTTGAAATGGGTCAAATATTTTTTGTAGAAATAAGCATGTTTTTGCCTGCCTGTCTTAAAGGCCAGAATTTGGATTTTTAAAAAATCAATTATCACTCAATAGGAGTTCATCCTATTAGTATGTTTGTTTTTGTTAGGTTTTAGAAACTATATCACAAAGTATATTTAGTGGCAAGTTTCTTGAGAAATGCTACTGTCTCTCTGACCTTACTGAAATTTGGTTATTTAAAGTTATGCTCTTCTATTAATGTTTAAAATTTGTCAGTGTGAAATCATAAACATTTTGAAATGAACATTGATATAAAAATAAAGCAACATTTGAAAGTTTGCCTTACCGTCACGTATTGTTGTTCAGTCTTGTTTGCAGTAAGGTACAGAGATGTTTCCCAGTAAGTATGGTAAATATTTCTGAATGAGAACTTAGCTTCTGGATTAATCTATTCAGTTGTTCTTTTCRGGAAGTACAGGATGTTGACCTTTTTCATCTCTGTGTTGATTAAAATATGATTTTTTTTTTTTTTTTTACAATGCATATAAATGTTTTGGAGAAATATTTTCAAAAGCTTTGAAGTGAATCAACTTTGTAATTTCAGCACTTTGAAATAAGAAAGAGAGGATGGTGTTAAATGTTGTGATAATAAGAACTGAGGATAAGAATTATCACTATAAGTCTTTGTATGATGTGTGTAAAGGAGCCGTGTTTTCATCTAAACTTGGAGTTGGCTTATTTAGTACTTTTTTTGTCTTAAATTATAATTTCCAATTTTTGTCTTAAATTATAATTTCCAATTGTAGAATTCAGTGTGTTAAGCAAAGAGACTTTTAAGCCTGTAGGCTTTTAAGCCTGCAGTTTATATAGGGATTCAGTCAAAATGAAATGACAGCTGAAGTTACTTTAAAAAAAAAAAGAAAAGAAAAAAAAAATCACTAACTAGTTGGAGGCAATTCTTTCTTTCTCCCCTCTGCATCGTTTCTTTTATTGTTATTTCTTACAACTGAAAGGGAAAAGTTGACAAATCATTTTAGAAACTGAGTTCTTAAAATATCTGTATAAATAACTTCCCCTTTTTCCAGACCTGAAGCACAGAGCTCCCAGTGGATACTTGCTCTTACCACTAAGCTATGGAGCTTTTAGATTCTTCACCTTGATTAGGAGCCTTTCTCACAAAAGACCAGCATTGGAAATGTGGCGGCATGCACTAGTGGGTTCCTGTGAGGAAAACTTTGTCTTTTATATGGTGGTTTGTGCACCCAGACTAATTAGTTATGTAGTTGAGCACTAGCAATATCCAAAATAACTCAGTTATTTAAAAAAAAAAAAAAGAAAAACCTTCTAAAAATCATTAAAATAAACCCCCAATGTCTCATATAATTTATGAGAAGGTAGCTTGTGTTTTCCAAGCTCTTCTGTTTATAAAGTTAAGATTGGAGGCAGTGTTTGTCTAGTGCTGCTCTCCTCACAAGTCACAGGTAGGTGTGCGTGTGTCCCATGAGTGTATGACACAGAGCTTCTCTTTCTCGGAGTTCTCAGGAACTTGGGCAGATGAAGGAAGAAGCATAAAAGGGGCCTGATAATTAGGTATGGTGCTAACTGTATTTCTGGATGTTTGTTATTTTTTCATACTTGCCCTGTTAGCATCCAAGCTGCTGTCCTTAGAATCTGAATAAGTTTTTGTGTGTGTGTGTGTGTGTGTGTGTTTATTTTT
This sequence comes from Nothoprocta perdicaria, assembly GCF_003342845.1. Classification (NCBI taxonomy): domain Eukaryota; kingdom Metazoa; phylum Chordata; class Aves; order Tinamiformes; family Tinamidae; genus Nothoprocta; species Nothoprocta perdicaria. The sequence continues at coordinate 1,147,155 of NW_020454805.1, forward strand.
TTTTAAATGTAAATTGACAGACTCCCATCCTTTCTTATGTCTAAAGTCTAAATTTATTTCAAACTAAGTTTGAATAATTGGCAAGTACTGCACTCCTATATCTAAGACTTTGAAATATTTCAAGATACTTGTTATTCACTCTTAGAATGGGTTGCTCATTGTCCAGGTTAGCATGGATAGTCATTGATATTTCAGTTATACTTGTTCACTTTTCCTGCATTTTTTTTTCTAGAAGACATTTTAATTTCTTCTTTTGTTCTTTTTTTTTTGTTTTAATATTTGCTAATGCCATAGAAGAACAGAGTTAAAATTCTAGCTATGCTATTCAGAGCATTCACCATTTGGCAAACAGACTGGGTTAAGAAAAGGTAATAGAGCTGAAATGGATTGACCTTGTTCCAAAAGTTCCCTGACTCTATCTTGTAGTTAAAGGAATTATTAATATAGCCCCTAATATCAACTGTCTGCATGGAAAAAGAAGAATCTATTTGGACTTCTGAACAGCGTTCATGAGTTATTTGTATATTAAAAATGCTTTCTGTAGAAGTCAGTTGTAGCTTATCCTCAGCCCAGCTGTAAGGCATTTCAGACCTTCCAGGAAATTTCAAGTAGCAGTTTATCCATTTGTTCTTTCCTATGATCTGCAGTTGCTGATTTAGTCATTCTGGCTACGTGGCTCATATGATTCACCTTTATTGATAAGATATTTTCTTGGACTCTTGGACATACACTATCCTCCCTGCTCCCTTATATTCTTTCCCTTCTCTCCCCCAACCATTTGAAATATGGAAGGAGAGTGACTAGACTAAGTATGTGAACTGTATATGGATTTTTGCCAGCTAGTCTGTGTTAGAAGGGGAATTACAGTGAACTCAATTTATTCAATCTTTATGGTTTAAGTAGTGCTCTGAATTCATTGCTTTAAAAAAATCTATGGACAGCTTACTGATTTACCAGCCTACATCAGGCTTAGATTAGATCTACTGCAATGTTTCTGTCTGTAAAGAACTTTGATGCACTTTTTCCTGAAAATATTTCTCAGATAATCTTTAAGTAAATAAGTAAATTCAGTAAATGAATTTCAGTAAAATTCAGTAAGTAAGCATTCCCCTCCACCGCCCCAAAGTCACCCTTGAGTTTTGAAGGAAATGTGCAAATAATGTTTGAGCTTCAGGGCTCCTGTTTTTGTCAGTGCGTATGTTAGGTATGTATTAAAGGTACCTAAATAAAGTTTTGTTGAACAAAAGCTGGAGGCATAAAAGCCATTTTCATCTAGTCCAATTCTTTACCTTTCTTTGATTACTTTTATCATCTAAATTCATTAGTCAAATGTTATTAAGCAGGAGTAATATTTCCCTTTAGAATCTTCACTTGAATCCCAGAAAGATTAGTTTAGATAACTCATAATTCTACATACTGTGTTCCTTCTGCCTCCCCCTGGTATTTTCTATCCTATTGTTCATGGAAGGATTTTAAACATTATGTAATATTTATATAATATTCATATGATATGAATGGCTTTTAAAATGAATCCAGATGCAGAACATTTCTCATGTTCTGYTTACTGAATGAAACCCAAATTTTGTCAAGATAAGATAAGAATTCTTTGCATTTCCTTTTTTTTCTCTCATTAATGTTCATAATATCACGTAATGAAAAAGTCTGCAAGTGTCATTATTTTTTCTGTTAATATTTATGCAGAAAGCTAATAAAACCATAGCTAACCCCTTCAGCCACTCACTGGCTAGTTTTCCTTTTCTCAAATAAGTATAGTTCTGTATTACAATATAATSCTTTATTTGTTTTATTTTGTTTTGTTTTTCTAAAACCAATTAGGTTAAGGTATTTCTTAAATGCTTCAAAAAAGTCAAGTTACATTCTTTCTACTAAATTTCTTTCATCTCTTTATTATATAACTGCTTCCAGAAACAGAACGCRGTTTGTGTGACCTGATTTCTTCTTTCTTTATGAAACATTTTTGTTTGCTGTTCATTCTTTTATTTTACTTGTGTATCTTGCAGGAAAAAGTGTATACTTTTCTGAACTATAATTTCTAAGCAGGTAGAGGGTCRTGTTTTTAAAAGGTTTATTTTATAATGATTTTTTTGATAGCAAGTCAAGAAAATTATTACCCTTCTATCTTACTATTTTAATTGAGTATCTATGTATTTTGGTGTCTTAACTTGAAGGTTTTTGGAAATTATGTTTTAAGAACTGTTTGTTTCCTCTAATCTGGTACCTGCTTCAAGATTATCTCATTTAAAATCAGTATCTTTCATTTAGTGATTTAGTTACTTTGAAGTTATGTTAAAATATACAAGGTGACTATTAATACAGTGGAAATATTAGACAATCTTTCAGAAATCTGAAATATTTATCTTTTTCAGGGTTACCAAGGAATGGTTGATGGAGGTGATAATATTGTTGAAGTTTCATGGGAAAGTGTTTCAAGTATTCTGCAAGTGGTACGTGATATGGGAGGGGGATTTTTTTCTCACTTTAATAAACCAAAGCTTGAAATCCACATTAACCATTTCACCCATTATTATGTAATTCTAGTGCTGTAACTAGCATATACCACTTTCAACACTTTTTCATACACAGTTTTTCATACACAGACATGATCTCGAAAACTTTGTTCTCTTTTTTTCAAAATTACAGTTTGTTAGTCTTTTAAATGCATATTGATATGCCTATATTTAAATAAAATAACAATAACCCACAATATAGAGCCGAAGTCTTGGATATTTTGTAAGGCATCTATTTTCTATGAACCTCTCTGGGCTTCCTGACTTTAGAGGATTTAGAACTAGCCTTCGAGAGCAGTCACAGTACAATTCACCAGAACTCAGGTAATATCAGTGGCTTTGTTTTTGTATTACACAGGTAGCCATTTGGATCTCTGTATGTACTTTCAACATATATTCTTCACAATGTAGTATTGTATTGCTCTTACAGTAAAGACAAGTTGACAGATTGCTTATTGTCATCATATGAAAGTTTAAAAAAAAAGTCAATTAATTAGAATGCTAATGAAAGGACTTTAAATCATTCAACATTTTCCTTCAAGAAGCATTCATTAACAGTGATCTTAAAGAATTTTTCCTTTCCCCCCCTGGTGTGTATATTTACCACCTATGGATATGACACATATGGACACATGAGGATAAGTCTGTACATCCAGCCCAAAACCCCATTTAAAAAAAAAAACAGTGAGATAAAGCAAGACTAATATATTTTATATATGAATATATGTATATGTATTTTTTTTTTTTTTTTTAGGGAGGCACAGTTATTGGCAGTGCACGCTGCAAAGCCTTTCGTACCCGGGAAGGCCGCCTGCAAGCAGCCTACAACTTGGTTCAGAGAGGAATCACTAACCTTTGTGTAATTGGTGGAGATGGTAGCTTGACTGGTGCCAATCTGTTCCGTGAAGAGTGGAGTGGACTTCTAGAAGAACTGGCACAGAAAGGTAAGTTTGCAGTTAAACCCTATAAACATCCAGTTTAACTCCCAACGAAATTACGCTGCAAGACTAATACACCATAAACTGCTTTCAGAGCATATTTGTAAGCCTTAAAAATCAAATGCATAATTCTAGGAAATAACACAGTTGTTCAGTTCTTGATTTCTGTACTTCCTTTCTTATATACCATAGAGGCACAGAAAGATCATGTAACTGAATAGGCAACTGTCAGTGGTTTTTTAAAAGTGCTTATGTAACTCTACAAGGTGGTTTTGGATTTTGTTCCTTTTTCCCTGGCTTTTCCCATCCAAAATCTGAATTTTGAACGTTCTTCACGACTTCTGTTTGAAAAGTTCTTTGCTCCAAAATCCAATCTGAGTTCAATTCCTCTGCTACAAATCAGATGTTTGTTGACATTTTGTTACTTTTCCTGCCTGGTGTGTCCCTCCTGATAACCTTCGATGATGTTAGTGTCTTATAGCTGTGTTATTTTCTCTTCACCATCTCTTTTCTATATAGAAGAGTCATATCTCACTTAGGAGTTGCTTACATGTAAAGTTGTTCTGTAGCTTTGATTAGCTTTCCCCTTTTCTGAACCTTTTCCAGTTCTACCATGTCCTTTTAGACGTGGGGAAGACCAGACTGCACCCAGTATTCAAGATGAGGGCAAACCATGGATTATACAGTAGTATAATATTTGTTTTGTTCTTTGTTCCTTTCCTAGTATCTTCTAATATTTTTATTTATTTTTGGGTTTTTTTTGGACTGCTCCTGAGTATTGAAGCTGATTTATTAATGAGAACAATCCCATGTAACAATTAAAAAAAAAAAAAAAGGCACATTGTTTGCAATGTTAAGATATTATTCTTTTTTTATATTTTGTATACAAAATCAGTTTTGTATTGACTTACATTTATCTATATTGAATTTCATCTGATACTTTTATGTTTACCCTGTATTACAAGATCCTTCTGCACTTCTTAAAAGTCAACCCCTACACCCAAGTAAATTATTGAAAGTTTTATTGGTAAACTTAACATTTGCTCATTCCTTTTTCTAGGATGTTAGAGAATATGCTGAATAGCATATTCAGTTCCATTGGTAACTTTCCTAAGCTTACCATTTATTGTAACCCCCATCTTATTTTAAGCAAAATCATTCTTTTTCTTATGCCATGGCTACACAGTGTTCCCCAAAGACAGATCTTCATAAAGACTTTCTGGAAATCCAGGTCGACTGTGACAACCAGATATCTCTTATTCATTGGTTATTAACTCATGTAGGGAACTTGAGAAAATATTTGTAATGAACTTTTCCATTTATAGAAAACATTTATGACTCTTCAAAATGCTGTATTTATCTGTTTGGGGTTTAGTGTTATCTTTTTCATTATGATTTCTACTAACTTCTCTGGTATAGAAATTAACCATCCTGGTAGGTAGTTCTAGAATCCTTGCAAAAAAATTTGGCATTATATTTGCTACCATTGCATCCACAGAGGCTAAGGTAATTTTTAGCACTTAAGAAGTTAAGATATTTCATCTTYGAGTTCCTTTAGAACTCATGGATGATTCAGCATTTTTCACTGTTTCAGGCGTTGCATTCCAAAATTTAGAATAGGAGCTTTTATTAGTCTCTTTGCTCATTAATTGTGAAATCAGAACCTTTCAGTAATWAAGCACTTCTTTTTTCCAGAACTTTGATGCTAACCACTTATTTCTTCTTTTTTTTTAATGATTTTTGAGTATATTCTTTCAATATATTCGCTCACAGTTTGCATCTTTCTGCTTTATTTAGTTACACACACTGAGGCTGCTATTTGAATGCTATTCTTCAAGTGTAAAATGTCAATTTTAAACATATGAAGTTTTGTGTTCAGTCAACACTTTGAAATGGACTGAAAGGCTCTTGTTTCATTTCTTCAAGGAGTTGTATCTAAGATTCTCATGTTTGATTCTTTGGCTTTCTTTTTCACTTTAACCTTATTTAAACATTAAATGGTATTAATTTAAGTATATTCAATTTAGATATGTTTATAAGAGCAGGGGACCCCAGCAATATGTCTAATGTGGAAAAAAATGTTTCATCTTACAGTTTTTCTTCTGTATATTTATTCACAGGAAAGATTGACGAAGAAGCTGTTAAAAAATATGCTTACCTCAACATTGTGGGAATGGTTGGATCCATAGACAATGACTTCTGTGGCACTGATATGACAATAGGTACTGACTCAGCCTTGCACAGAATCATTGAAGTTGTGGATGCCATCATGACAACTGCTCAGAGGTAAAATGTAATAGAAAACTTTAACAAATATAGTATTATTTTTCTAAAATACTGTTTCCTATTGCTATATGATAGTTGAAGATTTATGTTCATCTTATACTAATATTTGACTTCTATTTATGTGACATTTAAAGGATGTGAATAAAAGTTATTTTTGACTGCATGTTTCACAAGTTTTGTATTTTTTTTTACCTTTTTTTTTTTCACTCCATTTTGCAATTACTTTTCTATCATATTCATTCTGACAGTATCTCAAACATCTAAACGTAGAGGCTGCATCCCCTATAGTACAGACTGTCTTTTTATGTGTGCTTTCTATCCATACTACTCTAGGAAAGATTCAGGCTACTACTTGAATTTGTGTCTTGGTGTGATAGTATCAAGAAACATATATTCATATATAATCTTTCCCTAGGTAAAAATTCAAACAGTTAAATGATCTGAATGTTTTGAATACATAAATGTAYACCTTATCATTGCAGTTCTTAAATAATGCATACTCAGAATTAAATTTCTAGCGAATGTTCAGCTTTTCTGTCCTGACTACCCTCATATGTTTTAGTAGGTAATAACGATAGTTAATTATGTTATGAAAAATACGTAAAGAGAGAATATATATTTAATATGGTATTTTAAGCATGATAAATTGAGAACACTTCCTGATTTAACTGCTACTTTCAGTAATATGGATGGAATTTTTGAGTTGCAATATTGCAGTTAATCTGTTTTCTAATTTTTGCAGTCATCAAAGAACATTTGTCCTGGAGGTTATGGGAAGACACTGTGGGTATGTACAGTCATAAATGGCTTGTGTTTAGTACAGATAAAATCTTGAAAAATTAAGAAATTTGATCCATAATTGTTTAAATTCTTGCATTTATTAGGTATCTAGCTCTTGTTAGTGCCTTAGCCTGTGGTGCAGATTGGGTATTTATTCCTGAATACCCACCAGAAGAAGGATGGGAGGATTCAATGTGTGTTAAGCTTTCAGAGGTAATCTATTACTTTGTTTTGGATTATATACATATCTTGAATCTGCTTATTTAAAACCTTGTATACTTACTTTTAATAGCATGATCAGAATTTTCAGTATGTCTYTTGCTTTAGATGATGTTTGATCTTAAAAAGTTCTTTTCCTGACTTCTGATAATCGTTTGAAGAGTTGTATGATGGACTATAGAAATTATGTAAGACTGTGCCTGTATAACTGGTGTGTACCTTTCCTCATTAATGCAAGACATTTCACTCATGAAAACACTTTATGAAGGTATAATGTAAGATAAGTAAATAATCAAGCATAAGAAATAATTCTACAAATTCATGCAATTTAAAATATTAGCAATTGCTTACAAATATCTGCTGTAAGACCTTTTTCATACTTTTTATTAAATGAATGTGCTTCTGTTTCTATTGTAGAACCGTGCACGAAAGAAAAGGCTCAATATTATTATTGTAGCTGAAGGAGCTATTGATTGTCATAACAAAGCTATAACATCAGAGAAGGTTAAGGATGTAAGTGTCAACATCCTTATATGTACTTTCTATTTTGTTCTTTCTTTAGGACTTGTTACTATCAGTAACATTGCTGCAAAGTAAGTCTGTTCTTGTAAAGTAGCTTCTCAGACCTCACTAGTTGCATGTTGCAGTTTTATTTTACTATCTAAATATGGAGTCTGCTGTAATGAACAAGAATTATTTCAGGTCAGATTATGACATTTTATCTTGGAAAATAAGATAACAGTCCAAGACATCTACATTATGGATGCCTTAATATGCACAGAGTATGAAGTCTACTCAAATTAGTAATCAAAATCTGATTTTAATTTATGCTCTGTGTGGAAAAATAAATAATAATCTATCTCACTGATATCAAATAATGATGACTGTGTTTTAGAAAGTCTTGTGTTTTTATGTGCTTCTTGCTTGACTTTTTTCCCTAAATAATTGCGTTGTCAAAAGTGTTACTGTGACTAAGGTGACTAAGACTTTTTTTTTTTTTTTTTTTTATTCCCTTCAGCTCAAATTATTCTCTTTTTCTTGTAAATGGTGCCTTTTGAAAGAATTTGAAAAATAATATTGACAGGAAGGAATGAGGAAGTCATGAGTTTATATAGATTTTCTCTCTTCTTTGGCTATAAAGTTCTGTTTTCCGTAGTCTATTAGTTTTTGACTTTCTATACCAATAATAATATGGAACAGTTTTTTAYTCTTAATACAGAACTATAATCCTCCGAAGTGTAGAACTGTGTAGTGCAATCACACTTTATAATCAACCAACCAAMCAAACAAAAACAGAAGAAACAAACAATAGAAACAAAATTATAAATGCAAGGAAATAAAGACAGAAAAAAAACTTAAAAACCTGGTAAAAGTAAGTTTAGAAGGCTTCACTAAARTTCTACTCAGGATTTTTCAGGATATATGATGTTGCAAATGTGTGAAACAAAGTAAAGAAAACCCACTATAGTTTAACATCTTTCAGATTTTCTAATTTCAATGCTTAGGCTTGTTATTGTAAGGTTGAGGACACTGCATACCAAGGCCATTATAACTGCAGTTAAAACATTGCAGTCTAATGATTGCATTATTATGTAAAACATGACTTTTGATTAGGGGGCTGGAGTTTAAGTCTAGATAGATTTATGTAGAATTTTGTTATTCTGGTAGCATTTAGAGCAGAGTAGAGCTAATGTCTGCATATATAAAATAATGTTGCTAAAAAACTATTGTATTTTGTAATTATTTGCAGCTGGTGGTTCAGCGGCTTGGTTTTGACACTCGAGTGACTATCTTGGGTCATGTTCAAAGAGGTGGAACCCCATCAGCTTTTGACAGAATTTTGGTGAGTGAACCTACAATAACTACTGATAGCACCAAATGCTACAATTAAACAGTTTGCCTAATTCCCCGTTCCTACCCCTCAAATAAATAATGTTCTTCATCTGTTGAATATGACAAATACAATAACTGTCCCAAGTTAACTGTCTGAAAAACTTGAGTTTGGAAAGGGAAGCAATTAGCACAAGAGGAAACAATAGTAGGATTAAGAAGCAAAGAACCATTTGGCTTACTTTAAGAGTACTGGATATTAAAAAAACTTTCTGTAACTTCAGCTACCAAGGAATAACTGGTTTCGTCTTCATTTACAGAGAACTCTTGACCATTTTTGTGTTTAAAAGCCACTGCTTGTGAGTGCTTGCTTGAACCCTGCACCACTTCCTATTTTCAGGCAAGCCGTATGGGTGTGGAAGCTGTTCTTGCCCTCCTCGAAGCTACTCCAGATACTCCTGCCTGTGTTGTGTCCCTGTCTGGAAACCAGTCAGTCCGCCTGCCTTTAATGGAGTGTGTGCAGATGGTGAGTTACTGCCAAAGAGCCAGTTTGTTCAACTACAACAGGCCACTGTGCACAACAATCAAAGCTCTTTTGTAGCTAATACGCTGATGGAAATGTGTGCAACACTTAGCTGCATTTACGAATAAAGAACATGCTTCAGGTTCATTATATGTTATTACTTAGTTGTAAACCCCCCAACAAGCAAGAATAAAAGTATGTTTAAAAATAAATAATAATTTCACTTCAGATAATCTGCCTTTCAACTGTACAACAAATTCTTCAGATGTTGTATCCATTTGCATGTTATACAGTAGCCAGGTTTCTTCACCTAAACTACTCAATGCTACCTAAGCTTGCTCAGAAAAAAAAAAATGCGCAAAATACAAAATAAGTATATTGCTCTTTCAGGGAGACTTCAGATGTGTCTTTCTACTCTGGTTTTCTCCTATTTATTATAATCTATGGTATGATAGATTGTTAGATCAAATATTAGCAGATTTTTATTCTGACTTTGTAAAGTTTAGAAAGATCCGTTGACAGAATTGTGTTTAAATGATTAACTTTTCAATTTTCTAAATGATCCACTTTTTGTTTAAGACTCAAGAAGTACAGAAAGCCATGGATGAGGGAAGATTTGTTGAGGCTGTGAGGCTTCGTGGAAGGTATGGCCAGTAATTCATACCAATGTGTTTGTTATAGCAGTTTGTTATAGCAGAGGGTAAATTGCTTAGTGTTATGTTAATGCCTGACATCTTTCTGTAGTTTATTTCCCTAACATTTTTTTGAACTTTTAATTTTATTGGTGTTCTTACAAAAAGAGTTGTTTATTATTGAAATTCTTTGTTTTATATGTATAAATAAGAAATAAAGAGCCAAAATAATAAAATTGGTTCAGTATACTGTCAAATTCTAGCTATTCTTTGATATTGGGTAACTTTCTAGCTCACTGAGAAAAGAGCCATTGTGATGTTTGAGCAACCAGTAGCAGCCGTTCTGTGTTTATGCCAGACTTTTGAAACTGATTCCGTGGAAGATAAGTCTGTCTGTAGATAGCTGGTAGTTTTCCAACAGCAATGTTGGAGGGAGCATTCTGCAATATTATGTGATAACAAAATATTTTCYGTTTCAAGTAATTTAATAATAAGCTATACTTCTTCACAAACTTATTTGTGTAGAAGGCAATGTATTTGCCTTCTGTATATTTATTTTATATTTTCACAGTATTATTTCACAGATATGGGCCTTCTTCAATGTTCTTTTTTGTTTTCAGATATTAAAAAGCAGTAAAAGCTGTAATAACTTATTAGTTTTATATTGACTATTTTAAAACATTTGTTTAATTTAGAGCTAAGGGTTATATTTAATATATGTCATCTACATATATGTAAATTATATATACATAAATTATACATATATAATTAAGTACATAATGTAATGCTTAACTGTATGTAATGCAGTGTTTTCMGCTAAAACATTTATCAAGTATACAATCTTCATGTTTAAAAATCTGTTCTGCTTGATAAGATGGTGTTATTTATAGAGTAATGTAATCTACTAATAGCTGCAGAGAAAGCAGATTAGGATTTTTAAATCCAACATTGTAACTGAGGTTACTGCTTTTGATATTATTTGCTCTCAAGTGATGTATCATGCAGAAGGGCTAGCATTTGCTTTTCACAGTAGTTTCAAATAGGTTGCATGTCCTCATATCATTAGAACAAGTGAAAGTTGGTGGTTTTTTTTTTTTTTTGGAGAGCCTTATATGTCCATTCGTGGTAATCATGAGCTTGCAGAGCTGCCATAGAAAATGTAGTGTTTTTTGAGGAATTTTCTAGAAATAGTATTGTTGCTTTGAGTTTAGACAAATTTAAGGATAATTGCAATTTGAAGAAAACAAGAGTGCTCTGTCCAGAGGATTGTTTTGATTTGAAAAGAAATTTGTTCCTCAAAAAAATCATCAGTGACTCTGAGAACAGAACATAATGTAAACAGTGCTCTTTATTTCTCTCTGAATGCTTTATGAAAATTCAGAATATTGTTTCTGGAGATTACCTACTGAAGAGTTGACTTAATTTTTTTTTTTTACAGATCTAAGATCTGTACGATCTAAGATCTTAAAAGTATATTCTGTAAATAAGGATTTCTAATTTTTTTTATTGGTTTCTGAAAATTTCAGCAGTTTCTCTCAAATAACTGTGAAGTAAAAGCTACTGCTATTTTTATTATTTAGGAGCTTTGAAAACAACCTGAACACTTACAAACTACTGTCACACAAAAGACCAGATGCTGAGCTTCCAAAGGTAAGGTTTAAGGATGAAATACACGTCTTTCCTGGGATAGATTGTGCTATAGTATCTGGTACTCGTGATTACTGTTATGCTTTCTGTCTCTTATCATGGAAAGAAGGAATGGCGGCGATGTGATAATATTTGAGTCTAAAAGTACAGGGAGAAGGAAGGATCGTGACATTGAAAGGAAGGGTTATAATTCTTCTCTAATGGCAAAACTTCTCAAGATTGGGGCAAGTTCAGGAATTTATGGAAATTATTCTGATGCTTACCTGGTTTCATCCATATGTGATGCTTACCTTGTCTAATAAGTCCTAATAGACATTTACTATATATACACTTTTCACTGTAGTTTTGTAAGTTGCATAAAGAGGGAAATTTGGATTTATTAGSACCTAGGCATTAAATTTATGAACAAAGAAATTTCAGCCAGTTTTCATTTTCATTAATGGTCCACTCCATAACTTGTTTTCTGATCATAGTTTGTGACTAGTACCTTACTGGATGATTCATTTTTTGGTTGTTGTTTATGACTACTAGTTACCTCAACTGCATGATGATTTTAGTATTATCTTCTTTAAGATTTTCTATAGTATTGTTAGTAGTATTTGATAGCTACGATATGTGATGGTGGATGCTTGGAATGCCTGGGCTGTAGTGCTTACATCCCTTTACACCTAATTGTTTCATCTTGATAACTGAAAAACTAAACACGTATGTACAGAACACACATTATACTGAAAATATGAATTATTTCATATTCTATCTTACACAGAACTTCCTCTTAAACTACATACAGTTAAATTAGGACTATATATCTGATGTCTCAAGCTTTTCCTTTGGAATTACTGCAACATATATAGAGTATTTGTGTGGAGCACGTTTTAGGAGGGGAGACTATGTAAACACAGTAGGAAATGCTTTAGAGATTGTCACTCTAATTGAACATTTATTATATAAGATTACTGTGAAAGATCTGTGTACTTTTGTTTGCTACTATATTGCCAGTCATTTTAAAATCTTGATTGATGCTTTAATTTGAAAGTTACTGTATTTCTGCTTTGGCAGTTAGTCAATGAGATGCACWCAAATGCTGTGTTGCTTGAATGGATCAAATTAGTTCCTACGTTTTTTTCGTTGTCTGTTTCAGGTTGTATCTTGCAAAAAAACTACTGCTTTGGTAATGGGAAAACAGTTGGGTAACTTTGGATATTTTGATAGGATACTTTGATAGTATTTGTTGAACAAACCTGAGCAGTAATTTGAAAATCTGAATGACTTGACTGCCAAATGAGATGAAACTAGTGAAAAGTTTGAAACAAAGAAATAGTTAAAAAAAAAAAAACACAGAAACACACAAAAAAAACCCCACTTTCTGATTGTTTCTGTTTTGTATTCCACAAAAGGAGCGAGTAGGTTTATGTACTTTGAYCTGAAATTTACAGCAGTTTCAGCATACATTCCACTTTTTAGCCTCTGTATATGATAGGAAAATATCAAGCGGGGTTTACAAATGGAAGTGATAATAACTTTTTTTTTTTTTTTCAGACTAACTTTAATGTGGCAGTGTTAAACGTTGGTGCTCCTGCAGCTGGAATGAATGCTGCAGTGAGGGCTGCGGTGAGAGTTGGCATAACTGAAGGCCATAAAATGTTTGCCGTCATTGATGGATTTGAAGGTTTTGCTAGAGGGAAGGTTAGTATGACGTGAGTGTGGATAATGCAGGACTGTGTATCGCTGCCCACACCACCACCTGTCATCTTCCTGGTAGGAAGGAGTGTTTTGTTACCATATAGTAAGTAGGTTGTTCACAGAGTAACAGAAGAACTACTGGTTCTGTGCAATGAGTTGCTGCATCTGTTTTACTTTGCTGTAGCTAACTTCCCAATGGTGCTTTTTAAAGGAGGAGGCTTTTGTGTTTTCCCACATTCCTCTGGTGCTTGGCTTTAAATGTTCCGCGTTAGCTGGTGTTCTAAGGAGTGAATGATTCAAGATTTATCCATTTCTGCTCCCTGGCTTGCCTGAATGGAGCTGTAAGTCCCCAAACAAACCTTGTTTGTTTGTTTCATCTCCAGTAAGGGACAGTGTGTATCCAGCGTCCCATGTTTCACTGTGACCTGGAGGAAGAAAGAACAAAGAGACAAAAACAAAGGGACAAAAATGGAAAGGGAGAAATCTCTTCTGGGGGTGGTGCTTTTTTTGACAAGTTCCAAACAATACCTATTCCAGCAACTTTACCTTAAGCCCCATCCGGCACTGACATGCAGCATATCAAGAGAAGTGTTAATTGGATAGTTATTTAACAGAACCTCTTTTTTTTTTTTTTTTTTTTTTTTTTT
>NW_020454805.1:1161130-1173411 GCF_003342845.1 Nothoprocta perdicaria
TTTTTTTTTTTTTTAATTCATCAGGTTTAAACTTTGTAATTTGTTATTGAAATATCAGTTCTGAAGAGAATGGATACAGGAGTTTGGACATCCACTCAAAATTCCTTAGGCTCCTTAGCACTTGATTTCAAAACTCTTTATTTCTTCACTGATGATGTGATTCCTTCCTGACAATCAGAAAGAAGTAGTTGTATTGATATATAAGCAAAAAAACCTRTTTCCTTATCTTTTTGACAGCTTTCCTTTTCAGCTTTATAGTTAGTTCTGTAATAGTTGCTGCARCTTCTATAGATTTTTACCTTTCTTCTGATCTAATTGCTTTCAGTACTCTTCCTGCAAAATATTTGGAGAAGATCGCTGACCAGATGCGCACTAACAACATTAATGCCCTTATGGTTATTGGTGGATTTGAGGTACATTGAAATATCTGCTTATGTCTAAGTAGAATAGATTTCCTAACAAAAGGAAGACTTCTTTCCTCCAAACTTCATGTGAGGTGCTTGGTTATTACTGTATTTGATGCTAATAGCATCAGTATGCTGCAACAGTATTAATAGCTTTTAGGATCAGAAGTTTTGTCAGTCCCCCATTTATATGGAAAGCTGACATTTAAGATGATCACTAGTAACAGCAAAAGGGATGTGTGTTAAGCGGATAAATGAAGTGAGATTTTGTTTAAAAAAGAAGAAAGGTCTTTAAAGCTGTCTTAAGCACAAACTCCGAATACTGTATAAATGCTTAGAACATTCTTCTAGACATGCTTAAGCTTTAGTAATACACCGTCCCTTATTTATGCCACTTGTCATATATAGTATTTGAGAATCCAGATAATCTAGAAATGTATTTTCATTTTTACCAGCAATATTTATTTATGAAATCTTAATTCAGGAAATTATTTGGACAGTTCTTCCCCAGAGAAGAACATACTTAAGTACTTCTTGACAATGTGTGTATCATGCTTCCCTCATCCTTTCCCCTACTTCTCCTCCCATTTTGTTAGGCATGGCCCTAATTCAGTAGTATTAAGATTTTAAAAGGAATGAATCAGTACCTGAACATAGACGAGCTAGTTTACAATATAATTTTGTCCAATACAGAACACTTGGTTATTTCTAAATTATGTATTCCCTTGCAAATGACTTCTATTTATTTATTTAAGATATATCTGTTTTTAATGCTGTCTCTTTTTTGTGTGTTAGATTTTAGTGGTTCCTTAATGCTTTGACTTACTGAAGTGTGCTGTGGTAGAAATGGCTCCCCATGTGGCCCTTCCCGTTTTATCATTCCAACCTTGTCCTTATTTCATTCGTCCTAATTTTTCACCCAATGCCCGTGCCCAACAGGCATACCTTGGACTTTTGGAATTGTCAGCGGCCCGAGAGAAATATGACGAATTCTGTGTCCCAATGGTTATGGTTCCTGCAACTGTTTCCAACAATGTACCGGGTTCAGATTTCAGCATTGGTGCAGATACTGCTCTGAACACTATAACTGATGTAAGTCTATTCTGGTGTGTGCACTTATTGACAAAGCATTTCTTGTTACAACTAAATAAATTGGCTAGAATTGGATATTTTTATAGACCAGAACTTTGGAAATATAATCTGGAAAATAATGCAGTCACTTGATGCAGGTGCCTTTATGATACCCCTTAGAAAGAGAAGTCTTATAGACTCAACTGCTTATGTAAGGTTTATTATGAATTCACAATTCATTGTTTTTATTCTTTAGTACTTCTGGATTTCTTAACTACTGATTGGATGACATGTTTACTATGTTTTGAGGATAGCAGGCTAAACTTATGACCTGATAATTTGATGCCCTACAGGAAAAAAAATACTCTATGGTATTAAGTACTAGTACTAACAAAGACTAAGTTAGCATTCSTCTTTTCAGGAAAAGATTATTTGTGTATCAATTTCTCTAATAGTAGGAAGCAGCTGTGCTCTGCTAATAATACAAATAGGTTTAGCAAAATACTGAGACGTATTAGAAGTATTGATATAAATTTTACTGAATATGAAATGTCTGGAAGCATAATGTAAATTAAAAACAGATCAATTCTAATATCAGTTGGCAAGAATCAACATTGACAACTACCATGCAAAATGAAAGTTGATTTTTTTTTCTTAATATGCACATTTACAATTATCTGAATTGCTTCA
Source organism: Nothoprocta perdicaria (assembly GCF_003342845.1). Lineage (NCBI taxonomy): Eukaryota > Metazoa > Chordata > Aves > Tinamiformes > Tinamidae > Nothoprocta > Nothoprocta perdicaria. The sequence goes on from NW_020454805.1 coordinate 1,163,296, forward strand.
GAAAAGAAGCGATTGATTATACCTCTGCAAAGAGAAACAATTTTATTTCCTTGGAAATTCATAAAAAAACTTGACTAAATTCTGTCCATGATATAACCAGAGCAGTGTAATATTAAAAGGAAAAGTTTTAAAGAACATTATACATTTTATATATTTTAAAGAACATTATACATCTGTTGACAAAAAAAAAAAATAGTGAAGATATATTTCTGGAATATAATAAAGCATTTTGCTAACAAATAAGTCTAACAAAGCATTTTTCTTGGAAATGTAATTTTAATTTTTAATTATGAAGTAATACTACACTTCTATAGCATGCTTACTGAATTACTATGTTCGAAGACTTCTGTTACCAGTCATACTGGAGCCAGATTTTTTTCTTCTTCTTCTGGGCCATACATATTGACCTGCATTCTAAGAAAAATGAAAAACAAGTGTGATTCTCATGCAGAGAGAGAAGAGAATTTCACAGTGCTTTTTGCTCTTGAAGATTAAACATCGGTTCTTATCTTTCCTCAAATCCTATCAGCTTCAAGGGCACGACCATTTTTGCACCTGTTGCTTTCATTTTCCTTGCTGACACAAAAATATTTATCCTTAGTATAATAAACCTTGAGTTATGACATTCCCATTTCCCTCACACCGTTACAGAAGACRGTAAAGCTAACTTAAATTTCTCTTGAAGGTACTCTTTATGCACACTTTTAAATAAGAAAAACAGACCTTGTTCCCAGTTCTGGTAAATAAAAATATCTCTCCAAAATGTTTGATCACAAATTAAGGTGAGTAAAGAAAATGATTGTGCATAACACCTGCTTTTCTTCTCTTTTACATAAGCTTTGTGTGTTTATCTAACTGGCTTCTTTTTATAGTGGCTTCTTTTTATAGGCTATTTCATGTAGAACAAAAATAGTGTTTTTTTCCTTTTTTTTTTCCAGTTGTGTTTTGTTTTATACTTATGTTTCTAGATACTCTCTGCTTTCATTAGATAGCAAGTTGTCAGTATCTCCTTGCTTTTAATATAACAATTGAACAGTTTTCCTTCTAGTAGATTTTACTAATAAAAACATTTGTACTGTTCTTGCATTTTATTTTATCCAGATTTTTCTCTGAAATAAATATGAACTGTAATACTTTTACAAGATTTAGATTCAAACCAATGGAAGATTAAGACTTTTTTGGAGCTTGAGCATCAGGCATGGCAAGATTTTTCTTGTTGTTGTGAAAATATTTGTGTGTAATCTCCCCTTTGGTTCTGTGAGCGTGCTCCACTCAAACCAATGATGAAAAACGGATCCTTTCTTCTATATTCAGATCAGGCAATAGTGATCCTACCCTTTATTAGGTGTGATAGCCTCAGTAAAAGTTATATAATTGACTGTGGTAAACAGAAATAGCAAATGGATATAAATGTCCATTGTTAGAAATTTTTGTTCCTATTGCTAACACTRGGTGAATAAACTTGCAATAGTTTTCAGTACTGTCAGATTATCTCTCTTAAAAGCACCAAAATATTATCACAGTTTTGCTGTGCTTCTGTTCTTCTGTGTCCATGTTCTTGCCAACTTTCAGTAAGGTAAGTACATTTTTTCCTGCTGGGCAATGAGGTCTGTTTAGAGTTCGGCATTACTAGACACTTTGCAGTGTTAGGCTGTTTACAGCCTGTCCAAGCATGTAAATGGTACCTTGAGGCTAAGTCATATTTGCAAATACAATATGTTACAATGCTCCATTTAGAGAGATATACTTCTTAATGTTTGGCAGTAATTGTTTCTTACGGTGCAGAATCAGGGAAGATAAATGAAATTATGTGTAGCTAGATAAAAWCTGTAAATACAATATGTAGATATGATATGTAAGTAGATCTGTAAATAGGTAATACATTCTGAATTATAAATCAGGTGAGAACACGCTTTAGCCTGATCACAGAATATGGGTAATACCTTTATTAATGACTGAATGTAGATTTAGAGACTGATTTGAAATTCTCCATTATTCCACATATATTTTAAAATACAGGTTTGAAATAAGTCAGTGTAGAATTTGATTTGTCTTTTGAATAGTGGCYTAAATTTACATTATGCTGTTTTTTCAATTCAGCTTTCAGAATGTCAGTGCAAACACTTGTCAGTAAAAATGCATAATAAGAAATACATGGGAAATCAGCATTATAAATGGATATAGTTGGGAGTTTTATGTCTAGATTGACATAATGGATTATTCAGAGGTGCAGAACAAGAACATGAAGACTTCTGTGGGGGGAAAAAAGCATCAATAAAATTAATATAGCAAAAAATGTGAATATTCTCAACTTCATGTTGMTAATGTAGTGAAATGTAGAGCAGTATTATTTCAGCTTGATCTATAGAATGTGACATGAGAGATGTTTTCTTGYATAACCATGAAAGCTAGATATTCTTCGTAAATGCCTGCTGGCTTTATTTAATGCACACCTTAATCAGAAGGAGGTTTAGCAATAAATATTGCACTGGTGAGACTAAAAACCAAAAAGAAACCTACTCAAGTAATTGAGTAAAGTGTATGTGTGTATATGTAGTAAAAAAAAAAAAAAAAAAAAAAAAAAGGTTTTCAGCTAAACAACATGGTAAGATGAAAATGTAATTGGAAAATAAAACATACTGATGATCTAGAAGATGCTGACAGAAGAATAAACCAAAAGGAGGTATGAAAGAATATGGATTTCATTTAGGAGATGAAGAAGCAAAAGGGGCACTAGAAAACACATCAACTGGAGATGGAGGAATGTGTGTATGTGAGGAGAACTGAAGAAAAGAAGAAGCTAGAAAYACCTACCTTTGACAGTCTGCCTCTTGGCTTCCTCAGAGGGAAGGGTGCAGGGCTGATCAACTGGTTTGACAACTAAAGAGGCAGAAAGCCCCAAGAAGACCCTTTCTCACTGAGGAGCGAAGGGAGCTGTGGTTGGGCTGCCCTAATGCAGTCCAAAGGCAGTTTTCTTGGAAGTTACCATGCTCCTGTACCCTTGCAGTGCTGGTACTAGCAGACATGACTRCACACTAATGTAGATTGGTATTCTGAACTGGTTCATAATTAATCCACATAAACTAACCGACCAGTTAAACTTTCATCCGTTTCAGTTTTCGTAACACTTAGCTCTGGGGCTATCAGTTAATCTATCCCATTCAATGGCAGTTTGCACTTGGATCAACATCAAGTTAGCAACATGGTCAGTGCTTGACTGAAGGGCTTTTGTGGTACCTTTTGGTTATACCAGTATCTTTATTACTAAAAATAAAAGATTGTGAAAAGATTAATCCATGTTATCATGAAGAGATACTGGAACACATTAACATGAATGCATCTTTCAGGAAAACTATGATTTAAAACTATTTAGAGCCATAGATAAATTCCTTGTCCTTTGTAATTGTTAAATCTACCCTTCATTGAAAGTGTTTTCCTATTTTGCTGCAGTGATGTGAAGATATTGCATATAATCTAATGCTTATGCTGGGTGAAGGTGTAATCTTCGGATATGTTGCTAAAATCACTTGCATCAAATGAAGTGRTGATATTTAATGCAAGGAAAACATATCCTACACTGCAAACTAACTGATTGGGTTGGTTATTGCTCTTAATCTCCCTTCAACTCTATTTCACTAAGACCTCAGTATAAAACTTTCCAGAGGAACTCATCRGTGTTTTCCACATCTCCAGGAGATCTTGCAGTTTTACCAAACCATGATGACTCAATAGCCATTTTTATTCTTTAATATTAAAATTTTGAATCAGCCTGAATGAACTTGGTTGGACTAGGTAATTGCTGCTTCTCAGTGAAGCTTTTTTGGATAAATGGAGAGAAAAAAAAAAAAAAAACAAAAAAACCCACTTCTCCTGGCTCCTCTGCTTCTCAAAGCTACAGGTCTGTCAGCAGCCTTCTAGACCATGTGTTTCAGACTTGAAATTGGAAATTCACCCTAGCATTTAGTATTTATTTGAAAATTTCACTCTCAGGATGCCTAGTAATAGACTTCCAAACTCTGGAAATCAATTTGGTCACTTATCGCACTATGACCTGTTTTCCCCCTGCATGGGATGTGCTTTTTCTAGAAAGAAAACATAACAGAACTCAGGGTGAATCTTTCCTCTCCCTATTGCTTATAGATATTTGTGTGAGGAGATAGTCATTTGATCTGCAGTAATTTGCTTTAATAAACTGTTCTGAGAAATTGAGAAGGCTGAACTTCTGTGAATATCAGTCTTTTCTAGAATTGACCAAGGATTGATCAAAACAAGAATATACTCCACAAAATGCCTTATTACAGAGAGTCGTTACATATATGGCAATTTTTCAAACTTCCTGTCATGGCAGTTGGTAAATAGTTCAAATTTCAAATAATTGAAATAACTAGACAATGACTAAAATCAGCTTGATCTTTATGTAGTATTTTAACATCTAATCCACTTCACATACTGCATTTATTTTGTAGTTTTTGGAATCCTCGCAAAAATCTATAGCTACTTAACCTTTAAAATGTACTTGAAACTTCAACTCATCCATGTGCACGTGAGGTTCTTGGGYTTTCTGGGCATAAATCCAATTTACGGGCATGGGAGTAGTTACGTGCTGTTAGTAGAGCTTGAAAGTCTTTAGATAACTTTTTTTCCTTTTATTTATTAATCTGAGTGAAAATAGTTGTGTCTTGATCTTAGAGGATAACGTAGTTTTAGAAAAACATCTTCTTGTAGTGTGTCTTTAGGCATTTTTTTCAGGCTGTAGGTATTTTCGTAGTTAACATCTTGCTCAATTCTTCAGCATGTGTCAAACTTTATTCTTTTAAGTGGCTTTTCGTAGAATGACTTTTCAAACTGCCTCTTTGCTGTTTCTGCTCAACTGCTTTGGGTCTGTATGCTGCGCTCACTTCATATTCACTGTATTAACCTGGACTAATCATCTGCATTTCTTCAAAGAGTATTGCACCAATGCAACCCCCGTGCACTGTGGGATGTGCAGGAGCTCTTTTTTTTTTTTTTATCCCTCTCCCTGGGAATCTCACTAATTTTACTTATTGGGCCAATGGACAGCCAAATTTCCCATCACATGCAAGGCCTCAGTAGCAGAACAAACCAAAGGCAAGGAATGTATTGCTAATATTTGTACCACTGCTTCAGGCCTATGAGAGTTGTCTGCAGTTACATGAGGCACGGTCCCGCTTTGAGGAGTTTTGCATCCCTATCTGTGTGTTGCCTGCTACTATTAGCAACAATGTGCCAGGCACAGACTTTAGCATTGGTGCTGACACTGCCCTGAATGCTATCGTGGAGGTAAGACGGCATATCTCTTAAGGTAATAAAATCTGTAATTTCAGAATACCTAAAGACTTTTTAATGTCTAATTTTCTGAAATAATTAATTCACTGTCACTGGAATTCTGATACTTAGTTGTTTTTTTAAGACTGATTAAAGATTAACCTAAAAATTATATTTGATATTTACAGTATGGGGCTCTTTTGTTATCTGATGCATTAGTGCTTAGGACATTTGCTGTTACTGAGAATAAAAGATTTAATTTGTTTTGGTTTTGCTTTATATCTTAAGTAATTTCCTAGCATTATTTAAGTGAAAGAAAACAACATTGGATAAATGTCACACGTACTGATTGGGCTAATGGCTGAATTACTAGGGCAACAGAGCATTTTAACTACATGGCAGAATGAATAATTCCATGGACTGTCTTAGTTTGAATAAGCTAGTGTAAACATTGAAGTCTGTCACTGATGTCTGTAAACAATTTTGAGCCAGATCTTAYTCTGAATAGTCTTTCATTTCAGTCACAACAAGCTCAGTCTAGTTTTAGTCTTCCATGACCTGTTTTCCCCCCAGCTATAGCTGYTGTATGAGCTTTTAAGCATCTGTTGTCCCACTGAGGTCTAAGGCAAACAAATGACTATACCTCTACACTATACCATCAGCTTCCACTTTTATGCAGAATTGCAAAGTGTTTGGACAAAAAAAGAGTCTGGTTTCAGAGTCACGGCTTAGAAATGTAAATTTGCTTTCCTTCACTGGTACAAAATTATGTATTTATATGCAGTTAAAAAAAAAAAAAAAGCATTTAAAAGAGAGCTGTTTCAGAATCTGCTGGTCTCAGCAGTGCRAAATGCAGTAAAACATCCTTGGGGTGAAGGCAGCCCAGGTGCAGCTCCCGAGCACAGGTAAGAATAAGGTGGGGAGTTGGAGCTTGCACTTCGTTTTTGTCAATCTGAAAACATTTTGATTTCACCAACTGCAGAACAGGTAAATAGCAGCAGTACAATCAGGTACAGAACACAGTGCAGGAAACTTTTACCACTTCACTGCATGATTGTCTCTCACCTACTTGGAAATGTCATTTTTGAGTACTATGAATGATATCATGAGAAGCCTTTGTCAATAATTCACTTGTTAAAATACCAAAAAAAAAGAAAAGAATATGGTTGTACGCATTCCATGTTTTATTTCACTGTTTTAATTACTGTTTATTTATCGTGCTTTTAGCAATGCTCTAGTTTAAAAATAATTAAATGATTATATCTATTTAAATTCATTAAAATCAAGATGTTTTGTTTAGGCCCAAAACAGAATAAATTTGGAGGAGGTGTGAACCAGGAAGCTGGCTCAGTTCATGTAATGACTCAACCAGCAATTGAATTTCAACAAGTGCTTTAAGTCACCTTGCCAGTCTAAAACTTAYGACCTTTGGCCTGTCTGAACTGTGGAGTAGGATATGAATAGAAGAAAAAAAAATACAATTTAAAAAAAAAAGACGGCTTATTGGGACTTGATTACAAAACAAAATTTTATTTTGAATGTAGTCTGTTTATGAGAAGATAAAGCTGTAAAACTGGAAGCTGGAAGGACAGGAAACTTAGAGGAAGGCAATGGGGAGGAGAAAAAGAGATTAGTTTGAAGTCTGGATTGGGTACCTGATATAGCTCACTACAATATTTCAGAAAGACTAGTAACTACAAAAGTGGCTAGTCCTTTCTGACACCAGGGGCCTTTATTGTTAAGGTCTCAGCTCTTTAAAAAATATTTTCATATCCATGAATTGAGAATTTATGTTTTTATACCAGCTGAGTGTATTTTTCTCCTTAGAATAGCTTAATGCTATAAATAATTACGTAAATATGTCTTTCCTATATTGATTATAATCTTCTGTTGCCTACATGAGCAGTAACTCAGATGCTTTAGTACCTACGGAATCCAGCTTTTATTTTCTATAATGATTGAAACTTAATAGGAAGATTTTTTTTTTTTTTGCTGTTCCTAGGATAACGTAACTTTAATTTTGTACAAGACAGCACAAAGTGCATCTTTGTATAATTTCTATAGAACTGCCACTGAAGACAATCTATATACGTTTATGCATAGATTATCTTCACTGGTAGCTCTTCTAAGCAAGAAATACAACTGACTATGAAAAGCAAAATTCATCATCACAACTACTGGAATTAATGTGGTGTATTTTTGTCACAAGCATGTTGGGAGAGAAGAACAGTAGACGGAAGACTGCATCGTTCCCTTATAGTGAATGATAGAAAACTTCTYTAAGAACAAACAAAACCCACTAAGTTCAGTAATGCCAAAACAACTTTGTGTTGTTTGAACTTGTTTGGTGTTTGAGTGGAAGGAATATGTTTTGAGGCATATCCTATAAATTTAATCCCAAATGAAATTAAAATTCTCCACGGGGTTGCAATGTAGCACTGGAACTTGGGAACCCTTTGTCTTTCCTAACACCTGTCAATCCCAGCTGAAGTCTGGAAACAGCATCCAGCTTCCCAACAGCTCTTGATTCTACTGTTCGCTTGGATTCTGGGAAGAAGAAAAAAGAGGATAAGAGAGTTGGAAAGGAATGGTGAGGCAGAAAAGGAATATAGACAAAAAGTGGAAATAAATAGGGTGATACAGTCTTCTGGTTAGGGGTATTTTAAGTAATCTGCGGCTTTGTCTATAGTCTTTAAACTCATGTTGGTACTTGGRAGTACTAGAATTTTTAAATGCTCAATTTGAAATGTCTTAAAAAGAGTTTCATTTTTGCAAAGCTTGGAGATTGCTAACACTAAGGTGTCTGAAATGAAGACATGTACTTTTTTCTTCAGCATCTACCATAGACTAAGCAGTGGCATCGAGTTTCAGGCAGCTTGAAGGAGTTAAAGTTGATGCAGTGCTAAGTCCTAGTAAAAGAAACAGATATTTTTGTAAGTGTGCTGTTGTTWATAAAACACATGCCAGTATTCTGCAGTAATTCTGGAGTCATGCCTGGAAGAGGAAAGTAGCATGTTTGAGGAGCCTATAAAACCCAAGTCAGGGAGAAGGCATTTTGAGAAACAGATAAAGCTGAGCCCAGCCTTTTGTGACCTAGTTTACTGTAGAGATGCTTAATGGATAGAGCAACAGAACACGTTAATGCATGTTGTGAGTGCACTCACATGAGTTGTGTACATATACATAATGCATAAGTTAAACTACACATATCTTTTGGTAGTTGGCCCCAAGTAAATGCATTTGTCAGTTTCTAGTGCTGCAATGTGTTAAACATCATAATGTTGTAAGTTCTTATCTTCTGTTATTTTAAGTTCTATCAATCATATACCATTTGAGTCTATTTGTTGTACAGTCTTTTGGATATATTTCTGAAGACATTAAGATTTCAAGGTGAAATTAAGTTTGAAAGTAGTATATTCAGTTATTTGTGTTGCTTGTCTTTATAAAATTCTTATGGAAAGATAAGTTAACATGCCTCGAATTTTACACAATTTGTAGTTATTCAGAAAATCATTTTTTAATGTTRTAATTCAAGTTTCAAGATGATGAACTTCATAAGTTCTTACATTTCTATAATTTTTATTAAGCAGAACTGATGCAGGTGACAGTACATAAGTTTTGAAAAAATTCTTTCGTGTCYAAGCATACTGTAATTTCCTCTTTCYRCCCTCCCACCCCCGGAGGAGAGGAAGCAAATATTCTCTTTTTCTTCCTTACTCCCTTCATGGAAGGAAGTTGTGTTGTCTGTCTAATGACTTTAACAGAGCCTTGAAAGGTTCTTGTAGGAGTATTTTCATTTGGGATTGTCAAGAGTTTTTCTGTTTTTTAAAGCTGATGACACTTAGAAAGTTTCCTCAGTSACTCTTTTCTAAGTTTCTCAAATAGCTCTAGTAAATAGTGGTGTTAACTGATGCTGTGTAGACATAGACCTCCTTGCAGAGAATATTTGTTACGCTGATCTGGGTAAGAAGCAAGTGGAGATTTCAGCCTTACTGTAAGTATCTCTCTATAAGCAAAAACAAAAATAGCTCCTTTTATGCTTGAGAGAATGATAGTTGTGTGGATATAGTTCTTAGAACATAAAACATAGGACAGTACGTACCTGGGATTAACACTTAAAAAAATAATTTTACTGTTAAGCATAGTTGACAATGCAGTGCAATAAACAATAATTTTAAATAAATTTTAAATAAAAGTAAGAAAAAATAAAATGTTCAGTCATGCAATTAAAACAAAGAAGAAAACTTACTCAAACCAGAAATGTTGAAAACCTCCATTAAAGCTATTTATTATCTCTGTTAGAACAGTGCTGTATTTTTTAAGCTGTGAAAGACAAAATGAGGTTAATTAGTATTTTAGTATTTGCAGGAAACRAACATGGTTTGATACTAGTAAAACACTTTATTTTAACTGTGGTGTCCCACCATCTAGTTCATAAAAATACTTTGTTGATAATTATGATTGTTAAATGAGCTACATTGTCTTTGAATTTTAAAAAATATATATTTTTATAAATTCTTAGTCTGAAATAACAAAAGGTAAGATGCTGTTGTATGAAACAAGAATTATGTATTTTTTTAATATTGAATGTCCTGTTTTTTGGTCAGACATGTGATCGCATCAAGCAGTCAGCCAGTGGCACCAAGCGTCGTGTTTTCATCATTGAGACCATGGGTGGCTACTGTGGTTACCTGGCCAATATGGGCGCCCTTGCAGCAGGTGCTGATGCTGCTTATATCTTTGAAGAGCAGTTTGATATTCGAGAGCTCCAGGTATGCAGCGTTAGATATAGTTCCCTAATTTTTAAGTAGATCCTCAAAACTACTGTGC
>NW_020454805.1:1173450-1227002 GCF_003342845.1 Nothoprocta perdicaria
AAAAAAAGGTCTTTTACGTTGCAGTTAGTTAAAAGCTGCGCTTTAGAGTTCCATGTATGTGTAATGCCAGTTCTAAGATCTTGAGGAACATCTACCTGGTTATTCTTGACATCCTGTTTGTTTAACTGGTAAAATTACTGTATTAGCTGCTAAACACAACTATATTGATCGATATATTTGTATTCTTCTGACTGAAACTCAAATTACATATAAATGAACAGAGCTGAGCAGATTTAAAAGAAAAAATAGGATAAAAGAAATACCTTTTCACTATGATGGCGTCTCAGCTCATCACAGAGGCTGTTCAGGTATGGTTTTTAAAAGGATCTAAAATGGAATAGATACTAACTTTGATAGCAGAATTATTTAAAGCATGTTTGGAAGGGTTATTAAAATAGAAAACTGGGGTTTTAATTATTACAGATTAGGACACGACTTTGCATAGGGTCTAAGCAGATGCAAAAACACTCTGCTCTGAAGCTCTTTCACTCTGASGTGGTTGGTGCTAATTGCTGTCATGAATGAAATATCAGGCTGAACAGATACCCATTTCCTGAAAGAAAAGGATGATGTTCCAGGTGAACATTCCTTTCTCAGGTACTCTTCATGTCCTAGCTGAAAGTGCCAACGCAGCACTACTTTAGCCTAACCGTAACAAGCGTATTTTAAGTACTGGGARTAAGAGTAGGAGTGTACCCTATGGAATATGATCTTCTATAGCAATTTCTATATTTCAGGATACCTCAATGTTATCCAATTCTGCTGGTATATAAAGGCAGAAAAAAAAATGTATGTGGTTATTAAAATCAATTACAGATGATGTGGAGGAAGAAGTTGGTGTTAATCTAAGACAAATGCCTGCATAAAATAATTTATCTTGGATTTTTAAAAATTAGTTGAATTGGAATTCTTTACTTAAGTTTTCAGGAGAAAGCAATATAGCCTCATTGCAGTTATTTTTAAAGAGTTATTCTTAAAGAGCATGTTGAAAAATTTTGCATGAGTTTTGTTTCAAAATACTGTTGTTGCTTCCAGGCTAATGTGGAACACTTGACTGAAAAAATGAAGACCAGTATTCAGCGTGGTCTAGTGCTGAGGTAAGCAAGTGTAGGTTTAAGAGATTGCAAAAGTGATGCTGAGCTTTTCCAGGCAGGTGAGCTGTGTGTACCTTAGCATAAGATTATTTGAGAAGCTGTTGCTCAAGAAGACAAGCCCGGGAGCTGTGTGGAATCTGAAGTCCAAAAACTTCCTTCTATGTGTGTACTCCAGTAGTAGWTCTTTTTCATGCCTGTTTTCTCATAGACTTTGTCTTTACCATTGCTACTTTGCTTAAGGTAGTGTAAAGCAATGCATATGCATTCATAGACCATTAGCCCTTATAATAAATCTACTTGTATTTTGCCAGATATCGCAGGATAAGACACGTTTCAAAGAAATGAGGACCTTTAAAACATGTAGATTAGCATGCTTTTAATTGTACATTTTCCTCGGGCASTCTGAATAAGTCTGCTGCTTCACACTGCCTTTCATGAGCATTATTTTCATTCTGCTAAGTAGTGCACTGATGAAAAATGAAATACACATGGAATTTTATGAAGAATTTATTATGTATGTTCAGATCCTGGTAGCTTTTCACAGGGCTGAGAAATTGAGAGCATCTATCCAATTATGTGATTAGGTGAAGAAAAAAATCTGACAAGAGACAGCAGAAGGAACTATTTATTATGCCCATTTACTATTTATTATGCGCATTTTATAAAGAACAGAGCAATGACGCTGGATGAATATAACTTCTGGTTTTATACACTTTTCCCTCTACATATTGTCCTTGTAAGATGTAAAATGGTATTTTTCACCACCTTGTACACCAGTGGTTCCAGCTGACCTGCCAGTAATGTCTTTGTAGTAAAAGTAATACATGTTTGAAAAGTGTGAACRTGTTACATAAAAACAAACCTGTGTGATAAGGTAAGAGAACCGGTATCAAGAAAATGGGAAAATGTTTACTGTAGTAGCTGTAAATGAATTCACTACTTTAGTTTAACTGTATCTGCTCTGCATTTTTACAGAAATGAGAACTCCAATGAGAATTATACAACTGACTTCATTTATCAACTGTATTCTGAAGAAGGAAAAGGAGTTTTTGACTGTCGGAAAAATGTATTGGGCCACATGCAGCAGGTAAAAATGACCTTAGAATTCCAGACAAGCTTGGCTCAGTGTGCACAAAAACCACACACACTCGATATGAAAAAAGAAATAAGTAATGTGGATTTTTGTTTGTAGGAACTCACAGCTATTTGGTCTCATTACATTATATTGCAATTCCTTTTAAAAAAAAAAAAAAAAAAAAAAAAAGCCCTCTTAGATTCTTCATGATTGTCAGTTTTTTTTCTTCCCCCTCTATATATTAATAAGCAGTGAGACTTTCTTAATAAATGCTACAGCTATTTTATAATAGTGATAATAATAATGCATTCATAGTGTACATTACAGATGGCCAGATAGGTGTATCTAGCTTGTGAATGCTGGAAGAGATGAAATTTGGTTAATAAAATACATGCAGATGGATTGCAGATAGTAGAAGAGAGAAGTTACCTTATTAGTTTCATCATGATCCTTGCCGTTCTAAAAACTTCTGCTTGTGATCTTTGTACCCACCCTYTCTCTGTCTCACTATGTTAATGGGCAGGCAGTGAATTTCTGATTTGATTACATTAACCACTAAAACAAGTGGAGTCTGGAGTACATGCTGAGCCAAATTTCTTAAGTGCTAGGAGAAAAAATAACCTCAAATTCAGTGTATATTCCACTTATTTATTTTTATTCAACACAAAAATTGGCATTTTCTGTTTAAAATGAAGTTACTTTAATGGTCAAGACTATCCTTGTTTCAACAGTTTTCTGCTTAAAACTATGGCGTACTGTGTGGTACTGTGTCACATACTGTTTCAGTCCAAGCTGCTACAAAGAAAATGGAACACAAAAGTCACTTYATATGAGCTTTGTAAAGGCTCTGCTCTAATACTTAGACGACAACTAACGTAAAGGAGTGTAATTACCAGCCCTAAGAAGTCCTAGTCTGGCTGCAGCAGTTTGAGTTCCTATACAGCATTCCAGCCTTCCTCATTCCAGCTGCAGGAAGAGTGGCACTTCCCAGACTTCCTAGGTGGCATTCCCATTTCTCGTGCTCCTTCTGGGGCCGTTTCCTYGAGGAGTTTCCTGCACTGCTGAGACGAGGCAGGGAAGGGCACTGCCTCCTGYTTCCCCAAGTGCAAAGTCCACTATTGAGTCTATGAGAATCCCAAGAGCACTTAAATCTTTTTAACATCGTTTTGGTTGTAGGGATTTCCTGCACTTCCCTCCCACCCCTTATTCTTTTTTAAGTGGCAGAGAGAGAACTAAGAGCTCAAAGATGACTCATAAAAGAAAGACATGGATACTAACCSCTACTTTTATATTTACACAGGGTGGTGCACCATCACCGTTCGATAGAAACTTTGGGACAAAAATTTCTGCTAAAGCTATGCAGTGGATCTCCAAAAAGCTGAAAGAAACATACCGAAAAGGTACAGAAATATTTGTYGCTATCTTTTGTTAGTCTTTSGTTAGCTGTCACTACGTAAGCCTACGCTAATGTATATAAGACTCTATGACTACATAAAATACATGATTTTCTTAGTCAACCTGCTTTTTTCCATCTTTGTCATGTTTATATTATTCTTGGTGTGTGTGATGTATCTTGCTGTGCTTCCAGGTGTAAGAAAATTTATTCTCAAGCAAGATTGATGGTCTATATAGCTGTTGTCTTACCACCTTTTATTTTTCAATATAATGCTAGTGTAATTGCAGTTTTTCATGCATGCAGGAATTGATGGTTATATAGTTACATCTGTTCTTCCTTTTTGTTTCATGGTGGCTACATGGGAGACAGAAGAAGGTAATATGTCTTCTTTGGGAATTTTTGTAAAAGAATTTTGCTTTACTAAAATTTCATTTAAAAGTTCATGTTAAAATTCAGTCTTATTAATTTCACTGCATTTTCACTCTTTAACCACAAAATGAAATTAAGAAAGCGAAGTTGTCCTAACCCTGTTAAAGTACTAATTGTTATTTTACTGTTAAGAATTTTAAGTTCCCTGTTCAGTTTAATTACAAAATGGGACATGTGCCCAAACACAAATGAAGAAAATAGATACTGAATTATTCACTCTTTTTAGGAAAAGTATTTGCCAATACTGATGACTCAGTGTGTTTGCTGGGAATGCGCAGGCGCAACCTTGTCTTCCAACCAGTGGCAGAGCTCAAGAATGAAACTGACTTTGTGTAAGTACATAAGTATATAACGCTCATSCTTTAAACACCTTGGCACAGGCTTCCTTTCACCACATCAAAAGAACCTCTTCTCCACATGCTGACACAGAGCATTTGCTAACCTTTTTATTGCACTTTTCTCTTTGGCCTACATTGAGCTAGTGAGTCACTTGGTTCACTTTGTCCTTCCACCCAACTTCGTGTTTTCTCTTCATTATCCTTAAACTTGAATTCTGGGTGTACCCTTTCCTTCTGGGCAACTCTTGGTTGCTTTTGCTCTAATGCCTAGAACTACAAAAATTCAGTTCAGCAGGACAGATTTCTTGTCTGTAATCACCACCTTGCACTAAACTCCCTTCCTTCAGTTTTCTGTCCTATTTTCTCCCTGTTTTCTCCCAGATATTGATAAGGAAGACCTTTAGTAAGTAGGGTCAGATGAGCTACACAATACAGTGTGCCTCCTGCATAAACCACCTTCTGTCTTTGCACAGACACAGGATCCCCAAGGAGCAGTGGTGGCTGAAGCTGCGACCACTGATGAAAATTCTGGCCAAGTACAAGACCAGCTATGATGTTTCAGACTCGGGCCAGCTGGAGCATGTGGCTATGCACAGCCCCAAGGAAGCAGAAACTGGAGCCATCTAAAGAGATCAGTTTAGATATAAAGTTGTAATAGGTGCACATTGTGAGTAACAATGCTTTAGAATTGTTACAGCTTTGTTTTGTAACATTTAAATTATTGTTCCAGCACTTTAAGTGAAACAAGATGTTCAGATGTCACAGATTTTTGTCCTGTATTTGTGTTAGGTTTAAATTGAACCCTACATCTAATGAATAAGCACCGTTTACCAATATTACCCTTTAACAGTAAGTGCAGCACAGTTCTATGCACTCTGTAAGTCACTCATCTACTGCACTTTGTTTCAGAGTACTTACACACAAAATAAATGTAGAGGGATAGCTTTGTGTTGAGTTACAGGCTGTGTTTATGTTTCTGAAGTGAAATAAAGTATTGTTGCAAACATCATGACGGTTCTCTGTGGCAGATGTGTTCATCTGTTTTCAAATGAGCCAGATAATAATGCAGCATGTAAGAAGCTCACTGCACTCCAGGGAAGGAAAATAATAACTGTTCTTTCTTTCCATAACCATCCAGGAAGTAGAGCAGGGGGGCAGGTTATGTTCTGTTACTTCTTCAGATTAAGGAGTAGCAAATTTGAACCTTCCTTGAATAGAAATGAGGAAGAAAAAATACTCGGGAGAAAAAAAAAAAAAAAAGCTGTAACAGCTTCAGCTTCAAAGGAGATTAACTTGATCCTTGCACTGTTTCATTTGACTCAGCTTCCCCTTTCAAGGGAATTAAAAAGAACTAGCAGAGTGTAGTTATTAGAAATAGGCTAGCAATTTGGCATAAGGAAACCTTTTCTGTTAACTAGACTTTGACAAAAAGCWGTGAGAAAAGCGTATTAAAATAACTCATTTAAATGTTGCACAGGGGAAAACACAAACCCTGCACCCCTGTTCATTAGTGACTTGCCCTTGTCCTGTAATCCACAACAAACTTGAGTTGATGGGAGATGTTCTGTCCCACAACTACACAGAGGAAGTTAGAATCATCATACCCAAAGAATGAATACCAGTCACTGGAGGCTTCATAGTTCTTTACATATYCAAGAGCAGACAATTTCAAACAAACATTATTTCAAACCCTTGAGTTTTACACATACAAAAATATTTAATTTATAGAACTTCCACTGGTGATCAGAGGAGTAAGTCTTCAGTAAAAGATGAAGATTTCTTTGCCATAACAGGGCAGACTATTCTTGCTCCCAAGTACTGTGGTTGGACTTCAAGTTCAGAAACTTCAAGAACAGCTTTGTTGACTTTGCTCTGTGTTTGACCATGTAAGTTGGACCATACCAGGGTTAAAAGCTAAGAAGAAAGTACTTATATAGTCACAACAACTGGGTGATTTTATAATAGCTTGGATGTTCTGCACCCATCTATCGTTTGACCCATGAGGGATCTTTGGTGATATCGGTATTTTCTGGGCCAAGTACAGCCAGACCACGAGTGCTCTTTCCAGGTGCAAGATACCTGCAAGGAGAAACAAATGAGACACTAGTGCTCCATGCCTGTTAAAAATAGTCCCAAAGGAAAGTTCTGTTTGGTAGCTGCTGATTTTTTTTTTGCTTTTACAGCATGTTTTGGATTTGCACTGTTTTATTCCCATTTGACATAATGGGACATATCCCCTTAGCCAGATACTGCCAAGTAGTAGGGTTCCCGAGTAGTTCAGAAGTCTAAAGCAGCACAAAGTGTTAGCTCATACTGCCAGGAACAACAAGTCGTTCTCTGGCTAAGAGGARAAGGACACTTTCTAGTTCATTCAAAAGACAGACACCAGTAAATTTAGGATGTAGCAGGGAGTCATGTCTGCTAAAATGCAATAAAGCCAATAATTAACTTCTCTTTATAGGTTACAAATACTGATTGCATTACAGTGATTATTCTTAGAGGCCAAGGGAAGAAATAAATCAGGACAACTTTTTACAAAGTATTCTGTCTTGCAAATTACTTGAAAAAGTGGAAAAAATACCTGAAGAACAGACTTACTTGTTTGATACATCAACCAGCTTATCACTGTTGACAGCAAAAAGCTGTTCCCTGTGTGACTGCTTCATTTCATCTGAAATGCCATATAAGAAGTGATCCATTCCTTAAAAAGGGGAGAGAGAGAGGAAAAAAAGTATTGTTATACAGGGATCTCACCAATCAACTATCTGGAGGCCAACCAGGGGCCCGGGCACGGGGGGTTGGAATGAAGGAATACAAACTATAATTAGGCCATTGTTCTGACTTGTCACAAAATGTAACTGTAGATCAGGTGCCAACAGCTAGAACTGCATAAGGAAATCTAGTTTATTATGTTTCCTATTTAGGAAAAAAAGAATAAAAAAACTCAGATCTTGAAAACTGATTTGTCAAAGATCTGAACGTAAAAGGAATGAGAATGACTCATTCTAAGAGTCTTGGTATTTTTTCTAACAGTTTCAGTCAATGCAGATTTCATTAAGTTTCTTTTTCTGTTGTGCTTTAAAACAAGAAACTTTTCAAATATGCATTTAGTTGAAAAATACACGAAATGCAAAGGTTATCATCACCTTTTGCTGTACAACATATAGAGATAAGCAAAGAAATGTTTAGTGCTTTTGTTGAAATACTTACCTACAATATTTTAACAGTATAATTAAATTGTAGGTCAACCTCCCAGTCTGAGATCAAGACTAAGTTAAAGTTGTTGAGGAGCTTACACAGGGCCTAGTGATCACACTGAAAGTAGTATCAAGAGACAGATATTTGTCTCTGCAACAATATCCAGGTCTCTCCAGTAATGCCCTTGTCCATGTTTCATTAATTTTCCCTATTAGGGTGTGTGCTCAAATATCAAGGACTTGAATTACTCTCTCATAAATTGTAACATCCAAGAATGCAAGAATTTACTCATATGCACTTAAAGCTGATTAAAATTTTATTTTCGTTACTCAGATCAAAACCAAAACCATATTTCCCTGACATCAAGCTGCAGTGGGGAATGAACATGGGTAAGGGTTTTGATAGGGAACAATAGAAATTGAGGAAACTACTTTTGGGGAGTTTAATATATAAAATAATATTTTTATAATATATTTTTTAATTAATTGTCTATTAAACCTGCCAAGAAGAGACAGAAGAGATGAGCAAAGAAGGAAATTTTCTTCTCTTTAAGCCCTGGCAAACAAAAYATATTCATCAAAAGCACCTGTTCCTGGATACACACATATTCCCGCACTGCAGGACAGACAGGATGTACCTTTGTCCGATGGAGCTATCGGTGCATCCACAGCAGCAAATACTGCTAGTTTAGCTTCATCGATATCTTGCTGGGTGAATTCTCCAGCCTTGGCCCATTCTACTGCTTTTTCAAATGTTTTCAAAGTGGCTAAAGAATTTGGGTCTCTAAAAAGAAGAAAAAGGAAAAGTAAAAATAACCATCCTAGTCTTGTAATTCCTTTATTATTATTATTCGTGTTTCATTTCATTCTGAGTTTGCTATGTGTACATGGGGATCAAAACCAAATAAGAAACTAGTTTTTTTTTCCCCTAATTCTAGATACATAAGTGCAACAAAGCAAGTTCGACAGCCTAAAGCAGTTCCAAGGCAGTGTGTAAAAGATGGTGAAAGAAGGRTAAAACAGCCCTGTTTATCATGTGCTAACAATTCACAACAAGAACTTAGTAGGCATTATTTCCATTACTATCAACAGTAATATTTATCATATACACCATATCTTTTTCTGAGTTGCTTTTCCTGCTACACCTCTTTTTGCTCACTGTAAAACAGGTGCAACAGGTTGACTACTGAAATGCTAACCAGGACAAGTCATACCATGCTAAAGCTTCATTGAGCTGCAAAGCTGCTCAAATATTAGCCAGGAATCCCGCTGTGTTGGGCTACATTTGGTCCAGGGCCTCTTCTACCCAGGAAGAGGCAAGTAAAGGCCAATCTTGCATAAATCAGGTGCCAGGGCAGTTAAAAAATATAAAAAAAAAAAAAAAAAAAAAAAAAAAAAAAAAATAATAATCTAATCCCAAAGGCCCAGTGGTTGCCACCAGCAGAGTTAAGAGCAAAATTAAACCCCTTCTTGTTTTTTATCCTTAGGAAAGTCTATTAGCAAACCTGACATTCCATACCAATTCCTCTTAGCACCATCAGCACTGTTTCACTTTTTGTGATTAACATTCTTTTCTATTTCACTTAATCTTAGAAGAATGTTACAATTAAATTTAAAAAAATAATACTACACACATGTATGTACAGTCAGGGATCACCTATGATATAAACAGGAACTAATGGACCCACCRTTACCTGTAGGAGTAGAAAGTGAAGATGCCATTGGGGCTGAGCTTTGCACCTCCACCGTAAGCCCCTCCTTTCTCTCTGATTTCTCTATGCAGAAATTTGGCCGTCATCAATCGTGCAAGGATTCGAAGGCTGTAAGGGCAGAAATAACAAAGCAAAGCTGTTTAATCAGATGGCAGAAACATTCCCCAGCTTCCCCTAAAGTTTGCAAAAGAAAACACTCAAAATGTATCCCTTCCTGTAATTCACAATAATAATGATAGCATCACTACATCTAATAATAGTTGAATAATGTAATATCACTTTAAGACTAGCACTGCTTTGGAACACTCCTCCTTTGCATTTATTTCACCTCCCTCAACAGAGCTCAGAATCAGCCACCGAAGCTTGGAGGCAACAGCACGTGCTCAGCCTGGGGCCTTCCCTCATGTGTGGCACTACACAACACACACGGCAGTTGCTGCTGACTCCTTCCTACCTTGCATAGTCTGCGGCCGTGTAGGGAACTGTGCGGACACACTCCCCAATGTAGTTGACTGGGAAGGGAAGTACAAAGTGGGTCTTCATCTGGCACGGTTTGAAAGTAGGATCCTAGGAGAAAGGTGCATTATTGCCACAGGCCTTTTGATAACTTGGGCTTCTTAGAGATCTGTGAAATTATGCTGAACACACAACAACAGCTTAAGCTGTTGCTTGGTCAATATTGCAACCAGTGAGGTTTAGCATGTGCCTGTATTGGTAATCCTGCATAAATCAAGTACGAACCTATAATTGTCTTGGGAAACTAAAGTTCATGGATATTGTACATGAGCTATGTATCCTCATTCATGAGCTTCTCAGTTGGGCAGTTCTTGCTATTACCAGACAAATTTTGATTCTCTTGCAAAATCTTTACTTTGAATGAACCGAGTGTTCCTAAACCCCCATTTCTACACCCACAAAGGTACATGGTCACCCCATTATATATGAGATCACTGACTAAATTTTAAAGTTTTGAAACCAAATTCAGAAATCAAAACCTACAAAAACAGCAGAAGATGTTTTATGAATAGCAGCAGCTGTATGAATGTCAGCTCAATCTTCCCCTGCCATATATTCACTGCCTCGTATTCTCCCCACTTCAGTATTTCCAGTCTTTTTCCTCCTTAAGCATGAGCAGAGCCGTGGACACCTCCAGAATATTGTATRATTCCATCTCAACACTCCCAAGCTCTTTCCCAATTTCAGAAAGAACCTCCCCAGCACCCAGCTCCCTACACCCCTGGCTGACTGATCCATACGTATAACTGGCTAGCAAACAAAACCTTGGACTGAGCTCTCCCTCTTTTCTCAGTGGGAAGCTCAGAGAACAATGCACAAGGTTCTTCTCCTGAAGCCAAATACAGTTTTACAGAATTTTATCATCACTGATGATTTCCTGACATATGTCATTAAAATTAGAAAAAAAAAAAAAGAAAAAAGAAAAACCATAAGGATGAAGGAAAGGAAGGGATGAGCTGGGAATGACACTTAACATGTGTAGTTCTACATAAAAATAAATTAGCATCACTTAAAAGAGAACACATTAAGTGTATATTGATCTGCATGCAAGGTTATGAACTTATGATCGCCAAACCAGAACAGAAAGGAAGATAACTAAAAGATCATATCAAAGGCTGAAGAACTTTGATGGGTTATTTTGAGAACTATTCAGTGAGAAGGTACGACTACAGAGCACAATATGTTTCAGGCATGGTTCTAAACACTGGATTTGCAATATAGCTGAAGATGGACCATTAATATCAGTAACAACCATGCAATATCCACATCCTCAAATTATACTTACATTAATTAGTTTCCTTGTAATTTGCAAAGAATTAAGCATTTYGTTTCCCAGAGGTTTGACATCTGAAGATTTCTACAAGAGACACAGCCCTTATATTAAAACACAATTCAACTCTTTCTGAACAAGTGAGGAGCTACAAGTGAGCATTATTTCTCCAAAATGGTGGCCAAAGGGAAAATTTAGCTAACGAAGAAATTACAGGTTTATGCAATACAGAAAGGTAGAATTTCCTTTTCCTCAATTGATGCAGAAACAGTCACCTCAAAGCAAGACTTGACAGCTAATCTACAGGGTCCTTGTTGTCTATATTAGATGGTAAAAGAAACCTCTAGGGCAAAACATGTAGCACCTTATTACAGAGAAGACTTTTGCAAATTTATCTGGATGTCTTTCTATGGGTTAGGTGTTTGAATTTAAATGAGATTGTCTTGATTGCCCAATGATCTTGATTGCCCAATGATCTTTATACAACAGTAAGACCAAATTCAAGTTTGTTTATACATAAATACAAACACAAAAACTGTTTATACAACAGTAAGACCTAATTCAAGTTTAGTCACAAATGAAAGAATTTCCTACCTCAATCACGTGGGGACGGACAGGTTTTCTCTCTTTCTTACTTTTAGTTATGCCCTTTATGAATTTCTCTATTTCTTTAGATGCCTCTGATATCTGTTGAGGTGCAGCATTTACTGAACATCTGTTAAAAAGATACAAATTGAATTTTTGAATAATTGTTGTGTTCTGGGGCAGACTTATAATTTGCACCACTCTGCCTTCCACAAAACGTTCTATTAAAATATCCAATTGTAAAAGCTATGACTCTATAAATAAAACGAGAAAATACTTACAATCCAGTATTTGATATGTAAGAGAGAAGGGGAAAACAAAAAAAGCCTAACAAGGAAAAATTGTAGTAGGTTCTTCCCCCCACCCCCGCTTGCTTGCTCCAAAATGACTTTGAACCTAAATTTTTGTGGTAATTTCAACTATACAATGCAGGCAGTCCTACCTACCAGGGTTTTGAACAGTACAGATATYTTTATAGTTTTATTCATCATTTTATTCCTCACAAAACAATACCCTGTAACTTAGCTTACTTTAGTTCAAACTATTTCTGGAGCTGATGTCTGATACTAAGTTCTAAAGCACTATTTTTTTTTTTTTTTAAATAAGCATAAAGTAAGCTTCAGAATATGATTATTTTCCGTTCAGGAGAAAAATTAAAACAAAAAAATCTCCTTTAAAGTCAGGGGAAGAATACAGAGAAAGGCACAGTGTTGACAGAATCTTTTTGCCAAGGCTCACAGGAAACCTTGTGAGCGTTTAATACCATAGCTACATCTGAAATTAGACATAAATTTTACACCTGTTTTAAAAAAATAAAAAATAAACCATAGCTACCACCAACTTGTTTAACAAGAAAGATGTGAATTAATAACATCTGATAGTTGTTCCACAGATAATTGTCTCCCATTTTTGCAAGAACCCAGGGTTCATGAGCGCACTGGGAAATGCCCCTTCATAGGTCAAGGCCTCTCTGACCAAAATAGCCCTTTTCTACTCAGCTGGAACATACCTGAGATTATCACTATTTAATAAATACTTCTTAATGCGTGGTAGTTTGCGTAGTACTGGTTTAATATCAGACATTTCCGCTATTCTCTTCATCAGTTTCACCTGTGTGTGAAGGAAAAGCAGAAAAAAAGGAAAAAGATGAAACCATTGGATGGAATTGGCAAAAATGAATAAGAGTAACAACAAAGTGGATGTTCTAGGCCTTATTTAGAAGATGTAGTTTAATTTTACCTGATCCATCCCATTGAACATTTCTTGGAGTTCTCCAGAAGGAGTGAGGTTTTTGCTGGCTCTAATAGATGCATATAAATGCCCACAATCAGGAATRCCATTTGACAGCTCCTGGGCAGTCTTCCTAACCAGAACTCTAAGATGTTCCTCTTCCTCGAATCGGGGGCTGAAAAAGAATGGGAATAATTCCTTTATTACTATAGAATAAATTTTTCTTAATTCAGAATAACATGATTCCCCSGGTCTCAGAAAAGCACACTAACTCTATAAGCAGCTTCAGATTCTCCACCTAATCCATTATACAATCATCCAAAGGTAGGATTATTTAGGTTTAAAAACAGTGAGCTAGTCAAAGATACAATTAACATGAAAATGAAGGATCTCTAAGAGTGAATGGTTGAGGGAGAAGGAAAAACAGAGTCCCAAGACATGTTCAAAAAATGAAAGAAAGCCGATGTACTGTACTTGTTAAATATTTCACTCCATAAATGCATCATGTCTGGCAGATTTCTGTCCAAGCACAGAGAAGAAAAGAGCACACCCTAAAGGAAAAACAAAACAAACACAGATAAGACAACCAAAGCAATGGCCTGAGAAATGCACAATAACTTGCTTTGAAAGTGATGCATGGTGCCAACCTAATGCTTCATAACACAAAACCACTTTAATGCAGGCCATGCTACTAAAATTGGAGCAGACATGAAACGTAGTTGAGCATTGCACAAACCAAGCCTGCCAATTTCAGAATATTTCAGAATATTTCAGAATATTTATTTAAGGTTGGAAGGGACTTCTACAGATCATCTAGTCCAACCTTCCTGCTCAAGCAGGCACACCTACAGCATGTGGCACAGGGTGGCATCCAGGTGGGTTTTGAAGACCTCCAGAGTAGGAGACTCCACAACCTCCCTGGGCAGCCTGTTCCACTGCTCKGTCACCCTAACAGTAAAGAAGTTGCTCCTCACCTGGAGACGGAACTTCTTATGCTTCAGCTTGTGGCCATTACCCCTCGTCCTATCGCTGGCCACCAGTGAGAACAGCCTGTCCCCTTCCTCCCTGCATTCTCCCTTCCTGAACTTATACATAATTCCTCCTTCCCAAGTATCAGTATCAGCCCAGGAACACGAGTCCCCTTAATCCCATTCCAGGTTCCACAGGGAACAAGCCACAGCAGTGGCAGACCTCAGCAAGTTAGGAAAAAAGTCTCAGAGAGATTGCTAGGACTGTTCTACCCAATACTGGCATCTAACAGTCTTGCAAACATTGAAAACTTCTGAACCAYATTAATCCTGACAACACTTGCCTTAACATCAATCTCTCCAGGTATAAGGCTACACTGTTCTGCCCTTTCTCTTTCCTACTCCCAATTTTTTTTTTTTTTTGCAGTTCTCAAAAATAGGGTAATCGATGCTTGTAAAACACTGACTTAGAGTGGGTAAATAGGTGAATCACTCCCTTTAAAATCTAATATTAGCTTCTGTTAGTCTCTAATCGATATTTTCCAGAAAACAACAACAAGAACAAAAATGCATGAAAGGGGTCTGTGGTTTTAAGCTATCAATGCCCCTTATCTAACCCTCTACCTGGAAGCCCTGACTGACCCTTAACTACAGAGCTGTTACTGCAGCACAACAGCATGAATTTTATGATTAATTTACCTGTTCATACACATCCAGGTGTGAATCATCTGGAATGATATGTGGGCTGACAGACATCCCACCTGTTTTTAGCTCAATTTTCTGGGCTTGTTCCCTGTAATCAAGAGCTCCGCATCCCATCCTGGGAAAAACAATTAGAGCTTTAGGACCTATCTACTATCCACAAAGGAAGCCATATAGGTCAGTATTCACTTAACAACTAAACTTGGTACATTATCAAGAAATTACAATACTTCAAAACTTGCAAAAAGAAAAAAGCCACGAAATATACAAAGCTATTCAACTAAAATTCACCATAGCAGTTGAAATTATCACCACCAGAAATAACAGCTTCATTTTATTCCTGGTCTCCTGTGATGGGACAGGCATTTCTGTGACTGATGAAATCCAACCTGAAATGGATTAAAGTCAAAAATCTGAATTCTTGCTAGGTTATTTTTCATTCAGACCGATTTATCCATCTATTTGGGGAAGACAGGTTTCAACAGAGAGGAATAAGACAGTGTGGAGAGTGAAGGAGAAAGTGGAAGGCATTGGGCAGGCAGAGTAGGTGAGGAGGAAAACACTGTTTTATCAGATCTGCAGGCACCAAGGCCTCAGCAATCCCTTT
The DNA here is from genome assembly GCF_003342845.1 of Nothoprocta perdicaria. Classification (NCBI taxonomy): domain Eukaryota; kingdom Metazoa; phylum Chordata; class Aves; order Tinamiformes; family Tinamidae; genus Nothoprocta; species Nothoprocta perdicaria. The sequence continues at coordinate 1,188,570 of NW_020454805.1, forward strand.
CTGCAATAAAAACAACTGCAAGAGTTATTATAAGCAACAGTCCAACTAAAAGTATTCTCTCTCAACATTATTTCAGAATGTTGCATTACATCCTACTTCAGTGGCTTCTAGCCAAGCAAACCACTCACTTTGTAATGACATTGCAAAAAAGTGGCACATATGGTTTGAGCTCCTCTGGAAGAGTGTTCAAGCTGGAAACAGCTCTGAAATACACCACTCCGTTGGTTGGCTGAGCACAGTACTGCACAGGAATTTCATCAGCTACAAATAAAAATTAAGAATAAAAAAACAGAAGAACAAACAAAAAAAACAAACAACAAAACAAACAAGAAACAGATCTTAATATTGGAGATTGTGGGCATTTTAATGCCACTTCATGATTAAACTTTAGATATTGTGCTGAGTGCTAGACTGATTTTTTTTTTTTTTTTTGGTCTATGCTGAAATAATGGATAACTGGGCAGTTTAAAGAGAAGTTTCTGTTAATTGTTGACATGATGCTGACATGTCTTATAGCTTCAAAAGGTTAATATTCAAATAATGAAATGGTAATTTGTTTTTGAGCAACTGAAAAAAGTTTGTCTTTCTCTTCTATCTGAAAGAGAAGAGAGGATTTCTGCACTGAACATCATGTTCTAATACAGGCTATTAGAATATTCACAGAAACAGATCATTTTAGCATCAGTATTTGAGATTCACCAGTAAATCCTGCAGAAAAACAGCTGGTGTCTTAGCTATCTTAAAGTGTCTTCCAGCCAGTGGTCAAGACGACAGAATTTCTCTAAAACTATGATGGATGCCAATTTATTTTTCCAAGGTCCCGTACATCACATTCTGTTACATACATAGGGATGACAAGCCCAACAACAGCTCCCTGCACAAGCAACCAAGGGTGCTGCACCCAGGATAAAGATGAAGTCTTTGGAAGGAGGGGTGGTTGCTCAAGAGCAATGGCTCACACCAGCCCAGAGACTGCAGAGCAGGGCAAGCAGTGAGAAAGCAGGCGGCCCGAGCCCCAGCGGGGCTTCTAGGAGGTTCCCATGAAGAACAGGCCACTGCTCTGCRGCTGAGAACAGCCCCACGTCACCCCTCACAGACTGCAGCAAGAAGCAGCTACAAGTCCACAGCAAATCCCCAACTCCACAGGCGTGGACAAGGGGAAAACAACCATCACGGAGCTCAATAAGCTGAGCAGGCCTTCACTTCCGGATCTCTTTAATCTTGCCCTGAGGATTCTAGAGGTGCTTAAAATATTATTCTATGCCAGTTTATAATTGTGAAGTCTTATAAAAGACGGTTTTAGAAACTGGAAGCTAGCCTGTTAAAGACGAGACGGCTTTGAGACCAAGAACAGGAGTTAGGTGCTCAGGGCTTCCAGTATGAAGCCCTGAAACCATGACAGTATGGTCATGGTTTCATTCTGGATATCGTATCTAGCTCGTCAGAGCACCCTCAATTTGAGCAAGTAAACAGATAGCATAGGCCAAAATCACTGCCAAGTCCTTAATGAAAGCTTTGCTTTCCCACAGACTCTTTCCTTCACTGTTTACTGTTCTGCCTCACTGTGTGATTATTCACCATTTAGTACATACAAAATGAACAAAACCTGGGCAATAGATAACAATCCAACAGCGCTGTCCCCTTCAGGGGAAAACATTGATAAAACCAACCTGCAAGTGTTGTCTCCAGGACAGTGATTGGGATTTTGGGCTCAATATCAGATATTTTTAAAGCTGGGAGACAAGAGGCATCCTCAGGCTTGTTTTGAAGAGCAATTAATTCCAAACCTAATAAAGAAAACACAGTTTTTGTACACATTTAGCTTTTACTGAAAATGCTGTCAAAACTTACTGAGACAGCACAGATCCTCATCACAGTAAAGCACAATTTAGACCTTGAAGAAATGACGTCTGACAGCCTGACATTACCCAGATCTATGAAGGATACAGAAATCACAGAACTACCAGGTAAGAAGCCTCTTTAAGAGGCTTACTCAAATGCCCTCWGTAAACTGCTGCAGCTAAATCTTTTATTTAATTTTACATTTCTGCCTCTAATAGATTCTAGTTGTCTCTTAAGACCTTAAAAACTCCCAAATGCTTCTTCATAAGGAGAARACTTTACCTGAAAAGTTCCCCTCCCCACAACACATTTGGTATACTGAATACATTCAGTACATTATCCTCTGTAAGTATTTCTGTGAATACTTGAATTGCAGTCTTCCTGCAACTAAAACACTATTTTCTCAAACTGACTTGACTACTCATAGGCTCCAAGCTTAAGCTTATATTTACAAAATATAAGTTATCAAGCAGCATAAATCAAACCTTCTCATAAGATCAAAATTAATCAGCTTTATGGTAGCTGATGAACATCTTGCACTTAGCGCAAGATAGTCAAGGAAAGAACAAACTACGTTTTTAAACTATTTTCCTTTTGTCCTAATGGAAACTTTGATCATTCTATTTTTGAATGTTTAAACTAAYGAAATGCACTAATCATATTTTAGTGTGAATACTATACTGCATAACCCCCATAACATGGGCATACAAATTAAAAAAAAAAAAATCTCTTTCAGAACAAATGTTTGAAATGCCTGATGTATGAAAGAATATGAAATATTCTTATAGTTAGCCAAGTAAAAGAAATAAACAAAAGTATGTTAACCTTTTTCAAAGATTTCTTTTTTATCTTCTCCAGAAAGAGCACTGATCTTCTGTTTCAGTTTTTCTGCTTCCATTTTTGCTTGTTTGTCATGGTAGTCTTCCTCTGGACTCATTGACAGAGTCAGTCTGTGTGGATTACCCTACAGACATATATCCCAAAACAAAACATTATTAATTGAGAGTTATTTCCTCCTCCTCCTGTGACTATTGCTTCATCAGGTAGATTACAACAGCCCATACACTTGCCTTACATATTATCAAATTAATTTAATACAGAACAGCCTTTTGCCAGGGTAGGGGAGCAAGGCAGCCAGCCACAAGAACAAGCACCAACAGCCCTCAGTGAGATTCAGTAGAGTCAGAATCCCTCAGTACCCATTAGTTTAATTAAATCAAATGATCGAGTATAAGGCTACAGAGCAGCAAGTCAGAAGTTATATCTGAATAATGCTCTAAGATGGGGCATCTGGTAAAACGCAGAAGGGTTTCGTTCAACAGCTCTCTCAACCTGCCCAAGCTTGAGTGCACAGAGACACCAGATCCCATATGATGCAAAGCGTACATGCCTTATCCTGCTCAGAAACTCTTTACACCGGTTTTGCTGCCAGAGAACTCTATGCGTTACGCAAGTGCCACAACGGCTGTTAAGTTTCTCATTAATTTATACGGTACTATGGAATTTTAATCACTAAATTACTCAAGCAGCTTCCATTTTTTATAATCCTGGCAGGCTACAGACAGCAATGACCATTTCAAAGCAGAAGTCAAAAATAGTTTTAGCAACATCTGTCACAGAGAGACTGCCTATGATTTGGGGCAATGCAATCGGGTTCCCTATTTTAGAGAATTTCTCCCCCCTGTGGTCATACTGAAGGACTACAAAAAGACAGCTAACTACAGAATCAGAGTGAAATGCACAAATAGCAAAGCACAGATGAACAGACAGAGTGAACAGCCTTCCCTTCCTTATTTCTGGCCTTTCTGCTTTATTAACCTCCAGGCACAACACACAACAACACATAATTAATACATAACTTTCTGAATAAAAGAAAAATCCAACTATTCCTATCACTTTCTATTCTGATTTATATTTTTGTCTTTACCTTTTCAGCAGAACTACATTAAGGACATCCTCAAAAACACTGTACTCTATTTCCTCATTACAAAAGCAAAAAAAGCTCCTTATTACTTTCAGACACTARTAATACCTTTAGGAAAGTTCAGCTGATGTTGGAGTCTCCTGCTGCCTTTACAAACCAACATTTACCTGTTACTAAATCAGGTTCGCAGTCACTGGCAGTCACCTCTTTGAACTAATATTAACAACTCAATAAAAGAAACAAACAAACAAAAATCACTACTGCACTGCTGTTACTGGATGCTACTTTTTTTTTCTTGGCATTAGCTAGTATAGAGCTTCAGAACTATTCAGTGTCATAACAGCTTAAATGTTCACAAGTCTTCAAGCACTCCAGTGGAAGGGACAGAGAGGAAACCAAACCAAATAGAAAGCAATAAGCATTAATGGCAAAATTAAGACATCAAATAAATGAACAAGTAAAGCACAAGAACAATTTTACTGATAATCAAACTTTTATCAAAGAATAAAAGATGCATCTTGCTACGTCTACATTATGGAACACACGAGTAAGTCCATAATTCTCTGGCTGTGTCGGGAACTGGCCTTGTCTCTAGCACCTTGTTAGGAAAAGACCATCAGCCATCTCTTTCTACTTTCCAATTTCCACCAAAACAAAACCCGAGTAGGAAGTTCAGAAAGGAGTCRCATGCACAGAGAGGTCCCTTGTTCCAAGCAATGAGGGGATGGGAGTTGCAGGCACCATCCCCCCAGCTTCTGCTACCTGAGTAAATACTCTTGCCCTAGCCATAGTACCAAGTATGTTCAGAACATCAGCATTTTATCAACATTCTGCACTTTCAAGTGTTTAACCAGGTGATTATTCTAGTTTTGAAAAAAAGTTTTCACTTTAGCCATCTAAAATTAGTACATTCAATTTGAAAGTGTTCGTGTCYATCTATATATACATAATACAGTTATCAGAAATAAAAACTGAATTTTAAATACAAAACCAACGTAAAAATTAATATCACAGATATTTTTCAGKAAGTTTTCTTCCTACCTTAAAGTAAGTTTCAACTTTTTCCTGAAGAAATTTGGGATTCTCTTTAAGGCACTGCCTGAACCGGGAGACTTTGTCTGCAATCTTCAGAAGCTCCACTGGATCCCCATCTTGATTCCAACAGGAAGCTATATACTGGATGGGTAAGAATAAGCAGGTAAGCAGAACTACACCTATGTATAAAACTGGCAATAACTGTGATTCAAAACCACTTTATTATTTATAGTTTAATGGAAGATGAAAATGTAACACCTAACAGGTAGTATTACCTTTTTCTTTTTATGTAGGTGTTTGTCTGAAATCTACTGTATTTTTTTTTTCCTGAGTTTAAAATAAATCTCTTCATCAACCCAATAAAGAGAGAAAGGAACAAGAGCTGGAAACAAAGCAGTAGAGCAGTATTATATTCTACCTATTTATGTTATTCTGACAGTCAAGTAAAGTGATTTATAATGAGGAAACTTAAACATACAGTATAGAAAGGACATTGTAGAAAGAAAACGGAAAAAACAATACCAAGATATTTGAAAGAAATAGCCCTTAAGAAGCAATGTCTGAAAAGTGCCCAAACCACCTTTTCTTATTTCCTCAATTACAAGTAGGTATTATAAACCTATCAAGTTTCTTCAGCAAGATTATTTTTGTGAAAATTGTACATTTTAAAGAATTTAAATCTCTTTTTGAAATATGTGCAATTTAATTCTCTTGAAATTAAGATAGTCATTCCCTATCTGAGGCTTTTACTGTGTCACCATAATATGGTGGCATAGCTGGGCACTGAAAGAAAAAGAGGAAGCTCAGGAGATTTAGTTGTTTCTAAGAGCTGTACAGGAAAAAATTAAGCAAGTTGTCAGAAACCATGATCCTAGAACATAACTTCTGCTGTTTTAATCATTCTGGAAACAAATAGGAGAATTCTGCAATTCATCAGATTCTCTTTGTAGTTTTCCATCTAAATATTAAATAACTAAACCACACCAAGCAAAGTCCTCCAAGTGATAAGCCTAGCAAAGCAACAGGATACAGCACGGGAATCAGAGAATCTTTACCCCTGATCAAAACATACAACTCCAGGAGTCAATACAAATTCCTCCCTCACAGAGGGAGCAGTTCTATCAGAGTCAAAGCTACTATTCAGAGAAAGGTAAACAGCTTATGGCTTCATAGTAAGTTATTACAGTGTGAAGTGCGGCCATAGTCAGCTACCAAAAACAAAGAAAAAATACATACATGAAACAACAAAGGAAAAGCACTTTACTGAAAAAAGGAGTCTACAGCGTTATATTTGGAAAGATGTGGGAAATACCAGCATATACATCCACATGCATGCAGACTTACAGATGTCAGGGCAAGCCCAAAACTTGTGGACTGATGCTTCAGCTGGATTTCAATTTTGTGAAGCAGAGCTTCAATTCTGTCTTGTTCAAATCCCTTCCTGTGGAAAGTGGTGAGATGGAAATCATATCCATTAGCACTAATCACTCTGGGAAAACTATGAAAATGAATTATAACACAGATAAAGCAAGCAAAAGAATATAACGTTTTCCACAAAGACTTAAAATTGATAAGGTTATTGTGCTGTGTCATTTAGCAAAACAGTACTAATATTAAATGTCTGAATGCTATGSTGATGAGCAAGCTACAGCAGAGCAAGTTGCAGTTTTAATTGCTTTGTAGCAGTTTTATTGTTCAGTACTCTTAAAACTACTTCTCTGGTGCAGTTTTCTATAAAACTAAGTTCTTAATGTAGGAAGGAAAAGCTATAATATTCTTAAAATGTTAACATTACTCACGCAATAACTTCATCAACTGTTCTAGCAATAATCTGTTTCACAGTATCAACATCTCTCTCGGCAATACCCTGCAGACCCACACTGAAATAAGCTTCTCTTGTTGAGCCATTAAACCTAGAACAAAACATATTCAACTCAGTGACAAGAATTAACACTTAAGCATGAAGCCATGCAGAAAGGAAGAAAAGGAAAGGCAGAAAAAGGAAACAAGGAAAACAAACCACCAGCTCCACATACATACACACAGGATTTTAAAAGCTATTCAGAACAAAAATAATTGCCGAAAAGGCAAAGAATAGCATTTAAAGTGGGTTTTTTTGTTGTTGTTGTGTTTTTGTTTTTTCTGTTCAGTTTCAGTTGTAGTGACACACTGCTAAGAAAGTACATACTCTCAATAAAGAAAGAATTACAGTAACAAAGCTGTGATTTTTGTTCATTTTTTCAATCCATCATAAGTATTTTCAGGCTAAAAAATATCTTGAAGATGAAAATTTTACAGCTAAAATTTCAAGCTAGCCTAAGTCAAACAAGTGGTGAAAGAAAATTTTCTATGTTTGTTGCAGTTATAGTCAGTATTAGGTAACAAATGCAAAAACATGAAAATCTAAGCTGTTAGGCATAGTAAACTAATAACATTTTACAAACAAATTCACACTTGCAGAAATAAGTGGCAGTTTCAAACTGAAGTGGAAAACATTTGCATCCCAGTTCCTGGACTCAGCTACTCCTCTAGGTTGCATTTGTCAGCACAGTGACTAAGGCAAGCCAGAGTCCACAGTACTCTGTTTCAGCACCAGATTGATACAGCTACAACAGAAGTGGCTTAGCTAATAAATGACATAAAGACACAGACGCTGAATCACATCTCCTGTTTCTAAACACATTTATCTAGCACCAGGTCCTGTAACACTTAAAATATCTACACAGCAGTGGCCTGCATGCCGCTGAGCTCACAGGAGACCCTTGTCTTCACATACTGACAGTTCAAGCYAGGCAGAGAACTGGCTTTAGGGCATTAAAATGGGGCTAGACAAGATCATTTAAGTATCCCTCAAATATATCAGCTAGTCACTGGAGACATAGGCATGACTTTTGTCATCCTGAAGTCTAAATCGGTCAGAAGAATCATGCTCTAAAAATGCTTTCTGCTGACAACAACGGAAACATGTGATGATTTCTATGATGAGCAGTAGAGTCAATAGCACCTACCACACAGGTGCCTGTAACTAGATGAGAAGAATCCCAACCAGTCTTMATCTACAACTTAATCTAACCAAAACCAGCTCTTACACTTAAAGATGCTTTACAATTCATCAGTATGAACTCTGACTAACAAAACTTTAAGATTAGGAGTCTTTCAACACTAACTGCTTATATAAGAGATATTTTTCCCCAATCTGTTTTGGTTTTATACTTTTCTAAACTAAACTTCAGTAATATTGCTTAATAAACTTGATAAGTATAAAGTACTTATAAACGTACTTATAATGTACTTATAATGTAGGCTAAATTGTAACACTTACCCAACATCAGGAGAAAAGTCTGTACCAACACCAGACTCAATCAAGGCTTTATAAAAGGGAGAATTAGGCCCATCAACCAACAGGGAAGACAACAGGCTTAGTGTGAAGGTTTCAAAAGTATCTGTAATACTGAAAAAAAATTAATAGGTCTTTATAGCTTCTTTTCAAAAGAAAATGTAAAGTTATACATACTGCCCTCAAACTCTGGGAACTAAAAGAGTTGATGGTCATTAAAACCAGCAGCAAAAGTCAAATAAGGCTCTCAGTGTAGATTACATTAGTAGGATCATACAAAAGAGGTACACAAGGCAGCTACCATTCTCAAAAGCTAAACCAGTCTATCCAGTGAGTATTTCTGTAGGACTTTTCCTTGCATCTATTTGCTAAAGGAGGAGGGAAAAACTTCAATTAGTACTTACATTTTCATTTAATATATGAAGGACTTGTTTTTATTTGTCCCATGGCATTATTCAACTTAAAACCATGTTTATGAAAAAGTTTTTTTTTTTTTTTAAATGTAAAAACATAAAACAAAGAAAATCCACCCTGCTTGAAGTTTTAACATCAATTTAATATCAAAACATCATTTTGATACACTTACTCTGTCAACAGGTAGCTGACACTGACTGTTGTCTGCTTGGAAGGATCTGCAGCAAATGAGTCTAAGCCACATTTTATAGAGTGTTCTCTCTGTAATGTGTAATTAACGCATAGGTTTAAAAAAAAAAAAAAACCACACCCCACCACTGTTTGCATCATTTTAACAACTTCCAAGGACTTCAAGGATTTTTAAAGATACTCATGAGTAAAATCAATATTCATGACTAAATTCAAAAAACACAACATACTTGCTTAGTATCTTTTGACAGATAACTGGCATTACCATTTTTAACAAGAGAATTAATAAAATTCCGCTTTAATTTACATTCAGAAACTTAAAAATTATGGACAGGCCATAATATAGACAAGCCAAAAACCACTACCACCATAACAGAACCTGAAAAAGTATTTTGAAACCAAGGTCTGAAAGTTTAAATGCATTTCCTGATATTAAAAAAACAGTATCTCCCAACTATGATTATTTAAATCAGCACTGCTAGATTCTTAACAGCAACCATTCTGAAATCCTTCGTATCTAGAAAAACAAAAATTTTAAAGAGTCCGACTACCTATGAACATTATCATTGTAAAACTCAAAGAGGTTTTTTTTTTCCTTTTTTTTTTTTTTTTTTTTAAACATCTCCCCACCCATTAAACCTACTATCATCCTCCTCCTCATTCCCCCCCTCCCAAAAAGGATCATATAATTTTCACATAAACACACATCTAAACAAACAAAATAACTCCAGCAGGCTGGAATAAAATATTACAATCTGCTATACCAAGTTACTGAAATTGCAAGACTGGATGTGCTCTGATACTGTTTCTCTTACTTACAGGATTTTTCCAGAGTTTCTGTTGGGGGATATCAGTATTTGATTCAATTCTTTGAAATTTCACCAGTGCTTCCTCATGAATTTGTTTCAAATGTTGTTCCAGTGGAAAATTACCATAAGTGAAAAATCTGCATTTTAAATAAAAGTTGAGAATTAAGTTTTAGATTTTGACTTTTCAGATTCTGAGTTTTACATGTTACATTTATATTCTGAATATCACATCATTTCCAGTGATTTGTTTACATCTAGAAATGAGTATGTTCTATACAACCCTAGATTCAAGACCCACCAGTTTCCACACACAAAAATCCACAGAAATATTTAAGGAGTATTGGAAATAAAATTCCATGTCATCTCCTGTTCTATGCTTTGAAATAAAAAAAACAAAAAACACCAAAAAAAAAAAAAAAGAAAAAGGCTCTTGAAGTCAGAATCCCAGGCAATAAGAATTTTTATGATCCTCATACGTAAATGTAGGCAACACAATGAGTCATGTCTCAATTCATCTATAAAACAGAACTAAATTTTGCAGGTCAGTCCAAAGTAGACATTTATACCTACCAGAAACACTGCTGATTTTTAGCACGTTAAACACCAGTGCAAGGCAACATAAGGTAAATGACATTCCTTGATTAAAATCTAAACTTGAATCTATTAGAAYGCTTTGCATGATGAGAGAAACAAAGGATGCTGAAATCATCATCATGACAAAGCCTATTTCTCATCAAAGAGCTAATTAGATTGATCACAAAATTAGTACAGAAGAAACAGTAATACCGTATATATTCCTTCATATCATATTTGACTTAAAGATCTTATCAGTACTAAGAAGGTTAGCATTTGACTAAAATGAATATCCATTACAGTAATGTGTTGCTAAGGAATCACTTAAGATGCATTAATTTTTACTCTTTGGAATCTGGACTAACATGAAGGAGAGTGGGAACCTCCAGACTCATTTGCAGGACCTTTACCCTATTTTCCTCATGCTACTGAAACACTTAAATGTTTTATTTGCCTTACTTGTGTGAATAGTGAATGAGCTGCAAATAAACCGGGGGGGGGGCGGGGAATAAAAACTACACCAAAAATCCTTAAATCCTTACAATTAAGCTTGCACATGTACTATTGAAACTCTCTTCCACCAACCAGCTCTTTCAACAGCCTTAGCCTCCAAGTTCACTCTATGTCTCTCTTCTTAAAACAGCTTTCCTCAATCGATGGTGTAAGACATCAACATTGCTAGCCACAAATGTAGTGGAAATATCTCTGTTTTTCTCCCCACAGAAATATGAATGCCCTTAACACTTACTATACATCCTACGAATTTCGTCACAGATTTCAGATACCTGGAATTGCTTGGATGATAATGTGTGGCATGGAACTGTTTAAGCTGCTCCCACGTAAGATCAGGAATACTTAATGGATCTCCACCAGATATTACTCCATAAGTATGATCAGGAAGGAGTTTATTCTGCAGGTGCTGTGCAAATAGCCTCTCATTATCTGTCTTAAGAAAAAACACCATGTTTCAGTAAAAGTGACAAAAACATTTTAAAACTTAGACTACTGAATAATTACACGTCAGAATTCTATTGTACACAAGAACTCTGCCTTAAATAAGTATTTTTTCTGTTGTCCCTATACAGTAGTAGTGGTCCCTATTACAAAATTAGCTATATTATCATATAAATTTTTCAAGAATATCATGTTAATTTTCAAGAAAAGTCCTACAATACAATACAAAAAGTCCTACAATAAAATATTTTAACAAGACATTCTTTCATATGGAAACAAACTTTCCAGCAGGCAAACACAAAGAGTCACTGAGTTGTTACACAGTTACTTTACTGAGAACTTAAATTTCACAAAGGAAGAATATAAATGTCTGGCGCAATAACGCCATTGTGAATCTGAAAGTTAAACTTCAATTATTCACATCAGGTAAGACTTTAAAATAAAAACCCACAAAACTTACAAATGCTCCTTTCATTTCATTAAAAACAACTCCTTTGAAGACTAGAGGTGTCTCAGGATCAGTTGGGTTTTCATGTTCTAACCTCCAACCTTCTTGCCTGGGAAAATTAACAACAGTTAATGTTTTTCTTGGAGTTTTTAAAGTTTTTCTTGGAGGAGGAAGATTTATTTTTTCATTTAAAATTTGCACATGTACACATCTTACCAGAAATCTAGTTGCCGCAAACATGGAAAGAAAGCTGCATCCAAGTACACCGAAAGGAGATTCTGAAAGTCTTTGGGATTTTGTGTTGAAAACGGATAGAGTGTGTAGTCACTAGCTGYGTATAAATGAATGCCAAACAGGTAAGATTTTTAAAAAGCTATGATATTTATTTTATATAAATAACTGAAAAGAAGCCTACTGCTTGACATATATTTTTGTGAGAAATGCCCAGAAATTTAACAGTGCAATCATTTCATAATAAAAACTTTTTTTTACCAAATATGCAAGTAATTAAATGTCTTATTGTATAATATGGTGATCTGGCCCTACGAGAACTCTAGTCTGTAAGTGCCAAATAAACAAGGKATATTTGGTTAGCATTTTAATCTGAGTCAGAACACTCAAACTTAACAGATTTCCAAATGGAAATCAAGGAAAGCCAATAGCAAGCTTTATTGCAATAAACTCTTATGCATTTCAAGTTGTATTATTCACTTTGTACTCACCCGTGAATGCATTCATGAAAGTGGACAGGGATCTGTTTAACATTTTAAAGAATGGATCTCTGCAAGGGTACTTTTGAGATCCACACAACACAGTGTGTTCAAGGATATGTGGGACACCAGTGCTGTCCATCGGAGTAGTACGGAACTGTAAGCTGCAAGAAAAGAAAGCAGCACACTTATTTAGGACCAGAAGAGAAGCCACTTCCTATATACAGTTCAGCTTTATAGACTCTTTAGTTGACTGCTCAGCCATCTAACAGAAGAACTCTTTCTGGACAAGGTATAGAATTTTTCAGTGTGTAAGCAAACATCAGCATCAGAGATGGCTCAGCAGACAACTTGTGTAAATAAAGGGACTGATAAAACTGCAACAACAGCATCAACATTCTAGTTTAGCTTTTATTGGGAAACAGAATCTTTTCTCCTCTGCTATTCAGTTCATTAATTGGAGGGAGAGAAGAAAAAAATACAGATTTTTCTTTTGCAGAARAAAAAAGTTCATAAGTTTATGGAGACATGCTTTACATTTTGCATCTACAAGGCAATTTATCAGAAAGCCTAGTTTAGGCCCACCAATACAGGAGAGGCAAAGATACCTAAAAGGAGGTTACGGATAGAGATTTGCTCTTTGCATAGACACACGTGCTGGAAGGACAAGAGATAATGGTTATAAATTGGAACAAGGGAAATTTCTAACTTGTAATTAAAGAAAAAATAAAAAAAAATGTACAGTCAAGAATTGGGAACAGGTTGTCCAGAAGTATTGCAGAATGTCTGTCTTTGAAAGTTTTCAAGGACTCACTGAATAAATCTGTAAGCAAACCCATCCAAATAGAGTGCTGACCTCATTATGAGTAGCAATTTCAGCAAGAGACCTCATGAAGTCTCTTCCAAAACGCAAGTTCTACTTCGCAAGTACTCAATCTTTGAGAYCACACAAAAAATGTTATGAGCCTAGATTACAGTTTAGAAACTGTAAATTGATACYAAGATGGACACATATTAATGTTCTACCTGAAGAGGTTATTGGAGTCCTCTCGAGCCACATGCAAATATCTGGCCCCSGTATTATCATGGTTAAGCTTCACTGCAGTCAGAAACAGCTCAGGAACGGATGTCACCTGCATTGGAAGAAATGATCTGTATTACAAGGTGACTGCTACTGATGATGGTCATATGAACTAAGACTGATAAGACAATAACCAGTTGGCCTTTCCTGTACAAAAGTGAGGCCATACTAAATGCATTCTTCATTCTTATGTTTTATGCAAACAGTATGTTGTGCGCAAGTGAAAAATAAATAACAATTAAAACATATAAAGACTATAACCAAACACCGTACTCTTCTGTTACAGATAAYGAGACCAAAAACACTTGATCTCAAATTCAGAGAATTATCATCATTCGAATTCAATTATCAGCAGTTCGGGAAACAAAACAGGTGGGAAAAAAAAAAGTCTGGATCTCAGAACTGTCACTAGCAATTATTTTTGCAAGTTTCCTGAGCTCTCTGCTTTTGCTTGCTTTCTTTAGGAAAGGAATTCCATGTATAACCCCCACTGCAAGTTCTCAACAAACCTATTAAAAGCAGCTTAGCAGAAAACAGCACATGGCTCAACTATCTGTCTGTGCGTCTCATAAGACTGAACACTCACATCTACAGCAGATGTGCGAACTTCCMTGGTGTGTCATTTATTCTAGAAGAATTAATACCCTAGAAGAATTCTGGAAGAATTCAAGTTCCTAGAAAAGGGAACTACAAGCTACTTGCTTGAAGAAGGATAACAACAAACAGCTCCTGTACTGTCTTTAACCGACCGCCGGCAGCATCTGTGTAAATATTTACACAGCGCACAGGCTTCAACTCTCCAGCACAAACTTTCCCACCAAGGAGAGACATGTCCGACCCGTAGAYGTGCGAGGAGGTGAGCACAAAGCCCCTGCCCACCTGCTGCACGGTGAAGCCATGGATCTGCTCCCCTTCCCTGTACCGCAGCGCTCGCTCGTTGGCGGACACGCTCCTCCAGCGCCGAGACTTCTGCTTCAGGGACCTGAAAACACATTTTTCTCAGATCCTCGTAAAACCCTTCCAGCTGCCCGGGTACTAGAGAGACGCAGACACCCGGGCCCGCTTCCCGCCGCGCGCCGAGGACACCGGGCCCTGGGGGAGCCACGCAGCGGCACTCCTGCCGGGCCCGGCCCRGGACACCGAGCGGAGGCCGCCGCAGGGAACGCAGCGAGCGGCGCCGGGCAAGGTCCTAGAGGCAGCGGGGGAGCCCCGCCGCCCCCCTGCTCACCGGCCGAGGCTCAGCAGCTGCCCCGCTGCCTGGTAGCGGCTCCACATGGCTCGGCGCCTCCGCAGGGGACGGGCACAGGGACGCGACGGGAAGGGGAAGCGGCTCCGGCGGCGCCGTCGCAGCATTGGCGGCAGGAGGCTCCGCCCCGCGCGGCGGCGGGAGGCGGCCCGGGGCCTGGCAGGGTCGCCCGGCGCTGCCCCAGCTCCGGCGGAAGGAGCCGTAGGCTAGGCTAGRCTAGGCTAGGCTAGGCTAGGCYRGGCCRGGCCGGGCCGGRCCGGGCCGGGCCGCAGGCCCGCCGAGGGGCCTCAAATGGCGGCGGGGTCTGCTCTTAAATGGCGGCRGGGGCCCCGCAAATGGTGGGAGGGTTCTGAGGCTGTGCTTAGTGGCATCCAGAAGTGTTTCACTGCTGTTTCCACCTCTTTTTGCTTTGCTAGTTGTCATCTGGGGAAACAAAAATAAATGAATAAATAAATGATCACTCCATCTTCTTGGCAAGCATTGAGTTCAGGCAAAAATTCTTTGAGAATAATGCCACTTGTTCAGGAAGCTCTCCAGAAACTCCAAGGTTGTGCCCAGTGAGGAGGAAGCAAGCTTAAGTGGAGCTTTCTATTGGTGTCTTCAAAGTAGAAGGCAAGGATAAATGTACTTGAGTTTCCAGGATGCCATCTCTCCTTGCCAGTATGTCTCAACATTTTTGTGAAGCGTTTTTTGTGATGTAAATAACAGCCAAAAATACAAGTAAGCAGAAAGCTAAACCAGGTGTTAATCCTGCATTGGTGTCTCGTGGTGCTTTATCTTTTGCACAGCCTGTGCYATATGGCCAAGGTGGGTTTCAGATAAAGCAGCCAGAAATGTGGATGTGCTGGCCCCCCACAATGTCGTGACAGGGACCCCAGCGAAGGGCTCTGCACAGCACTGTACCCAACAGAAAAGTCAGTGTATCCGCTGCCTGAACTTTTACCCTCTCCATTTTTCAAACTAATAGGACAAAGTTTTTAGGTTTTAACCTAATAATTGATTTTTTGACTCACTTCAATGGGAATTCCGAGAAGGGAAAGTATTATGAAGTTGGCCATCAAATTATCAGCCCTTCTTCCTAAATGCAAGATTTTGTTTATATATTTAGACCTCAGAAGATGGGGTCTAAATGAGGAAGATATTTGTGATTTTAAACTAATTACCGGCAGCAAGTGCTTGGCACATTCTAAGTAGCTGCAATATTCACCAAAAAATCTGAGTTCAAGGCATCCAAGGGACTTTTGCCTTTATCGTCTCTGCTTTCTGCCTCATCTTCACTATCCTGTGAGCTGTTGTCACAGGAAAAAAAAAAAAGCATATTGTAAAGCTAAAATGCAGTATACATTGAATACAGTTACTAGCTAGTGTAATTTGGTACCTATTTTCATTATATCTAATTTATTCCCAGCTTTCCACCCTTTCAGCACTTGTGTTTTTTGCCCTTCTTCTATGCTTCGTGTGAGATTTAGATTATAGTTGCAACATTTTGACGGAAGCTYTCCTCAGTGCCTGTTTGTGAAGTTTAGCACCTTGAAGAAAAAGTCTTGGTGGGAAATTTTACACTCTATCAAGTTAAAAAGTGTCAAAAACACATAATGAACTGTATTCTCAAAAGAATAAATATTTGAAAAGGAGGACTGATGTAGAGTGTGCTGCCATTTTAAAATATATTTCCATTTTTTTATAGTTTATATTCTTATAGTCACAGCAAAGTTAACATGAGCAACTTTAATTTTAAAAAGGGTTTTTTTTTCTGATGACTTTTCAGTTGCTTAGGTTTATTAACATTTTCCTAAGTTGACCGTGTGCAACTTACAAATCTTATCTTACAAATTTCTTGTCATCAATATTTAGTTTGGTTCACAGTGTATAGTAGTCATTTTAATGGAATAACGGGTTGCCATTCTACTTCAGGCTTTTATTTTTTATTTTTTATTTTTTTTTAGTTGATATTTTTGTTGGAGCGGTGATTTACTGGCTGTCTGTTTTCATATTGGTGACATATTTGCCAAGCAACCTTTCACAAACTTACCCAAACTGACTGGGCAGAGTTTCAAAATACATCATTCCTAAACTTAAAATTTAATGACAACATGGACGTCTTTTATAGCACCCTTTAGACAGCTTTTTTTTTTTTTTTCTCATATCCCCTTTCTGTGGTTTCTTTTGATACATATTGTGCATCAGAATTTTTGTTCTGGGAAATGGCACAGAAATTATCTGTTACGCTATTTTTTCTTTGGTTTCATTTTTGCATTTTTCTCACCATGTAAGTTCACTGTTTCACTAGCAATGTAAAAGGATATAGTAATTCAGAAAAACATCAGCATTATGGAAAATCATGACAGATATACAGTGAACTTAGTTAACATGGCTTGACAACGTCCCATTAAATAGTTTGAACTACCATGACCAGATTTTGTTTTCAGTCATTTAGTAGCAAATTCTAAGTAACTGACAATTTTATTCCTGGTTCTTGACAAGAGCAACAATCATGAGACTTAGCATTACTTTCTGTCAAAAAAATTTGCTTTCAGTCACTTAAAATTTTTCCAATCTAAATATTTGGGKTTTTTTTTCCATGTCTGTACAAACTTGTATTATTTCAAAGGATTTAACTAAAAATATCAAATGATCTACATGCTTATAGATATTTAACTATGTCATGTCAAACTTCTGGCACAGGCTTTGGTCCCTCCTGTTTGTACACAGWGCCCTTTTTACTGACCTTATGGACAATAAGACCCAATTTTTACCAAATTAAATCTCTGAAAAGTATTTAATAGTTGTATGTTACAACGGAATAACTATGTTTTCTAGGGTATACTTTACCAAGCATTCTTGGTCCCTCAGCATTTATACCTGCATGATGCTGACTATGACCTTTCTACTAGAGTGTTCTCAGGGTTAAAGTTATTGTAAATGGCTTCCTCTGTGATTTCTTCACTCTCTTGGGAGCAACTCAATGCTGTTTTTCAGAAACGTGTACTGTGTTTTGTCATATGCAACATAAAATTGTTTATAAAGGTCAGCAAAAGCTGATGTCAAAAAGGCCAAGCTCAAGGTCTACTGAAAAATAGGAATTGAAGGAAATATATTTCATTTGTCAGAAACTGTGTTTTTTTGGTGAACAAAATAAMAAGGCCCAGCAAGCCTTTTTTTGGGGGGGGAGGCTATGAATAAAGGCTGAATGAACTGCATGAAGAGAATTAATGATCCAAGTGATCCAATCCAAGTGATTTGGAAAGAAAAATCTCGAACATGCCACATGTCAGTCTTTCTTTTATTGTTTTTCTACATCCCGCTTCCATCCTGTTCCTTGTTAGGTCTGATAAGAATAGGTCTATGAAAGGACATGAGCATGACCAGGCTTCAGCTTAAACTTGAACATCCCTGGAATTACCACCACATTTTGCCATGTGTACCCACACAAGGGTACATTTTGCCCATGTGTGAATACCTTAATTCCAGCATTATTTCTTTACATTACTATTTTGAGTGTCTTTAATTWAAAAAAAAGTACATAGTTCCATGTTTTTTTTGCACCAGTGAGACACTGAAATCAATGTTTTACAAAGCCACGTGGAAAGAGAAGTTTGCCAGGGCTCAGTATACCTCCTAATTTACCCTGCCTGRGTTTTCTTTCAGACAACATTGCCAGTAAGAGGCAGAAACTGCAGTCTGTGTTGCAGCTGCTTTTCTGCTTCCTTGCTACAGTATTAGGAACAGATGAGCTCCTGAACAATGACTTGAGAGAAGGGAAAGTGTCTTGTTAAAATCTGTGATAATGTAGTATGTYAGAAGTGCTTCTGTGTGTATTGAAATATTTTAATTGCTTCTCCCGATGACAAATAGGCAGTGTGACAGAAGGAATTAAGCTAGAGGAGAGAGATAGAGGTTAGGAGCTGGTTAGAGCAAGGCTGACAAAATTATGTTCTGTAGTATCACGTACCAGATATATCATTATGCATACATTTCAAGAGGAAAAGCTACAATTACTGTTTGTAGGAAAAAAGATATTATAAAGGATTATCACTGCCTGTGAGCCCCCTACCCCCCCACCCCCCCCCCCCCCCCCCCCCCCCATAATATCACAAATGTAGGAGTGGAAAGTTGCTCAACAACTCGATGACTCAGAGGCTGAGCAGAACTTCAGAACTTCATGCCCAACTTAAGTCTCTGCTACATCCAAATTGCAATTGGATGCTATATTCAAAGTATGCATAAGATACTTATTAACAATGACAGATGGAGAATATGCATCTCAGGGTAAAACAGAATAGCAAAGAAATAGCAAAGTGGCAGCATTTTTCTCCATAAAGACTGGTTTAAAAATTAGTTACTTACAATGATATTTGTTTTCTAAGGGTGAAGTGTTTGGAAGGACCTTCCTTACCTGATTGCTTATAGCACCAGAAATACTCAGCTGTGGATCTTACACCTTCCTTTCAGTCTTTTCGTTTGTCCTTTTACAAACAGTTGGGCTATAGCTCTGCTTCAACCATTAATTTGCTATAGAAAGATAGCAATAATGTAGATAATAATAAATTACATTAGAGACCACCTTTGCCACTAACAGAGAAGCAAAAGCCTTATTACTAATAAATTCCATTGCAGTTTTCTGGACCCAGTCATAAACTATAATCCACAACACCAAGAGTATAAACTATTGAAAAACTCAGCCATCAGCTCTCTTGGTACTATGGAGTAATCCATGTTTTAGGAAATTTCTTTTRGCTCTGGTTAGATTCTGTTTCCTTTCTTGCGCCAGCTGAGACAAGACAGAATAGATATTAATTCTGTGCAGCCAGAGATTCTCACATAGCTCTAACAAGGTAGCTTAGACTTGCTGCTCTGTCACTCTGTCGGGGAGCCGTTATGAAGCCATTAACAGTGCAGGTGACATAAAGTGCAGACAGGGCCAAACCACAGTAAGAGTGTCAGGGAACAGGCACATCTGCAGAAAGGAGTTGTGAAGCTTATGCAAAGTTAAAGAGTTCATTTAAGTGAGCTCACTGCCAGGATCTGCAAAAACCAAATACAAGGTCCCGTGAGACTGCAGGATTGGAGAAAAAAATGAAATGTAGGCCTTTGGTACATGAAATAAAGTTTTTGGAGGAGGTGGTATCTGGTATTATCTGGCGCCATTGGAAAATCACTCCATATCTATTTATATTTCAGTTACCACATGCTAGATTTTTTAAAAATGTTTGTAATTTTTTTTTTTTTTTTTTTTTTTTTTTTTTTTTTTTTAGGGAGGAGCTAGGAAAGGAAAAGAAGATAATAATTTTAACCTTCAGATTTATTGGTTTTTTTATATAGATAATTTTCAGGATATCAGGACACTTCTGTCTTCTAAATGTAAAACCAGAGCAGGTTCATAAAAATTCAAGACCACACTTGGCAACGGATCATTTTCCAGTCCCTCTGTTGTCTAAGATATGTCTGCAGGGGAAAGAATATCAGTTTAAATTACCTGAAGACATTAGATCCTGAGAGACTCTAATACAGCTGACTGGAGCTAACTAACTCATGTTAGTTTTTCTAACCTGAAACCATACTGTATCCCCTTATATGTGAGACAAGCACTGAAGATATCTGAGGGTCCCATTTCCTTTACATCCTCCCTTCAGATATTTATACATATTGATCAAATCCCCTCTCAGTCTTCTGTAGGCTAAAGAGTCCCAGCTTGCTTAGTATTTCCTCATATGAGGGATGCACCAGTCCCTTGATCTTCTTTGTTGCCCTCTGCTGCACCTTCTCTAGCACTTCCATATCCCTCTTGTACTGGGGAACCCAGAACTGCTCTCAATACTCCAGGTGCRGCCTCACCAGAGCTGAGGAGACGGACAGGATCACGTCCCTCAGCCTACTGGCAACACTCCTCCTGATGCAGGCCAGGATCCCATTGGCCTTCTTGGCCATGAGGTCATTGCTGGCTCATGGGTAACTTGTTGTCAGTCAGGACTCCCAGCTCCCTCCAGCTCTCTGTGGAGCGGGAGGTCAACCCCTAATCTGTCCTGGTGCCTGGAGTTATTTCTCCCCAGGAATCATGGAAATAAAACCTGTGAGTGGTAGTTAGATATAGGATGACATGTGTGCAGCGAGGCCGATAATCCTGTTACCAGAGAGACTATTCTGTATTATTTTATTTTATTTTATTTTATTTTATTTTATTTTATTTTATTTTATTTTATTTTATTTTATTTTATTTTATTTTTGAACACTTAATGGATTCAACTGGATGTATTCTAACATGCTCAGAGAGCAGTGAGAATGAAAACACATAATTGCATCTGTGGCCAGTTCAAGAACTGTACAGTTGAATGTGAAGAGGCAGATGTTTATTTAGACAAGTTGTTCTGTGAGCAGCAGATATACCAAATCTCGTTTTGTATCAGCTACTTTACTTACACTGCAATAACCCGACTCCCTGTTTCCTGTTCCCGTATTGCAGTGCCCTCAGGAACCCCTTGTGCCTGCTATGACTTTCTGTTTTCCATGCTGGCAGTGTAAAATCTAATGCTATAGGTAATCTAGAGTGATATATGGACGAGTTGCCAGCAAAGTGAACATAAAATAGATGAACTTTCCAGGTTTTCTCCCATCTAGGCACTGTTTAAGTCTTTTTCTCCTGCTCATCTGCTTCTTTGAACAAAGTATGGATTATTCTGGAGATGYTGTCAGACATAATTGCTAGTAGTCAATTGAAGGAGGAGAGAGGAACTAAATGATAGAAAAAAATCTAAGTTGTACAGCTAATTTTCTTAGAAAACCAATATTTAAAAAACTTACAAATGATATAATGGAAACATTCTGTGCTTCACTTGCTGTTTTGGAGAAGAAAAAACAGTACTATRTTTTAAGTCATACTTGGTTTTAGATTTTTTTACTGGCTCTTCACAGCTGTTAAAAATGCAACACAAAATGCAACTTGACTTATACTTCATTATTATAAACAAATGTTAAGCAGAAACCATCTGTATCTTACGCTGTTAATGACTATCTGTTATTATAGTTGGCCAGCTCTTATAATTACATTCTAGACACGAAATGCAATTGTTAGACTTGTTAGATATCTGCATTTTGTGCCATCATTTTATATCAATGAAATTAAACTTCAAGATGGAGGTCATTGTTCTGAAGATTGAGAATCAAAACACTTCAGTAATTTTGAAGACAGTACATACATTTTCRTTTGCTGAATAAGCCTGTTTTCAGTTAATCTTTGTCCAGTCATAAGCCAAAAAAAAAGTCTGCTAATTTGCATATGGAGTAAAAAACATTGGAAGAAGTTGGGAACTGGGGAAAAGGTCCTGTGTAAGTTTGCAGAACCAAGCTAGAATTTTTATCATGYACATTGTTCTTTTACTTAAAATTTGCACGACATATAAGACTCTGTCCTTTGATTAATCCATAAAGTCTTCAAATAGACAATGTGACCTACTCTACTGAGTGATCTTAAGGTTTCTCAGATGTAAAATATTCTCCAAAGTGAATGCAATGAGATGGTTTGAAGTTTTGAAAAGATGTCTCTGGAATGTATGAACATATTTGTTTCATCTTCCACATGTAACCCAAATAAGGAGCCATTGTGATGCATTCCGAATAGTATACAGTTCATTATGTTCAGCAACATGTCTTTCCCATCTCGTATTAAAGCAAAGTATTCCYTTTCATCTCTGTTCCTGATAAGGACCTGACACCTTTTACTGCTTAATAATTGAAGGCAATCCACTACAGAAGTTTAGATTTGAACTGCTGTCTGCACCAATACTATGAAAAAGGATCAAGTTATTATTTGTGATGACTTTGGTTGTTAAAACTGAAGACTGTTATGTCATGACTCAAAGAATGCTCTAGTTCTGCCACTGATTTACAAAAAAAAAATTGGCCTTGCTGAAGTATAACTTCCCTATCACTATAATCTCTACTTCAGTCATCAACTCTTTCAGTTTCACGAAGAATTCATGAGTTAAGACTACTATTATCCTCTGTTTTACAGATAAGTTAATACAACTCCATTGATTAATCAATGGGATGCTGTAACAAGTTGCCTTTCTTTGTAAGCATCACTTAGTATCTGTGTGATGAATCTTCCCTTGACATATCTGGGTGAAATTTCCTCTGAAGTTTATGTAGAATTGAGATACGTTTTACTGAAATGCAAATTTATTTGTAGGTATTCAGAATTTGAATAGACGTCTCTCTTGATCCTTTATTATGAATTTCAAAACAAGATAATTTTCCACATACTTAGTATGGGTAAATGGATTTTCTGAGCAAATAGATCTGGATTTGAATGAAGGCTTGTTCTCTTTCAGAAGTACTCACCTGGGCAGTTTTGTCATTTTTTTAAAGTTAATTTCCTTGGGAGTGTGAAAGCTAACTCAGTGGTAACTCTCACAGGATCAGCAATTTCTTCACATTTTCCATTATTACCACTTCTCAAGACAAATGACCTACATAGGGAGCACACACAAAAAAAGATTTATTTGTTGWTTTTGATGAAAATCATAGTAAAACTATTGCTCATGAAATTAACGTTTTAGCTACTGTCCTATTTTGCTATGGCATACATCTATATATGAGGAATCTTTAGGTCACTCAGCTTTTTTATCTGCATGTTCATTTCACTGAGGGAAAATGAAGAGAATGTGAAAGTGGATGATCAAGTGTCCTTTAAGGATCATTCTGTAAGTCGGACTTATATGCTGGCATTTCTACTCATTTTAACAGAAGAAATCATACCAGACCTGGACAACATCATGACTAAATAACGTGTAAGCACAAACAGAAAAATTCCAGCATGTAGCTGTGAGTCTGTTACAAGCAGGAATTAAAAGGAAATGGAAAGACTAATTGAAAATGTGTAACTATGACTGTTGGACCCTGGATGCCTCTGGTTAGCTCCATCATTTATTGTCAAGAAAATATTTATTTTTCGTTTTCCCATTTTTCATCCTTCTGTACTTACCAAGGTGTGAAAGAGGTACTGTATTTCCAGACTGGAAATAGCATTTTTCTGATTGACCCTATAAAACAGATACATTATACAAAAACTAGAGCCATGCGGCATGTAAGTGACAGGAGACCATATCCCTAGARCAACAGCTGCACATAAAAGTGAACATGATAATAATTTTGACTTATTCAACTCTTAAAGATAGGTTTTACTGGAGGGTGCCATTGCCTCCAGATGAGACAATGTCTAACTTTGGCAAAGAGCTGCTGGGGCTGAAACACTTGCCCTATTGCACTTTGTGTTGTGTTATTGTTATAAACTMTTTCATTGTGGTAATTCAAGCATATGGACTTTGCCATTCTAAAAAAAAAAAGAACCAACAAAGCCTTAAATAACCAGAATAATGTATACACTGGATGTTACCTACAAACATCAGAAAAAGATCATACATACAAAAATCACTGTGCATATATGCCCGAGGTCTGCTCACAAATCTTCTTTGTTTAGCAGTTTATTGGTGATACAGCTCGCCACACATTTCCCATCAGTTAATTGTGTTTAGCTAAGAAAAAATGGTTTATTGTGTGTTATGTAATGTGCCAAGCACCTATCTTTTTTTATATACCATACAATTCTAAGCAACTTAAATACAAAAAAATGCAAAGAACACATCCTGTTTCAGGTTTTGGATGCTAAGGTTGGCCCCAAACTTTTTGATATATTGGTATGTATTCCTTCTTTTGGTATATGATTTTCTGAGGGAGGCTTGAAATTACAAGAAAGGCTGCATTTGTTTGCAGAATTTGACAGGAACATTTTTTAAACCCACTTAACACACTGTTCAAAACAGAAGAGGTTAATGCAGGAACCAATCRAATTAGAAAAATGAGGGTTTTGTTTGTTTGTTTATTTGTTTGTTTTGTTTTCTCCCCCAAAATATCAAATTTACACGAAGATAGTTTGAATAATGTCTCTTAGGAAAGCTTGTTTTGAGAGAAGATAAGTGAGAGAATTGCGTAATATGCTTAGTAAAGCAATGAAAATTCAACAGAGTTTTAAAGTTAGGCCCTAGAGACCCCTGGTCAAATTTACATGTATTTCAAAAATAAAAATAGTAACTAGTTCTGAACTGCTATTACATACCATGCATTTTTTAAGTGTTTTCTCTTAAATGATCAGTTTAGACTTACTTCAGGATCTTGGGAATACTGTTTTAGATCATTGGCCTTTGAACTATCCAAGAATGTTCTACACAACCAGATGTAGGATTTATTGTGCCCAGCGCATGCTGGGAACAAACTGTGGGAAATGGCTGGCTGAATACTCCTCAGATGGCAAAATTTTCTCTCCTCACATGTATAAATCACCTTTTAGGGAGCCGATATTAGCAGTGGAGAATTTCAAGTCTGCATAATGGCAGATGCCAGATTAGTGAAAGATTCATAAACTCCTCCAGCTTCCAGGTCCTTTGAGGCATCCCAAGTGGAGAAGGTAGAAGGGAAGCTACAGAAAACAACAAWGAGCAGGTGGAGATCTGCTTCACCTGTGGGAAGGACACAGAGGTTACATTTCTGTCAGCAAARAAGCTGACTGGTGGTATTGCATCAGAAATAATCTGTCCTATAGAGTCCTTGCTTGGGCCCAGGGCAAAAAAGCAGCTATAAACATTAATGATTAGAGCTATGCTGAGGAAGTTAAAGCGAGCCAAGTAATGGACAAGAATATGTAAGACAAGAGGTAAGCTGAGGCTATGTTTGTAAGAATGATAACATCAGTTTTAAAAAAGGAGAATGACAGAATTTTTATTCARGGAGTTATATGGAGAAGTGACACATACATTTATTATTTTTTGGTAAAGTCACAATTTGCAGGCAGAGAGCTCCAGAAATAGAAGAATCATTTTCCATAGAGCTCTACTGCTTGGACCGATAATTGTTTATCTGAGATAGCTTCTGGGAAAGCAAAGAAATATTTAGCTGCTGACTGCTCTGACTTCTCCACGGTCATGGGTGCATAGGAGGATTCAAGACRGAAAGGAAAATGGGTGACAGAATTTTGGTAACTTGAGCTATTTAGCCCCATTCCCAAGGTACAGCAAGGATCTCTTTGGGTTTGCAAGAGCCGAGCTAGCTGTTGATCACTGATCCTCTAGAGGGCGAGTGCTCCCTGCTGTAACAGGAAGGTCATCTTAGAAGTGGTATTTTGCTCGTTGTTGCAGTGTATCTTCTACCATTGTCTCATTTAAAACGGATGCCATCACCTCTTCATATGGCAAAGTGTTGGCTTAGGTGTCACTCCCCTGTTGGTTATCTGCTGGTTTTTGCTTCCTTCATTTCAGCATTCAGAGTAGCTTGTTGGCTCTGCTTCCGACCGTAGGGGAATTTCTGGACACATAGTTGGCAGTGAGACACTTCTATCTCATTAGGTAGGATTGCCACTGTTAAGCTAAAATTTGACATGGCTGCAAAAATGACAAAACTTTCCCAATGCTATTCACTGTCATTGCTGAACACCAAGCATAGTTGTGGCATATGCATTTTATAAAACTTTCTAAAGGATCTGGATTGGGACATAAATTTCCACTGAAATCATGAAAACTTGTGGTCTTGGYTGCTTTCTTTGTTATTTACCTTTCCACAGAACTAGTTATGCTATGACAGAGTTTTGAACTAAGATTATCATAATTTGAAACTTAAAAGCAACATGTGGTAGCTTTGCAAAAGGGGCCAAAAGGAGCTATTCTTTAATATGCTGATCACACAGAAAAAACAAGCTGAAAGTATTTCAAGACAGGAACAAAAATTTATTTCCTAAAATGGGAAGAGCRATATCTACCTTTTCACGGGATAGTTAAAATAAAGACATGTCTGTGTGCTACAAGACAACACCATGTTTCGAATTCATCTGCTATCTTCAAGTAATTTAGTATAGCTAAAAAGCAGAGCATGTTACCATTCAGAGCTACTAGCTTGTGTTACAGGAACAGTGTGTTCTTCTTACTATAGTAAAAAATCCACACCAAGACTAGATGAAATGTGACACTGATGTATCTATATTGTTCCTATTTTATATTTGTTTTTGTTTTACTAGTTTGTACAACACTCTAGTGCTTGGTGCAGAAATACTCAGAAGTGATATCTGTGAAAAACTGAGCTATTAATATGAACAGTAGCTCAAAAACACCTTTGAAGGAATTAAGAGCCCTCAAGGGTTTAAATGGCATGCAGGAAACCAATCCAGGACTGCTAGAAATACCAGTTTACTGACGACTATCTATTCTCCACACTGAAAAATACTGTGGAAAAAAAAAACAGTATAGACAGTATATTTTATAACTTCTGTGCATGTGCTTTTGTTTAACAATTAACAATCCTCTTGTATAGAATATAATGTAAAGATATATAACCAGTAAATACGACTTTCACACAGATAGGACCTATGAGAAATGTTATTCTGAAATCTGGGAAGGGGCAATTCACAAGGAAGCTGACTGAATTAAGAAGGAATTACTTGAAGAGTCAAAGGCAAAGAGTCAAACGCTTTGAAAACCTCCTGCTTTGACTATTACAAACTGAAGGGAACCATAACCAGAAGTGATCAGAAAGTTCACAATTTCAAATGTAAAAAAAAAAAAAAAGAAAAAAGAAAGAAAAACAAGCAAACAAACAAACAAACAAACAAACCCAGCAGATTAGGAGCTCGCTGATACTGCCCAGTGCAAATATGAAACTTTAATTAAAACTCTTCCTGTCTGCCAAGTGAGAAGGCGCAATGTGATTGGGTGCACAATGTGATTGCTTATTTTAGCAATCTGCAGGATTCTCTGTCTAAAATAGTCTTGAAGAAATGGAGCCTTCTGATTGTAAGGAAAGAATGCTCCTGCCCTTTGGACCCTTCAGCTTTTCTAAAGAAGGAAGCACTAGTTCATCTATGAGAAAACGGCCAGCTAAGTTTTTCTCTGTCCATTCAATCTTTTGCACATCTGTACAGAATTGRAAGTTATCATTTACAGCAATAAATACATATGTAAGGTATATATTTATTATATATACCTGTGTTTAAAGGTCACAATCAGAGATCAGAATCTTCTTGCCTGGAGGACTTCACATGAAAATGAAAGGACATTCTTTGTCCAAGGACTGGCCAAGCGAAATCCAATTAAAATATTTCCTCATCGTGAACTRTAAGTATGATTAAGCAATGCTTTGAAATAAACATAATGAAAACATTATTCATCATTTTCAATTGTGGTTTTCCAATTAAATCAGGGCATAACCTGTTCGATAATTAGCATGCAATGATGTCTCTCCCGGGTGGTAAATAAATACCAGTTTGACTTTATGATGATGAAAGCCTTTTCTTTTCTTTTCTTTCCTTTTCTTTTTTTTTTTTTTTTTTTTTTTTTTTTTCCCCAGCTTTGCCATTGAGACATACATGTATTTGGAATCAGACAGACAGCAAATGCTTTCTGTCAGAATATATACTGCACTCATTGAATGGAAATGTAACGTGAATGGCTTGCTATGGGAGAAATTCAATACAAAGCAAAGGAAGAAGAGGCCAATAGTTTAAATGATTTTGAGTTGCATGGCAAATATCCCAKGTGTAAGCAACTGAAAAAGCAGTCAAGAGTGCTGAGTGACACAGGGTGGCAGCATAGATCAGCAATACTGACTTCTGCCCATTGAAAGGATAATAAAACTCCCATGACCTCTTTGCAGAAATGTGCAATTTTTATCAGTAGCTATTTTGTTCAGGCCCTGTTGTCACAGTCTGGTCATGTGGTTACTCCCCTTAAATTGAATTGAAGTCTTGCTAATGTCCTGTGGCCTGATCCAGCTCCAGTTAAAATCATTTATGGAGTCAGAAAGAGGCTGCAAGTCTAAAGAGGGCTCATTCCTGAGTAGGCAAAGTGAGAAGCCCAAATGAAATCCTGGCATTGTAGCAATCAGATGTCTGGTTACTGACTTCAGTGGAATCAAGATTTCAGTGCTAGCCTGGAATTTTTCAGAAGGTCAAGGGAAGGGACAATAAGATTCAGGCAACTAAATCATTTGGTCACTTAGGTTTCAAGCTAATATTGCAGCTGAGCAGTCTGGCTCTGTTTTGTTTGCTTGAAAATCTTAATCCTAAATCCATATTTAGTCTCCTAAATAACTGACCTGATTCTTAGAAATTTTGTATTGTTGCACTCCATGCTGTTTTAATACAAAACCATTTGGAAATCTGTACCATTGCAYGTAGGCAACCTTATTACTAGTTTTTCTTTACTTCAAAGGGCTTAACTTTGCAAATARTTTTAATCTCTTGTATTGTGTTCTTCAATAGTATTTACAAGAGAAAATTAAGCTATCTTCCTGCTAGAAGAAAACTTTATCCCTCCATCATTAATATAAAAAAAATCTGATTAATTTCTCTGTTCAAATCAGCTGTCTTGTGTCTCTAGGTTTCCATTCCAAAAGGAGTTGTGCAGCTGCTTAACTTTAAGCATGTCTTTTTTTCATCATATTCACATGAAATTATTTCCATGTTTAATGTGCATATTAGCAGCATCCAGGACCATAGGTAATACACTCTGTGATAGCACATGTTTCTCAAAATTCTATGACTCAGTAGGGCATTATAAATGAATAATAACCTTGTATTTTCATGTCACAATGTCAACACTTCTTTAAGTTAATCCATTGTGTTTATTTTCTGAGAAACTAAAATCTCATTTAACCATGATCTTGAAAGAGAAGAAACCTGGCTTTTCTTTTGTACACTTTTCTTTTTTCCTTTTTTTTTTTTTTTAAATGCACATTCAGCTCTTGTCCGTCTTGAAAGACTCTGTGGTAACTGGAAATACAATAAAATTATGACATCTCAAGAGCAAAAAGGCTGAAATCTGAACAAATGAGAAAAGAAGGGATTTTAGCCACTGTTCACAACTCTTTTCACTCCTTTTGACTGACATCTACTGAGCAGCAGAGCCTACTAAACATTATATGAAAAAATAGATTTTACTTTCCTGATATAGCTAAGACTGAAAATAGGAGGGTTTTTTTTTTTTGTACATTGTATTTCTTATCTTTTGAATTATAAAACAAAACATTTCATCTGGCCTTTAAATTCTGCAGTGAAGATAAAGGTCAAGCCCTTTATCTTTATATAAAGATTATTATAATAATCTCTTTGATCATTCCCTTTAAAAAACTGACTTTTCAGTGTTCTTCATGTCTTTATTCCTTTTCTTCAGGATGTGCTTGTCTTATTTCCTGATGCCRTTCAATGGAAATGCATTGCACAGTTCAATGCAACGTGCACTGCGTTGGTCCGAAGGACTGCATGTTGCACCCAGGATCATATGTGCAGTGAAATTAGAGAACAAGAAGTTAGCTGTAAGCAGGAAGATTTTTGCAAGGAATGAGACAAGCTGTGCAACTCAAAACCATTTATTGAATATACATTCCACGGATATAGTTATTATGCTAGAGATTTTAAGGAGACTTACYCCTCATGGCCCCATACTGTAATACAGTGCTGAAAGACCTCAACTCCATCTGAAGTCATGAAAGTGGGGAGTTCTAGTGGAGTCRTTCTGTTTACTTCAGTCACATTTTACACTCACAAAAGTCCTAGTCCTTCACAGGAAGTAATTCAAAACTCCTAGAAATTGTTCTTTACAAAATTCAGGTTCAAAAAGGACAAGTGGAGGGTCCTGCACCTAGGGCGGAATAACCCCAAGCACCAGGACAGATTAGGGGTTAACCTGCTGGAAAACAGCTCCACAGAGAGGGATCTGGGAGTCCTGGTTGACAACAAATTACCCATGAACCGGCAATGCCCTCATGGCCAAGAAGGCCAGTGGGATTCTGGCCTGCATTAGAAGGAGTGTTGCCAGCAGGACAAGGGAGGGGATCTTGACCCTCTCCTCAGCTCTGGTGAGGCTGCACCTGGAGTACTGGGGTCAGTTCTGGGTTCCCCAGTACAAGAGGGATGTGGAAGTGCTAGAGAGGGTCCAGCAGARAGCAACAAAGATGATTAAGAGACTGGAGCATCTATCATACGAAGAAAGACTAAGCGAGCTGGGCCTCTTTAGCTTGGAGAAGAAAAGACTGAAAGGGGATCTGATCAATATGTATAAATACTTGAGRGGAGAATGTAAAGCGGATGGGGCCAAACTCTTCTTGGTGGTAGCYAAGACAGGCCACAAGGGGTGACAAGAGGTTATGGGTACAAATTGAAACACAGGAAGTTCCATGTCCATGTGAGGAAGAGCTTTTTTCCTGTGAGGGTTACACGGCCCTGGAACAGGCTGCCTAGGGAGGTTGTGGATTCTCTGGAGGYCTTCAAAACCTGCCTGGATGCCACCCTGTGCCACGTGCGCTAGGTGTTCCAGCATGAGCASGGGAGGTTGGCCTAGATGATATCTGGAGGTCACTTCTAACCTCAACCTTTTTGTGATTCTGTGATTGGATCCATAGACAGCAACAGCACCATGAAATATATTCCCAATAGATGGCTGGGATTTCTTTAAGTACTTGGTTATCTGTAAGAATTCTGGTGCTAATAAATAAATCTGTGTAGTTTCAGGAACCTGCGCTGCAACTACCTTTTTAATAATAATAAAATGACATCTAAYATTTAAAGGACTAATCCTGCCGTATTCTGATCATTTTCTCTTACACTGAAATCATTCAGCACTTTGTTAAATTAGACAGTAAATGAATTTTTAAAATAACTAAATGGCTAAGAGATAATTATGACCAATCTTTCTCAGCATTTTTAAAGGAATGGTTGATTATTAAAAAAGACCCAAAATAGGCCAAATATATTATTTTACCTCTAAGTAAAAGGACCCAAGATGACTTCAACAGCACATCTGAGTGCTRAGAATTTTTATGGAGATGTGAGGTATAATGGATAATCTGACAATGTAACTATTATGGCTTGAGCACACCACCAAAATAGCTCACTGTGTTCTGGAAAGTAACAGTATGTTTTAGAATAGCCTAGACTCAATTCATATTGATCCACATAAAGAATAATGACTAACCACACTGTTTCAGTAGAATTAATCCAATCTCTTTCCCTACTTCCCTTGCTGAACCCTCAAGAGAGAATTATAGATTTCTTATACTGTTATGCTCATTCACTTACTATGTGGCAATGACCTACTTTCTGTTTAACACAGTGAACATGAGAAACTGAATGTAAGAACATACAGCATTAGGCTTATGCATATAGCATTCTGATTGTTAGAGATTGTCAAAGACGTCCTATAAATCTTTGATCTTGAAAAGAAATGGTACTTATTTTCACCTAAATACTTTGCAAGGAATTTAATTCAAATAGAAAACTAAAGCTTTTTTTTTTTTTTTTTTTTTTTTTTTTTTTTTTGGTGGGGGGAGTAATTCACACTTTAAAAATCTATGTGAAAATCTGTTTGGGTTTGATTAGCCTAAAAAAGTATTGCCCCTGAACTTGCACGAGTTGCAATACAAACACAGCTTCCTTGAACTTCCCCATGACCCTGCCTTTTGTCATGGCCAAATAAATGCTAATTTATGAAGCATAAATTGATATTTATTTGTTCCTTGCTAGTCTCTTATGTCAGAAGGATATGATTTTGAGGTGATGTTGATATTGGTTATTATAAGAAGCAAATAACTTCTGTAACCACAAATCCTAAAATCTTGCATTTGTCCTGAGTTGAATGAAAACCAATAATGTATAATCAGAAAGACTCAGAGGTCTGTGAACTGCAGTGCTTTAGAATTGCACCTACATAAACAGTATGGTTGGCATAAATATACTAGGCTTTGTTTCAAGTCTGCTTTAGTACAGTGCAAAGCCATGATGACTCCTGCATGTTTTTATGGCTAGTTGAAAGCCACTTTTCTTSAACAGTGGAAAATTAGAAACTCCCRTAATGCCAGATCTCCTTTATGTGAAAGCAGGAATAGTCAAGAATTTAAAAAGGGTTCTGAGATTCGAAAATTTGGCTTCATTTCAGAAAGATGAAAAATTTAAATTGCAAAAATTCTCTGGAAATGAAATTTTCAATGGATCAGGATTTTTTTTTGCAATGACAATCTGTATTTTTTTGTATTTTTGTTAATATTCTGTAATATTTACTCATTATTAGTTACCCACTATTCTTTTATTTATTATTATTATTAAAAGTTGTTTTAAAATAAAAAATGCTATTTTGCTCTGAAACATTGGACAGTACCTTTTGTTATGGATTGGACTTTTTTTTGTTTTGTTTTGTTTTGTTTTGTTTTGTTTTGTTCTTATTTAAGATTGGGGCCAGCTCTAGCCCAGCAGTTACTTTGGCTGTTTGCATTTACCTCG
Organism: Nothoprocta perdicaria; assembly: GCF_003342845.1. Taxonomy (NCBI): domain Eukaryota; kingdom Metazoa; phylum Chordata; class Aves; order Tinamiformes; family Tinamidae; genus Nothoprocta; species Nothoprocta perdicaria. The sequence goes on from NW_020454805.1 coordinate 1,221,439, forward strand.
CACCTTTGCCCTGACCGAGATTCAATCCCGTGGGCACCCTGGCCCTTTTTCCCTGCCTGAGCAGGGAGGTTRGACTAGATGATCTCTAAAGGTCCCTTCCAACCTCAACCATTCTATGAATCTGTGAAATGGAATGCATTCTGTAATACTGTAAGTTTTGATTGAATTCTTATTCCAACGAACATTATTTTTCTTTTAATTCAGACCTCCTCCAGTGTCTTCATAAGAGTTCTTGTGAAGCTGGACATTTGTAGGTCATCATAGATGAAAAACTCTCTGGTTTATCTACAAGAGAATTTTTGGCCAAAGATAGAATTACATGGCTACTTGTTGTGTGTTTGTCCAATACTTCTACTAATAGATAGTATTTACTAATAGATAAATGATAAGTTACAAACTTATCAATTGTGACTGGTCAGCAGTGAATGCATGTTAAAAATGTGTGAGACAGAAGTGCCTTCATTTTCCATGTAATTGATTGAGAAATATAATTTATTTTTACTTACACAAGGAAAGGAACTATGGAATTCTAAAACATCAATTTTTCTGCAGTCTTTTAATAAAGTGAAAATATTCTCAAGCAAACTTTTATTCTKGCAATTTCTAGAATCCTTTACAAATGATTTTAGTTGTCTTTTAAGTTGTTTACTCTCATATGTAATAAAAAATGAAGTTTTGTTGAAAGACCGTGAAGTTGCAAAATAATTGAAAGCCAATACTCTCAGAAACATTTTCAGTGACAGATCCTCAGGAGATGTACTTTTACTGTGCATATGTGACAATATGCACATTTTTAAAAGTTCAGAGCTATGCCTCCATACCAGCTGCTTGCCCTATGGTATTTGACAATKAAAGCTTTTACAGTACATCAAAGAATATGATCACTAGTCATTACTGACATGCCAAGTTTCAGATATAAATTTAACAGTTTTTTGAATGATCTCTCTGGGTGAAACAGCTCATATATTTTTTGTTGTTTTGAGATTCTGGAGATGTATAGTTTTTCACTTTCTCAAAATAGCTAGCCAACTTTGCTCACACTGTAACAGTTAATTAGCACCTATTATAAAATTYCTTTTACTTTCTGACAAGCCATACATATATAATTATAGTTTCATATCCTTTCATTCAGCACATTGCATCATCTGAACCTGTGTAATAAATTAGAATTATTGTCTCTGTGTTTTCCAGTGATATTAATGTTCAAAGTCACAGAGAAATGTCCTTAATATAAAGAGCTTAATCCTAGAGTAATTACGTTCTTCTTTCATCTCCTCTCTCAAGATGGGAAAAAAAAAAATACTAARAAATACAGTCATTGAATAAGTCTTTCCATGATGACTGTATGTGAACAAATAAACCACAAACTTTTTGAAACAGTCGGAAAAAAAAGCCTTTCATGTGGTCTGGATCTCAGAAACCATGTTTGAAAATATGTCATGTATGAAATGAATAATGTTGGAAGCAAGGCTGCTGCACGACAGCAGCTTTGTTCATGATGCATTCCAGGCTGATTGAAAACAATCAGTCAGAAAGACCTGTGTACACAGGGAAATAACACAAGCGGCCCTTACTTAAGATATGTAATTTTCCTCTTATTATGCTAATTAAAGAAAATTGCCTTCAATAATACAAAATGATATATCTATATTGGTTCAATTTAACTAATGTTCCATAGCTGCATAGGCAATCCATGACAGCAAATAAAAAAGATATTCAGTAAGAATTTATGGAGAGTGTTCAAGCAATTCTCCAAGGGATGGCTGAGGTTTACAGTTTCCCCACTGCAGATTCTGCTTTATGCTCTTCAGCAGATTTTCTGTTTTCTTTTCTAATTTTACAAGATAAAGATTATTGGCACTCCGGATAAATCTGATTAAATGGAGGTAATGCTGCAAAGTGGCAAATGCTATCATTCTCTCTAGACAAAGAGAAAACATATATTTTAATCAGAATTATTGAATTTTACTTCCRGAGAAGATCAAGAAAGAACAAAAAAGTAACATCTCTTACAGGTTCAGAGCCTTGGGTCTTACAGGTCTCCCAGGCTCAAGTCAATGAGAATCTTTTAACTTAACAGACATAGAATTTCAGTCTAAGTTGCCTTAACACTGATTTAAAATGAGCAACATAAATTAAATTGCAACAATGTTAAGCAGTGTGGAAAATATAAAAGCTATGGTCAGAACCATAATTTGTTTCCTGATTCATTTCCAAACTCTTATTATATCTTTATGATACAGTTTGTTGTCATTTCCATTTGTTTTAGGAGAATAGAGGACAGAGACGATGTATGGTTACTGAAATATTCTGACTTGTTTTGAGTATAGAATCATGTTTTAGCTCAAATRCAGCTTTATTGATTACAAGACTGTAATTCAAGTTCCACTGGAAGTTTTTAGAAATCACTGTTTTCCAAATGTCCAAATGTTACTGCAGAATATCATGAGACATTTTTTTTTTTCTTTCTTTCTCTAAGTGTGGAGGAATTTGGGCTTATCAAAAAGGATGTAGCAATTTAACTCTGTTGAAGCTAACTGGTGATCTGGGAAATATTCAAGCGTAAYTTAGCCATCTGTGGGTTTTTTGAGTCTGGCATCCATAAAACTCATACCATGGGCGGGAGGTCCCTTCCTTTACTCCACGTTACTATTATTCTATGTGCAGAAGGCTTAAAACACACGTACAGCCACCTCCAAACTGCAGTGATAAAGTACTAAGGCTGTTGCTGTTAACAGTCCCAGAGCAACTGCCAAGAGAAGTTAAAGTTAAGCTTTTGCTTGGGAACTGAAGCCTGTGTGGGGAATGGAAATGCTCCCAGAGCTTCAAGCCTGGAGGCTGAGCCCATCAAACACTGCAGCCGTGGGACCTCCTGCGCCTCTTGGTGCTTTGACGGGATTAGAGCCGCTCAGTTTCCAGACCTCTTAAATTCAAACTCATTCTGCTCAGACTGCAAACACATACATCAGTAAGTGCCTGTTACAAAGGCACAGGGTGCCACTGTCTTTCATAACCAGCCCAGAAGTGGTTACAAATCAATTAGGTTTGAACTGGTAATCAAAGTTGAAAGATTCTGCCCAGTTACTGTTTTCCTATATCATTAAACTTCCCAGCTCTGTGTTAAATATATCAACAGCAGCTTATATTTCAGGTTAAATGAATATTTAGAAACAATTTAAAGCCAAGTGGCAGTGGGAGGAATTAATTAATTTATTTTGTACTCTTGGCAGAAAAATGGGAACTGGACAAAGTAAAATATTTCAGTTTTGCTGKCAGGAGACTCCTTTAGGAAGGCTGTACTTTTAAGTAGCCTGACTTTTAAATAATGCATGCAAACTGTACATTGAGTTCCAGTTCATTCATCTGGTTTTGGAAGTGTCGCATTTTTGCAAAATGTTTCATTTCTCAGAAGTAGCCCGAATTCACATTTTGCCTTCTGACTCTACTCTTGTTGAAGCTTTATCTGTGTGCTTTTCCATACTGGTATTTTGTGTGTGTGTGTGACTATAGTACCTAATCATTTCACAAGTTTAATTTTATACTTATAGCATAACTATTATGAAATAGTTTCCAGATTTTGCCAGTAGAATATTGAAATATAAAGAAAAAATCTCCAAGGACACCCATGAAATCTATTGTGAAATCATAGATTTAAAAAAGATTATATCATCTGCCACTCAATGTCTATATCCTATGTCATCACCTAGATCAAATCATTACTGATTGTGATTGCTCTTTATTTCTGTCTGCAGTGCAACAGTAGAACTCTTTTAGAATTAATGATGGACGAACAGCTGGCCCTTTTAGGCTGTATTACTTATAAGCAGAAGTGAGAAGAAGGGTGGAATAGTCAAATATGGGGAAGATTATTTCTGATAAGCTTTCTGAGCTCAGAGGACTGTAACATCAAGTAAGCTTCAAATGTATGGCAAAAATATATGGCAGACAATGGGGAATCATTCTCTTGCCTAGATGCTCTGAAGAGCTTCAAAGGTTAACCTGAACAGCAGTATGTTTTTGTAGAGAGGACAAGTATTGGTTGAAGGCCTCACTTAGTGAATCCATTTTGTTATTAAGATCAAGCACTTTGTCCAGTTAAATTTATTGTCTGGTAAAAGACACTGTTTTCTTTTGGAAATAAATCAATTTACTCTGGTAAAAATGAGACCATGATTTCTACATCATGTTTAGCCACATCTCTGCCTGATCCATTCAAACTACCTAGAGGCAACTTGGTGCACCATGCGTATTCATGCTTTCTCCATTCAGTTAGATCATCCACGTGTAGACAGCAGATGTATCTGGATCTGACACTATTCAGGGCTCTACGCTTCTGGCCTATGGGTGACTCCAAGGAGATTAGAGGAGAGAACGCTCTAGTCTAAGGTCATCTTACGTTAGCACTGTGTAGATATTTGGGAGAGAAAATGAAGCCCTTAGGAAAAGTGGAACATACAGTTCTGGGAGCCACAAAAGCTTACCTGGGTTTTAGTCTGAGTCTATATACTGTCTGTAGTGCATGGCCACACCTATAAGACATAAACACAACTGAAGCAAGAAGATCTGAATGAGGCCATGAATGTGCAGTACTCCTCAGCTACAGATTAAAGGCTTTCTGTGAGAAAATACCATGGTCATGAAATGTACCATAGTAATACCATTTATCAGTAATCTAAGGGGTTTATTCTGCCCCTCCCAGTACAATTGTGCCTGTTATTACAAAAATGAACAGCAATGACATGAGATTGCAAAAAAAGATTTTTTTTAATTAAAATTAAAACCAAAGAAATTAAAACCAAAGCAGTAAAGATTTGTAGAGGATCATTTTGTGTTGAAAGAACTAAATGATCATGTATTGCTGTTTAAGTCAAATTTGCAAGTTTACCAATGTTTCCTTCAGAAAAGGTCCAACTAATCTCTCATAAAATCTATAAAGATTTCTTACAAGGTTACTTTTTTTCTTTAACTTCTCTTTTAAATAGAAAGTAGTTCAGGTAAATACCATGAATATAATGATATATCAAGAGAGAAAAAAAAAATGTGCTCTTTAGTGAGACGATAGATATTCATTATTCACAGCTGCATACTCACATGATTTTGAGTTCTAACAGCCAGCAATTAGTTTAAACAGTAATACCACCAAGGGAAGCATAACTTAGTTAAAATTTACATTTAAATGAGATCATTTGGAGAATCAAATGCAGAACAATCTGTTATTTTTATATAACATATCATAGTAGATTTTCTTAGTTTTATTACACACTGCTCTGAAATTATCATCATACATTCATACTAGTAGGAAAAAAAAAGTCTCACAGTTTGTTCATTAACAATCTAATACTGAAAATTATCTCCATTTGGGAAAGCATATTAGGAACATTTAACTTAAAACTCATGCTTTATCCTACTGAAATCTAGGCACATACTTAAATGTTTTTTTCTGAATATGAATTGAAATTCTAAGGGCATTTCCTTCCTTCCTTCCTTCCTTCCTTCCTTCCTTCCTTCCTTCCTTCCTTCCTTCCTTCCTTCCTTCCTTCCTTCCTTCCTTCCTTCCTTCCTTC
>NW_020454805.1:1227317-1319010 GCF_003342845.1 Nothoprocta perdicaria
TCCCTTCCTCCCTCTCTTCCTCTCTTCCTCTCTTCCTTCCTTCCTCTCTTCCTTCCTCCCTTCCTTCCTCTCTTCCTTCCTCCCTTCCTCTCTTCCTCTCTCTCCCTCCCTCCCTCCCTTCCTCCCTTCCTTTCTTCCCTTCCTCCCTTCCTCCTTTCCTTTCATCATGTTCTCAACCTACAGTGATATGCGGTGTTTCTATTATGAAGCAAAGTGCCACTATTCTAGCAATAGTGTCAGCTATTTTTACTTCTTTTAATGAATTAAAAAACAATACATAATCTAGTAAAGACTTTGCAGAGACTTAGATGCCAGATAGATATTTTTGATGATTAATTGTGAACTTTGGAGCTATAACTAAATGAAGATTAGACATTCATTCCTTTGGGAAGCTCCTGTATTTCAACCTTTTTTTTTTTCCATCTGAAATTATGATCATAACTATAGTTAAAGTTTTCCACAAAATGCAACATTTCTCAACAGTCTAAAGTATAAATCTTGATATTCTCAAGTGAAAGTACGTCCATTCAGTTTGATGAAACATTTGATTTGGTGTTAAGCATTAAACTGCATCTGCCAGTGAAGTAGTAATGGTTCTGGAATTGCCTTTTCCCATTTTCCTCCTTAGCTAAACTTCCTGTCTGGATTTTGTAATACAGCATATGAGTCTTTTAAGGACTCAGGAGAGCAGCTGGCTCTGCTCTGTGACAAAACTAAATTTCCAGCTGATTAGCTTAATTGGGTCCAGACCAGGAGGAGGAAAAAGGGTTAGGGGCACTCTGGAAAAATGTCTTAGAATGACATTAGCAAAAGAGGACCAAAAATGCTGAGCCATCTAGCCTGAGGAAAGGAACAGGTTTCTGTCTTTGTAAAAAGGTCAAGTTGCTTTCTTCTCTTTTGGCTATGAAATAAATCCCGATGAAGGGACAATTTTTTCAGGTTGTGAATTTTTCCCAAACTGGAAGGTAGCACAGGCAGCCTAAAGGCAGCATAAAGAGGTAGTGCAGGAATGTGACTTTCACAAAGCAGGTGGAAAAATGCAGTTTATTTTCCAAAATGCTGCCAGTCAGGACTGCATATCCTACTRTAGGGGCTTAACTAATGTGTCATCYGTGTCCTTGAGCCACTTCTGTGCTAAATACTGAATACCTCTGACTCTGTCAGGGGGGACCCAAAACCCTTAGGGGATGACTTCACTTCCTTAATGGAYGACCTCATATCTAGTCAGCACCTAAAATGTGCAAATGCTTCGTATAGGACACAGACTAAGATATGTCCATGACAGAAAGCATCTAAATAAAGATATGAACGAGCAGCTAATAGTGAAAAAGAATTGCATACACAGAATAAGAAGGTCCAAAATAAAGAGGCATGTGAACTGCACTAATAGTAGAGCTCTGTAATCTATTAATTATAGAAGAATCTGCTCCTTTATGTCATATTTTTATCATTATTACTTCTTATTTTCCTCCCATTTTGTTCTGTTAATTTAACTGCGGCAATTTTTAATACATCAGACATAGCATTCTCTGACTAAAAGCAATTTTTAATACATCAGACATAGCATTCTCTGACTAAAAGCTAAACTGGGCTCTTTGAGCTTTCCTCTCACTACTAGGTAATGCTAATAAAACCCCTCCTAAAAAGCATGAGGTAAACCTATTTTGCAATGGGTAGTTGGGTGGGAACCAATCACAACTGTGCCAGAAAAAAAAAAAAAAAAAAAGTTAAAAAGCATAACAGTAAATGGTCAAGGCCAGAAATGATGTCAATTAATGAAAACTTGGCTATCCTTAAACCGAAACCCAGACTCATCACTCATTCCAGATCACTGCTGCAAGCTCCAATGTAATAAAACAGAGTTTTAAACAGTCTAATTTTGACATGTTTATGCATTTGTGATGCACCCTTGTCTGTATCTGAAAATGACCTTCTGGCACTGTCAGCAGACAAGGAGACCAGGAATGGGACAGGCATGGAGGTCTCACGTCTGCTGGTCTTCTGTCTGCCCTGCTCAGGAGAGGGCAGGATGTTAAAGGAAGCAAGCATTGATGTTGCTTATGTTGTTCCTGTACTTTGGTCTCTGCCATATAAATAAAGCCCTAAATTCACTATTAAAAATATCCCTCTAAGGAATTTTAACAGTTGACAATAAAGCTCAAGGTGATATAATTGGTTGAATTGAGAAAATCCTTTTAATTACCAACTTGGTCTCTGTTGCAACCTCTTAAATGTGCACCTTCAATGTTTATTTTCTTTGTATCAGACAGGTCCTTACATAGAACTCTCTCTTCCTCGTAAGCTGAGTGACATCTTGTAACATTAATTGTGACATTAGAGCAGTTTCCGACAGTTTTATCTTACAGAAAACCTGAATTTGAATAATTTTCCAGACTTTAGCATTTTTTGTTTTGCAGCTAAGATATATTACTGAACCAAGCACTCAGGCTGGGAGGAGTTATGTATGATAAATATTTGGCTTCTTGTCTTCATTAGTTGATACCAACTGAGCAAACTCATAAGTGTGAAAATGCTGCAGGATGAATGATTTATTCCGATTTGGGGGCTGAAGGACTGCTGGCTTTTAATAGGTCCTGGACCAGACCTTCAGCTTCCAGCAGGCCTTCAAATAGCCTTCTGCTGAGCATCTGTGGAAGAGAGAGGGTGAGTCAAATTAGAATTAACTCCTTGTTATGAGGGTATTTTGCTGCACATTTTCAATGTGAGAAATTCCTCTGAAATGACTACACAAATACTGTCTTTTAAGAACAGTACTTTCTTAGTTATCTTATACATGCAAAAACAACCTTCACTCTTTCCACTACCGCAATTGACTAGACCCTGATCAATTCTGGATCTAAACATAATTTGAGCTTGAAGCCCCAAAACTAACATGGAAAGATATATTTAATTTTATTTACAGCTTCTTTCATTCTGAATTGTATTAATCACAACCTGGCTTCTTATGAAAATTGGTGTTTGGAGATATGCATACACTGTTTCCTTGCACATAATCAAGTTATTTTCCTTGCACAAGTAGAAGTATTGTCACAAAAGGAACAATGGGAAGGTAAATATAACTATAGGCTAGACCTGTAATTTCAAGAATTCTAATCAGTTAAGGCTAATGTGATACAAATATATATCTGAAATATTGAACTGTATTTCAAAAATGTCACTAATACTTTCTTAAAGGTCATTCTTCTCATCTCTAGAACTCAAAGTGAATTTTCAACCTTTTTTTTTATTTAAAACTCAAATAGAAGAATCACTTTGAGAGTATTTCCCATTTTGAAGAAATGTGAACTTTTAAAAATGTCAAACTATCCTGCTGTAACATTCTTAAAACTAAACAATTGTTTCAGTTATTAAAAACAAAATAAATTTATATAATTAAATTTGTGCAGCTGTTTTATTCCCAAGAATTTCCAAAATTCTGACTTTCTGCCTTGTAATAGAATTTTTTTTTTCAGATCTAAACTGGAAATCTTCCAAATTTGTAGAATACTGCCTTTTTTTCTTGGGCTTGCAGCTCTGTTATTTCTTATGTCTTGTGTAAGTGGTGATGGGAAGTCCATACGCACTGCAGCAGGCTTTGGAGGATGAGCTGGATCAGGGAAATGTTGCTGTAATGCAAGGGTAACAAGGTGCCAGTTTGGCACTGTTCTCTACTGGAGATGTTAAGAAATTGGCCTTCTCCCCACTGGCTTGCCTGTGGAAAGATCATCTGTCTCTTTCCCCAGTCAAAGCTATTGTGGTGCATTGTTATGGGGTAGACGCTGGGCAGACACTGATAGCTAGGCAGGCTGTGTGGATTCAGAGAAGGTGAATAGAGCATGAGATAAAACACTGCACCTTCTCTGACAGACCATGCCCTGACTTCGGCAGATTACACACGGTGTTCATGTCCTGCCTGAGGAGAGCAGTGACCAAATGCCTCAAAACAGAGGGGGACAAGCAGAAGCCATTAGCCCATCCTTCGGTTTAGGTAGGATTGTGAGTAGGTCTAAATGTGGTCTTTGCTTGTCTTCCTTTAGGGAGTTCTATTCCTTTGGCACTCTCTTGGGTGGCGTCCCAACCTTCCCGTCAGTTCAGTTGTGCACCCACCATCTCTGCTCCTTTCTGCTTCAGCCAAGGAGACCTCTGTAAAACTCCTGGATTGTCTGACACAAAGCGTGTTGCTGAATGCTGATTAAAACTGAGATTAACATATGTGAGATTGTATCTCACTCTCACTTCGCTTCTGTCTGTCCGAAGTGCAGAATGAACCAGATATGCCCACAAGTTTCAGCAAATACTTATTGTATCTCAACTATCAAATATAAACATATATATGGACATAAATTATATATCTGCCAAAGTTAGATCCATATTTTGTATGGAAGCTGAGACTCTACTAAATTACAGTTTCAGTGTTAAAGTACAGCATGTTCAGTGTCATTTATAATGTAAAAGGACAATGCTAGACTGAAAAAACAACTAAATATATGGCATTACATGTAAGAAACAAGCCTATTTTTCTATTTCAACTCAAAAAGGCTTTTCAGGCTGTGATTTAAGAGAGAAACTATTGCAATAAATCAGATGAAGCAGCACCTAGATTAAAGATGAGAGAACTAAGGTAACCAGAATGTATGTACTTGAGTAGTTACTTATTTGTGTATGTTTGCAAGCGTGGGCTCAGCAGTTGACATAAGACCTATCCTTAATTTTCATGGTAACAGAAAAGATATATAGGCACATCTGCTTGTTGTATAATACCATCAAAATTTTRTATTATCTAATCTTCATTGTATTAAAACAATATTGCAAATCAATTTCCTATGACATGCTGAGCTGCCACTACGAATTGTCAGAATTTTGTAGCTACAATTCCAACTTGACTCTTTCAGTTACCTATGGCTACAGGACTCAGGATATCCCTAAATAAGTCAAAATTATTGTAGGTGCATATATGCAGGTATATACATATAGAAGGATCTGCAAATGTGATATATTTGTGTATTTATCTGTAATTATATAGATAGCTATATATGATTTTTAGCTACTCATATATTTTATCTATTCATTTTCTTTACTGGAACCTTTCTCAAATAGCATATTTTGTTGCTAATATTTTMTGTCCTTGGTTGCACTGCAGAAGGTGATATTTTTAAAACTTTTTTTTTCATTTTATTTTTTTTGTAGGCTTTTGCCATTTTATCTGATTTAACAATTTTAAAATTATTTCATTTTTCATCTTTACAATGAATACAGCAATGGAAAACTCATACATAAGAAATTGAAAACACTGGGACAAATAAGAGAATGTGATAAAAATATGCAAAATAATAAACAGTATAGAAGAGGTAGATCAGAAGCATCTGTTCTCCCTGTCTCATAACACAAGAATATGGATACTTTTGATGAAATTAAAAGGTAGCGGTTTCAAAACAGATAAAAATAAATATATTGTTGTTACAGAACAGGTAAATATTAAAATTTCTGACAAAAGATGTTAAGGCTGAAGACCTAGTGAGATAAAAAGGCAGTTGGATGCTTATATAATTCGCAAGAAATTCCCTATTTACAACAGTGAATGCTAATAAATATTATGAAAGATTTAATAAACTTCATGGAATGGGTTTATAAGAATCTCTGTCATGACTATGGACTTTGTTACAAGGGTTATAATGCATATTGTACGTCATTGAAGCATCTACATTTTAGAATTCCCAGGGAAAAGACTGTAAAAGACTAGTCACAGCACTTTTGATGTTCCTCAGAGAAGAAATGCTCTTTGCTTACAGTACAGATGTCGGAAGTGTTTCCTTGCAATTCTCAGGTGAAGCTTAATATAGAAATGTCAATGCTYATTTTATAGAGCCCATGGACTGAGATTGCAGGCTGGCATAAAGTAGGGTTGTATTAGTAGACCTAGTACTCATTCCTCCCTGCTGAGGTATGGGACAAGAAATGGGCATTAAGAGGCCTTCAYGCTTCACTTTTCCAGGGGCTGTGATGGTTTATAACTGATACRGAAATTAACTCATGATCTTGGGGATTTGGGTAGGTTTAATTAAGCACCTTTGAAGAAGAGAGAAGGAAAWGTAGAGCCTAAACTAGAGTACCTCACAGAAATATTCTGGTGCAATTACAGATTATACAGACTATGAACCACTCAGTTCACTTCTAAAAATCAAGTCACTAAGGATTAAAAAAAAAGTTTCGAGAAGATAATTCATTGATTTATGAAATTATAGGCATTTAAAGGTGAGAAGAAAGAGAAGTCTGGATTTGCAAAGTAGTGCAGAGGAATTAGCCAGTTCCTATTCATTTGAATTAACAAATTAATTATTTCCTCTCTTATCAGCATTAAAATTGGATGACATTTTAAACAAGCAATCTATAGCATCCCAGCCCTGGCAGTGTTCCCCTTGCCTTTGAGCATTTGACTGCTATGTTTGGAGCTCACACACTTGGCTCACATTTATTAAGCACCTTGAATGGAATTCATTTGACTGAATATAAGCATCTGTATGGGATATAAATGTGTGCATTGTAAACTTTGAAAATTAGAGGAGATAAAATCCAGCTTCCAAGCCTAAGTTTCCTTCTATCCTAATTCTTGGACCTTCTTGATATACATCTCTGTGAAGTGCACATTGTGTGTTTTTGGTTTTTTTTTCGTTAGGATTTAAGAAGTCATTACTTTGACTGTTATTACTTTGACTGTTAGTCATTCGTTATTTCTGCTTCAAGTAATAAAACTCCTCTAAATATTTTCTTGCCTTAGCTGACTTGCATTAKATATCTCCACTTGTTAGTCCAAGCCAAGTCTTCGTATCTGAAACATGGGCAAGTCTTGGACTACAGCCACTGCTTTGTGCAAAAGTGTTTATTATAAACAGATGATAATTGCAGTTCAGATGATAATTATGTTTTAATGACCATTCATTATCATCCATGTGCCAGATGCAAGTTTACTTCCAGTGGAGTGAGGTCAATATAGAGTCAAAGGCAGCGGGAAAGGAAAACAAGCCTTGTATTAATCATGACACAGTGAAAAATCCCCAGTACCAAGTTGTCCATAGTGAGGCTCTTCAAATACACAGTTGATCATGGTTCAAATTCATAAAGACGTGTTAGTTGCAATTTGTAACTTTCTTCTTTGACTAAACATCAAGGAAAAAAATATAGATTCTACATTATATCTTGACCAGTTATTGTTTAGAAGCCTTCATTATTTTTCTACAGAAATGTTTTTCCCCTCATCTTTTTTTTTTTAATTTTGAAAACTCCTTGATATCTACCAAACAGATCCAACTCAATAGTTTAACTTGAGCAAAAGTCTTCTTGAGTCTTACAGAGATGATTGTGCCAAAGTAGAGATTTGCTGTGATTTTAAAAAAATATATCTTCAAAGCTTTCTTTCCTTCGTCAGAAATGTACTAGTAAATGTATGAAGAATTTTTGCTCATCTTCTCAGTTTATTTCCTAAGTAACTTCCCTTCATTATTCAAGTAAATTAACTCTTTGCTTCACCAGAATCCTTGTATGTCAGCTTTCCAGACAGAGCTAATTTGTGTAGCTCTTCAGCTTTAGCAGGCTCTTCTCTTTCATTTTGGGTGAAATTTTGTACCAATAACAAGAATGAAATTCAGCATTTGCTGAATTTGGAATTTAAATGATAAGCTAAATGCTAAGAGCATTTCTGCCACAAATGAAACCAAACAGATGACAAAGAAAAGGAAAAAAAAAAAGAAGAAGAAGAAGAAGAAGAAGAAGAAGAAGAAGAAGAAGAAGAAGAAGAAGAAGAAGAAGAAGAAGAAGAAGAAGAAGAAACAGAGCAGTATAGACTGGGAAAATCAAATACTATTGAATATCCTAGCACTAAGGAACATAAAAGAGATTGAAATGTTTGTAAAAAAATAACATCAGCCTTTGTAGCAGCATAAATGTTTATGTGGGTGCTGTTGCTTGCTTAGGACACTCTACAAAATATTTTCCCATAGCCTCTAGAATCAAAAACCTGAATGGAAAAGAAGTTTTAAAAGGGACATTCAGTTTCAAAAAATGTGTCCTTCCTGAGAAAATATATGTCTACAAATGTGGCAATGCATTTTCATGTAAAATAGTTCTAACCATGAGGATAACTATGTTCCAATGAACAACCTATACATGGTTAACTCAGTGTAAACTCTCAGATTTAATTGTAATCTACTAACCTACAACTGTCTGCACTAGAAGCCCAGATGTTTTTAGCAGCAAATTACTTTAAGGATGTTTATGTACTTTTTAGCATGAAATCATTTCTTAGAAAAAACAAGGTCAGGGGTCTTCTGAGTGGAAGAATTCACCTTTTTTTTTTTTTTTTTCTTGAATGAGAAGCTAAGAATATAATGATGATTTTAGTAGAATATAAATCTTTCAGAGGGATGGTTTTTTTTTGTATGTAACCATCCTGTGCCTTCTGGTTTATTCCCATTTGTCCTATATGTCTTCATTGAGATGAGTCAGTTCCAAGTTATTGTACTTTTCCTCAGGTACTTCATGTCACTGAGCCTATTTCTTGCTCATTAGCATGCAGTGTTCATGTTATAAATTATGATAAAAGTTCTAAAATAATTATTCCATTTTACAAGCTTAGGTTCACTCTAATGAATATTTTAAAATAGTCAGAGAATGAGCTAACATTTTGGTTACTGTCCAATCCTTCCTGCCCTTGAGAGTATGGCTAAATATTGTACAATGGTTGTAAGACATAAACAAAAGGCATGTTTTTATAACTTTTTGACACATCTGAAAGGCAATAATCCTTCCGTAATCAATTTTTCTTAATAGCAACCATTAAATGTTTTGGGGTTGATTTTAAAGGCAAACATTTATGTCTGAATAATGTTTATAATAAATTCAGAAAGGCATTCCCTTTTTTTGATATAAATGGAAGGTGAATCAGGGTTTAGTCAGCTCCTAAGACGAACTGACCTAGGAAACTGTGACTTACTGATCTGTGCAATTATACTTAGTGGAAGAGTTCCAAGTCTGAGGAAATCTGGCTGTACTAGGCAGACAGAGTTTATGATCAAACATGGCAAAGGTTTTGATAGTTGTAAATTCCAGTCACATTATCCCTCCCTGAAAAGTTATGACTTGTTTTGACAGTGTGTCATTAAATACATGCCTCCTAAATTAGGACTCCAATTTCTACAAGAATGAATGCATAACGGGGATTTGAGGAAAGTTAAATTTGAAACCCCACTGTGCAAGACACATCAGTTCTCAGTTTCCTCTTTTTCTAGAGTTTGGTTAAACGTTCTAAATGAAACATATGTTATGGATAATGAAATTTTCTCATATCTTGGCATCATATGAATGTCTTCAGAGTTCTTTCAGTGTGTAAAAAAGAACATGTAGTACCAAATAGTCATATATTCCCAGTTTATTTGTCATCAATGTTTCTCAATTGCTGTTAACTTGTGTTTTACATCCAAGTCAAGGAATTAATKCTGTGTATTTACATGTCAGATCTGTATCTGCAGTTAAACAGTTCAATAGTTAMACAGCTTGTTGAATATATAAAATGCCTGTGTATCTGCTGGATGATTTTATGATATATCATTTATTCCTGTTGCATCAAATTCTAGCTCCTGTATTTTTAAAGGTTTTGTGAGATTTTTAGGTCAGAGCCTCAGCTGGTTTCAAGTGTCATGGCTCCAATGAAGTCAGTGACAATGTCTTTTAAATTAGACCTGCAGGGCCGAGGATGACTGCAGCCAACTGTATCAAACTGTCACACATCACATTGTTCTATATCAAAGCAAAATGCAAATGCTGCTCTTGCACATGATACAGTGCACTGAAGTCAATCAAACCTAGCCAATTTACATCAGCAGATTAGCATGCTCCTTTTGTATAACCAAACACAACACTTAAAAAAAGCCTTTGGGAAGAGACAAAACCACTCATGGAGAGATGATGCGAGAGATCTGAGAGATCACAGAGCAGAGGTGCAGACTGAGCCTGCATTGAGCAGTCGTATTTTGCACAGTGGGTCTAGAGAGACGCCTGGGCTTTAGCTCTCATACTGTCACTGATTTATTGAGTGACCTTGGAAATGCCTTTGTGCGTTAGTGACCATCTGTAATACCACTCAAATTTCGCAAGCTTAATTACTGCTTCTAGAGCCCTGTAAGACCCTTCAGTRAGAGACATGATGTCTGTTCAAAGTCACATTATTTGAGAACCAGAAACATTCAGAATACTAAGCACTGAATATAAAGCTGTTCAAAACCACATTTCTTATTTCAATAATTCATTGTAAGTTTTCAGGGGAAATATTATGCAATAAAATCTCTTCTTTCTCTTCCTCAGACACCACAGTTGTACATTAACCCATACATCTGTACATTAAAATCKGAGGGTTTCTTAAAGCCCAGCTGCTTTCCTATTTTTTAAAACTAGAATTCTCATCCAACTCCCACTGAAATCAAAAGAAAGACTGGTTTTACATGGTAAAAAAAAAAACAAAGAAAGACTATTTGGGAACAGCAGCCAATAAGAGGAATTCATGCAGCACCACCATGTTTTATAAGAGAGCAGAGATACACAATCTATCATGAGTAAGTGATATTCAATGTTTAATGAGAATTAAAAGGTGAACCATGTAGAAAGACTAAAATAGAAGAAATAAAATACACTGTTCTGCACTGTGTTTAAGCAAGAGATGCTCACAGTTTGTTTTTTACTGTTCATTGATGTCTAGTATAATTCAAGCAGTTGCAATAGGACACCTTCAGGTGCCGATGTTTAATTTGTTAGAATGAGTCACTTTTCAGCATGCATCTGATTCATATTTTAGTTGAAGTACAGAGAAATCTACTTGAGCTCCCAGAAGCTGCCACTTTGAAATGTCAGAGTGAAATTCCACTTTTACTGTGTGTTTTTATTAATATACTTATGAGTGTGTTCCTAATTACCCTTGAGGGAATAATTTGTAGAGGACATACAAATTGTAAAATAGAACATCTTTTCCTTCTGTTAACAAAAGCAGTTGCAAGTGGATGATGATGGGTATGTTATGGGCTTATTTTGGTGAATCTCTGTTCCTTGTAYGTGTGGGTTCCCTGAATGCAAATGTTACCTAGCAGACAGTGGTAACCAATGATAATACTATTTTTGCCCAGAGACAAAATACACAGCGGCACATACTGTCTCCATTAACCTGACACAGCGACTGGACAACAGTGATGTTGCAAGGAGACAGATGAAGGGGCTTGTTACTCCTTCATGCCAGCAGAGTGTAGCTCTCTGGTTCCAGCAGTTACTTTGGACTCCAGGATAAGCAGAAAGTTGACATTATCTGATGATTTCTCTAACAGTTTTTGCTGGATGCTGAAAAAATGACTGGGGAATATGCCAAAGAGAAACTTCAGACGAAAATGGCATGATTTGGAGAAGTGGGGCTTTGCAAATTTATGGCAATTGCCCCCTGGTATCCGTTAATTTTGTAWAACATCCCACTTTCATGAAAAAAATATGTTCAGCTTCTCCATGCTGGGCTGGGTTGCTGCTAAATGCCTAATGCTGTCACATTTGCTGAAACATTCACAGTAAACAGCATTATTAATCACTATTTTATAAAGCACTTCTCAAATATGAAAAGCAGTCTATAAAAATCTGCTCTGTTTGCAATATGAGTTCAGAAGATAAAGAGCCATCCAATACTCTGTTGTTCAAGCTGTGTTCAAAGATCCTCAGCATAGATACATAAAGGATACATTATCAATTTTAATAATTTGTCTTTTGGCAAATAATTTGTCAATTTTTAAAACTCATCTTTGTGCCATTATTTAGACACAAAAGGGCTTTGAAGAAGGCAGAAGTGGTCCTGAGAGAATCCTTTCTAGGAGATCAGGCAGTCCAGTCGCTTGGTTGAAAACTTTAAGGAGGTTTTAGGGAGTCGGGGGGGAGGGCATTTGGGGGTCATTGGGGAACATTGCAGCTCTTGTGTGCTCTTTGAGGATCAGGGAAAGCAAATCTGTCTTGGCTGAGCATATTCTTGTACGGCTCTTTTTACCCTTGTCATAAGTAACGGAGATCAAGGCAAGCACAATAAAATCTTAAAWCAGAAGGAAAATAAAAGGCACTAAATAGCTTCATAGACAGCAGCAGAACTAGACAGCTATTGGAAGGTCTGGCCCAAAGTACTGTGTGCATCCCATTCGTGATGCTGATTATTCTTCCTGATTTATTAAATTGGAGGTTATTGTAGGGAAATCTATCTTGTAATTCCAGACCTGTCAGAAGGCTCCTGTCTGGAAGAAACAGAGTCTAAAAGTAAGTGCTACTTAAGACTACTAGTAGGAGTAATTTCCCCTTTAATATCAGATTATAAATCAGGTGCCTGCTATGCCTCAATAATATAAAAGCCACCGTAATCCAATTTAAAATAGGATAAAAGCAAACATGTARCTTTGCTGTCATATACTGTTTCTATCCTATATGCAATGGAAGTAGGCATCAAAAGTAGGAGTATACAACATTAGATTTTATATAACATTTGCCAGCAGTGGATTTTAATTTTTAGTTAAGAGAAATTGAGATAGACCATTATCCATTCATGCATATAGTTCATGTTTTTAGTACTGTGAATGGCATGTGGCTGTGTATAGGAGAACACATTTCAGAACAGACAAGACTATGGAAGCAAAGATTTTGGTTGCCTGGAGATAACWACAGCAAAAGATAATAGTCACAGACTTTGCATACTCGATTTCTTCAGCTTGTCTGTGATGTCTTTTTTTTTCTTTTTTTCTTTCTTTCTTTTTTTTTTTTTGCACAGCAGAGCAGCCAGAAATTAAGCTTCTGACAGCATCATTAATAGGAAATTGCAGAATTGACGGCATCTCCTGGTGTCAATATTAATGCAATTATGTTCCACTAGATGTCAGTGTGTTCTTCAGAATTAGTGATGTAGCATGTAAAATGATGGGATGCATTGAACCTTGTTAGGAGTGTAATCATCATTTGAAGAAAAATGTCCCCTAGAATAATAACTAGGAAAACTGCATACAAATTACATTGTCTTTTCAGGAAAAATAAAAAAAAAAAATCCCTTGTTTGCTTCTGAAATGCACTAAATATAGAACTWGAATACATTTAAGAAACGTGCTTGTGTTTTATGTCCTCACCTCTGGAGATCCATTTAGTTAACTAAGTCTAGGAACAGAATTCAGATTAGAAAATAATATTAAAATAAAGTATGGTTTCTCTAAATTGTATTAAAAGATCAGATGCTCAAAATTGAAATGAAAAAATAAATCCTACAAGTCTCTCCTTCCTGGAGGAAGAAGCAGAAAATCAAGCAAAGTGAGAATGTGCCTTGGGGAATATCAGAAGATCGCTATGGTGTGAGGTGCACCAGGCTGCTGTCCTGCAAAGTGAACCACACAGATGGGTTAGGAGAGGAGACTGGGGAGTTCCAGCTTCCCAGACATTTCCCTTCCACCCCAAGAAARTAGTTCTGTAATTAGCCCATCATTCTGCATCGTTCGCGAGCCTTCTGCTGCACATCAGAAGTAAGCCAAGATTTAAAATGAACAAGCTGATCATRTAAACCCAATTAGGAAGAAGCAGGAGTATGTGCTTGAGGATCAAGGTATAGGAAAATAAAACAGCGCGATTCCAAATCTGGAAGGTATTTTCACACTGAAATATTAATACAAATGAGTTGTGCTTTTGCTTTCAGCAAGACTGCATGGTGTGTTTCCACTGCATGAACTGAAATACCTGCATGAATTAGAGCAAGCAGCAGAAATAAGGTTACAGGACYGAGCGGTCTGAGATCCTGCAGCCTCCTGGAACTAGCAGATCCTCTGGAATCGCTACATCATCTGAATGAAATGCTCACTGTTATAAAAATAGCCTTTTTTGTATTTGTCTGCAGGATGATTTCTTCTAAGGTGACTTAGTAGCATTACTAACATTTGAAATTTTCTTGTGAGTTTGTCAACATCAGCGTTTTCTCCTCGGTAAATTTAGTCATAGTTTTTCTGCTGCTTTTTTCTTTCCTTTTTTTTTTTTTTTTTTTTTTTTTTGGTTTTGTTTTTGCTGCTGCTGTGAGTATTCTGGGTATGGATGAGATATTCGGGAAGTGTGCAGGGTGATTGCAGATATCAAGTGTGCTTCCCAAAAGCACCAGATGTGGTTTTAAATCAAGCTGAGCCTCCAAGCTTTGGGAAGTGGCTGATATTGCAAAGCCTCAGCAAGCCTGTGAAGAACGGTGGTGCCAAGTGGCACACAGCCAAGTAGTGTCCCCAGTGGCATATTTAGGACAATTAAGAGAGACTTGTGGATTCTATTCTTTTTTTTTTTTTCTTTAAAAAAAGTGTATGACAAGCTATATATTCTGGTAGGCATTGCTACTCAAATTTTCCACTGTTGATGCTAGGTAATAGTGGTGTTGCGTTCTTAAGAATAAAAAAGCACAGTATAATTAGGAGAGGTATAATTTTGTGTGTTAGCAAAGCACTAAATTAATGATATATGGGCATGATTCCGCTGGTGCACATCCCTGTTACTATGGAAACAATATTATGTCACGTTAGTCTGTCCTTGGTGTTACTTAGAGCAGCAAGGTCTCAGCAAGCTCCTCATTTATTTTAGATACCTAAATAGACAATTTCAATGTGCATGGAATGAAATCAGTTTTATTATAGCTACGAATGTTATATATCCCATTAATTGCTTCTCTTACGTTACACTGCTAATTTACTTTACTTACATGGAAAATTAGCATTAACATAAAACAGATAATTAGTGAACTGCAAATGACTAATGTACCCATATTGTGCAAATCCCTCCTTTCATATTCAAAGCACTAGCATGTGCTCCAACTTCTTCCACCCCAACCATTAACCTCAAGAGTTTGCAGACCAAAAAAGGAGATGGAGTCAGTCCAAGAGGAAACATTCCCATCTCCAGAAGCACTATCTGCTGATTCACAAAGAAAGAATTTTAGAAATCCAGCCTCTCTCCTTCCCCCATCACTTCTTTTTCCAGCTTCCAGTTTCTAAATAAAATATATATATATATAGTTCTGAGAAGCATTCTTGCTAAGGACAAATGCTCCCAGTTTCCTTGATCAGGATCATTGAAAATAGCGTAAATCTACAATAAATTGCAGTGTAAAGTGCAGCATATCCTAAAGACTGTATCCAGATTAAATTTTGATTATTTTGATTTATTGTTCTGCTTTTCAAAATGTACTTTGATTTGCAATAGTAACCTCTGAAATGTATGAAATCAATGGCAACCTCCAGCACACTTCTCTCAGGTTAATGCAATTGCCTTGGATAATGAGATTATTCTGCAGAACACTAGCCAGCAGATGGCAGCCTGCCTGTTACTGTTTCAGCTAATKTATTTTTTATAAAATATGGGAAAGTAAACCATAGGTACATTTTTAATGTGTGTGTGCTGGCAGGGGAGGGGGGAGAGGAAATGTTTTGCAAGTCTGAATTGACAAAGGAAAATGCCTTCTTTTTTTTCATAACCTACACGAATTAATCAGATTTGTTCTGTTATCAGTCCATTTCATACTAAATAATGATGAAACCTCATTAAAACAAAATGATTTTCCTTCCTCCCCCCACTTCTCCTCACTTTAAGCTTTGGGTATTTTAGAGAAATACAGTATCTCCAAAGTACCAGCTGGCCAATCAATTTATCTTGACATTTACAGCTGGTAARTTCATCTATTAATAAGAGATGCATCATATACCAAAAGACAATTAATGATAACCATATATCAACATACAGCCTGTAGTGAAAGCCATACTCCTCCTCCTGAGAAAACAGAATAGCGCTGTAATGTAACAACTTTATTATAAAATTTAGAATCATCCACTCTTTATTAATTCCTGGAAATACAAGGCAAGATATTCAGCCTGCTTAAATCATAGTATCTCTGATGAAGGCAAGTAGAACGACAGTGGTTTAGATCAAGAGAAATTGTGACTCAGAGGCTTATCTCCAGTTTTTCTCACTGTTAAATCTCTCCCCCTGGAATCCTTTGCTTTCTAAAAATTTCAGCACCATCCAATGCTTTCTAAAAATTTCAGCATCATCCAATGATAAAATAGGTCATAAAAGACAAAATAAGATAAAAAAAGAAAATATTTGTACGTATTAAAGAATGACATTTATAATTTCTGAGGGGACCAGTCACTTTGCTCAGTCATTTTTCCCATTTTGAGCAGTTGCAGAAGACTGACATCTACACAGAGTGAGCTTTACGCATATAGCAGAACTGTCCTTGGTTACAGAAAAGTAGAGGTCACAGAATAGAAGAAATCAATGAAAACACATGATTTTGTAGAGTATCACTGTAAAAAAATGAATATTTTACCTTTCCTGATCCTTTCACAATGTCTGGGTACTATGATTATGGCAAAAATAAACATGCACAGAAATATAACATTGTTCTGAGAAGGAGGACAATTTTATTCCATCCTCTATCCCTCATCATCCAGCATGATTTAATTCAGCATGATTTAAYACCTACTAGGGTCAGTGGGAAGATCCTCTTGACTGAAATATCTACGACTTAAAACTAGGATCTGAAGGACTATTACATCCCAACCCCTTTCTTTCCTTTCCCCATCCCTCTGACATACACCTGATATGGTATGGCAGCAGCCACTCAGACTATCTCTATTTTACAACTCACCAAACAACCTTTCTCCCTCAAACACAAGGCAGAATCCGCCAGTTTGTACCAAAGAAGGAGATTACTTAGCTGACTCCATGCAGAACATACAACTATGTATGCTGTCTGTGCCACATGCAATGCAAACTTAATTCATACAAATGGCCTCATTGATTTTATTTGGGTCGCACAAGCTTTGGCATTATCAGTTTCCAGCGCTAATGTAATAACATTTGAATAGCCAATAGACCTATGTATTTCATCCCCTCAAGAACAAACTCCTTTCTTTTTCAAATCTCTTCTTCCATTTTTTCTTTGCCTGATGTCCATTAAGCAGGTTCAACAGAAACCCATGTATTCTCACCAGTTCCATTTTCCCATATCCACTTGTCTAACAGAAAGCAAAGTATGTGTTCTGGCTGTGTATGTACTTTAAAAGGACTGTGCTCTTAGTAAGCAAATCAAAAAATGAAGAAATCTGTATGTCTAACCCATCTTTATTTGCTTCCTCCTCCTCCTCCTGCTCTTTTCTTTCTCCAAATAAAATTGCTTGATGCGTGATATGGTAAAAGTGTTAAAAGGCAAATTACTAATCCCATAGGTAATGCTAACGATAAAGAATAAATACCAATAGCAAACAGTTATGTTCCCTTGAGCAAGCATTCTAAAATAAAATCTTTGATATGTCTGCCTTTCTACTTCACTTTTCTCACCAAGGAAAGTTAAACATTATATTATTTAGTTAAATCATTTTATTTAGGTCATTACTGCAGGCTACATAGGTTAGATGATTATTAGTTTCCTTTTCTAGGTTTGCTATTCGTTTTTCGTCGCTACTGACAGTTTCATCGTTACCAGAGGGCACATGCTCATTGGAAGGTTATTTGCGCAGTGGATTTTATTAATGGTCTTAATCTGCTGTCGTGTCAGTTGATGCATTCTCCAAGTGGTGTGACAAGGAGTGACCAAATCTTACAGTGARTATGTATGAGTGAGATTCTCTGTTTGTGAGGTAAAAAATAAATTAAAAAAAAAATAAAAAATAAAATAAAAATGTAGAGATTGATGTTTGCACAGAAATATTAAGATAATTCCACAAAGAACTAAGACTAGTGGATGTCTATTTAAATGCCCCATAGCTTAAATTTCTGAATATTCACAGCCTCCATTAGTTAATATTGTTGATAATAAACTGTTTCCTCTAAATTTCATTATCCTTTTTTCAAATGTAAGCTAAGACAGAAAAGGCCCAATCTACTAAAGCAGATATTTTGCTTTATGGAGGGTTAAAAAAAGAGAGATTTTAAAAATTAATGAGATAATTAACTTGGCATTAGTTGACTAATAGCTCTTAAATGCTCACACTATATCCAATTTCCCAGGCAATTTCTACAGAATGCCATGATTTGGACTTTGAATTCCTAAGGGAGGACAATGTAGTTCTTCATTTTTGAGATTGCCATTTTTTGCAATTTTGACATTGCCATTTTCTTTCTGTTTAAACACATCATATATTTTTGGAAGAAAAGTCAGATTATATTGTTGTATTTCAGAAACCCTATACACTGCCTGATCTGCTGAGTTAACAATTTCTATTGACTTGAAGGTTTCAGAGAACTGTCTGTTTTGAAAGACAGGATTTAAGATAAGTAATTCTAGGGCAGGTCCATTTGGTCTTTTAGGGGCAAGCAAATTCTAAACTGGAAGCTATGCAGATCTGGGCTTGACTAGTTAGTTCTTGACATGCACCCCCATAAAACTTCGCAACAAAAGATTAATAGGTTTTGTTTTCATCAAAGAAATTATATTTTATCCAGAATAGTTTGCCTGTTCCTGTGTTCAAAAATACTCCTATAACTCCAAACAAAGGAACAAAGTGCAAATGAATCATGGGTTATTAGTCAGAATACTGAGCACTATTAATGTGCCTTTCTATGGGGGAGATATTCAGTAGAAGTGGTTATACATAAGTCAAAATCAATAATTTAAAATTGAAGTAGGAAATAATATTTACCTTCCTATTTTGAAAACAGAGAACAAGGTTTTGAAGTAAAACTCAGAATTCTTCTTAAAGTCCAGAACTTTACTGATTTTGCAGACTGAGATCTATCTCATCTAAGTGGAAGCATCATTTTTTTATGTTCAGCCAGTCTTTGATGGCATCTACTGCAACATCGAAAAAAAAGAAAGGGTAGTTCAGTTGTTTCAATAGGAAAATTTTTCCTGTAGGAACTGAAGCTGGAGCATGAAATTCATGTTTGGATGGCCACTGAAACACCCTGACAGTAACTAAATGCTGTCTTTGTCAACAAACACTATCGTCTCACCAGGGATGTAGCAAGACATTTAGGAAATTTTTAAAGCAATCTAGTGCCTTCATATTTTACTATTCTTCATAATTATTTAAAATACATTGGTTTTGAGTCCTTATTATTCTTTTGCCAGAGAGTCTCCCTTGCTGTTCTGCCAAAGACTCAAGAGGTTTCTGGACTGTTGTACAGCAGGCATGACAGAAGGTTAATAATAAAAATAACCCACCTTGGCAAGACATCAAGTTGGATGAAAGGAACCGCCTAAGTCAGTGCATTTGCCAAGTAACCTGGCGCAGAACCAGGATGAATGGCTACAATTTGTATTAGTGTTTCTTGAAGAAAATAGCACAGCTGAAGATTCTGAGCTGCTCTAAGACCTGGTAAAAATCATTCAGGATTTATAACCCCTTTCAAAAGGGAAATGAAGGAGATTTCACTAATGATAAATAGAATTAAAACAGCATCTCCTGGACCCTATTGGGTTTACCAAATCCTGTCTTCTTACACACACACACACACACACACCAAAAAAAAAAAAAAAANCCAAACTGCAAATTTGTCATGGTTGCTGCAGTATTTGCTCTTCCACTTTCCATTTCAAAGTGAAGGGCTAGGGACAAACTTTGTTTGCTTCTCATTTATGCTGGTGTTAGTGGTCACAATGTTATGCATGTATACCAGAGAGGTCAAAGCTGGAGCTTGAGCCATAATATCTCTCACTCTTGGCAATGTTAACTTCTTATGCTGGATGCTGTTTTTCATTAGAAGCCAGAAAAAGATCACTCACAACAAGAAATTCACAGAACAAATCATTAAATGAGAGCTTGCATGAAAAACTATTTTGTCAACACTAAGTTTTCCAGACCCCCCCACAGAATAAGTATCTAGCATTATTTGATGGATATTCTTCCCTTTTTTTTCTCAAGATGACATTGTGCAGCATCACCCCAAAAGGTTTCCAGGCTTCAACTACCCAGTTTTCATTGCACAAATTCTGGCATAACTTAGACAGAATAGGCATCTGTTTAAATTATAGCAGGATCTGAAAGTTATCAACAGATTTTTCTATTGCCCATCATATCAATAATTTTTATTACATTAGCCTCCATGAAGATTTGTAATGGGATCATTTTCTGGTAGCCTTAAGGTTTCCCCAAAATACTTTGGAGTGGGAGYGAAGGGTAGATTAGACACAGGGGTTTAGATCTGCAGATTTTCTCAAATGTGCTGTGAGTGGGAGTTCAGATAGCAYTTAGCCCTGTCCTAGGCATACCACTACAATTAGGTCAGGGGTTGTGAGTTTCTATATATTTTACATTTAAAATCAACAGTTTTGAGTTAGACATTACATCAGTTAACGAGAAAAGAATTTTCAGCATTGACATCATTCACTGAAGGATGCGCATCTTGGCTAAGTTTATGGGAATACACAATAGCTTCATCAAGAAAGTCACTTGTAGATAGACAAAATAGGGCAAAGTGTTGACAGTGCTGACACAACTTGATGAACAAGCTTCTTAAATGGGTGGATTATTCAGCGCCTCTCTCTACTTTTATGCTCCAAGGTTGTGGTCAGTACCTGAGATTGTTCCTTCTAGGAAAGTATTGCTTCTCCTTTTTGCCACATAGCCCTTGTTATACAACATTTGAAAAGAAAAGATCAAATTTACTGAGGAAAAGTACTTGTTCATTATCATCCTGACTTTAAAAACACATTTATTTGGCATCGCTTTTATTCATTAGATATAGACAAGTTTTTCTTTTTATTTACCAACACAGAGCAATGCAAAGGTATTCTGTGTGCATAAGCCTATTCTGAGCTAYCAAAAATGTCTAGTAACGTTCTTCTAAATCTGATCTGGTCCATTAAACATTAGGCAACATGCTCTATTTTTATATCCGTGACACTACTCAGTAAGCATTAAATTTGTTTCACCACTTAACACATGGTCTATATTTATGAATCTAACCTCCTTTTAAGGATAACTTGCTTTTTGGCTGAGCTGCTCTCCTTCTCTTATTGTTATTACTGGCTTTACAGTTTCACCTTTTACATGTTCCAAAACAACAAATATGCTCCACTGTTATGAACACAGTGAAAAGATATAGCAAAAAAAATACAAAACATCTTGTCAAGTGGTTTATTTCCCTTCTATTTAGTGTTGACTTGGGGCTGTCCTTATTTGGCTGAGCTACATAAGCTCCTCACTTACATTATCATACATGTTGTTGCAGTAGCATAATCCACCTGGCACTGCTTATATGGATTGTGAATTCTTTGCAGTTTCTACTATAAAATCTCTCTTTTTTTTTTTTTTTTTTTTCTCTCTGAGATAGGCAATGTGCAGATAGGTGAAAATAGAAGTGAGGCAGAGTGTGGGCAGGACACATGTAGAAGATGAAATTAGAGGTTAAATGGGGAAGGCATCCCCCATAATTGGATGTTATCCAAGGATCAAGGTAGGATGTTCATATAGACRACCAGCACGTGTGAATTGGACAGATTTATGCCATCCATCAGTGTCCATGTAGGCACAGGCAAAAAACTTTCTATTTTAACTGAAAAGACAGACAAAAGGACAAAGAAAGTGGCATTGTTTTAACATTACATAGGGACATGAGGGACATGACAGAAAGTAGTGTTTCCAGAGGTCTGCAGGAAAGTTACTTTAGTCAAACAATTAAGCAAATTGGACATACACAAGACCTTGAGAAGGGAACATATTAGACCAACTTGACTGCCTTTTATAATGGGATTACTGGCCCAGTTGAGTAGGGGAAACAGTGGCTGTTTTTTACCTTGATTTTTAACAAGAGGCTTTAACAAAATCTCACAAGGCATAAATCTCCCTGTAGGCCAGCTGAGGAGATATGGACTGAATGAGTCAATTAAAAGTGGTTGAAAAAAAACGACTGAAGCATCACAGAATTTCTGAAGAGTGTTCCTAAGGCCAAAAAATGCTGGAGACAATGTTATTTGACATTAGACATTTTCATTAATGACATAGACAATGTACCCCTAGCAAGTTTTCAGATGAGGAGAAGAGAGATCTCAAATACCTGCAGGAGTGAGTCAACAGAAGATTAATGAAGTTCAATAAAGAATAATGGAAAGTTCTTAACCTGAGAGGGAGCAATCCCATACAATGGTCTAGAACTGTCCACCCAGTCTTGGGAACTGGCCAACTATGTAGCAGCTCTGCAAAAAAGACCTGGRGGTCCCAGTAAATAACCAACCAAACATGATTTACTAGTGTCCCCTTGAAGCCATGAAARCTAACAGCATGCTAGACTGCCTTAGCGGAAGATTAGCTAACAAGTGCAAAGCAGAATTTTTTCTCCTCTAGTGGAGAGTCATGTTGGGAGCACGGTCTTCCATTATGAGGAGCACTTGAGAAAGCTGGGATTATTTCGTCTGGAGAAGAGGAAACTCAGGAGGGATGACTTTATCGCTCTCAACAACTACTTGAAAAGAGGTTGTAGTGAGGAGGAGGTTGATCTCTTTTCCAGAATAACTATCGATTGAACAAGAGGAAATGGCCTCAGGTTGTGTCAGCAAAGGGTCAGGTTAGACATTAGKAAAAAATTCTGCACAGAAAGWGTAGTCAAGCATTGTAAAAGGTTGTCCAAGGAAGTGCTGGAGTCACTAGCCCTGTCAATGCTCAAGAAATGTATCAATGAGGCATTTAGGGACATAGTTTAACACATGTGGTCTTAAAGAACTTATGATTGGACTTGATGATCTTGAAGATCTTTTCCAACCATAATGATTCTATGATTCTATGATTCTATGATTCTATGATTCTATGATTCTATGATTCTATGATTCTATGATTCTATGATTTGGGGACCCCAGTACAAGAAGGAAGCTGATGGATTGGTTAGAGGATTGGAGAACATGATGTACAGAGTTCAAAACTGTGCAGTTTGTTCAGTCTCAAGAAGCGAAAGCTGTAACTGCTCTCTTCAACTAGTGGACAGAGACACAATCTTCTCAGCAGTSTATACCAAAAGGACTATGGGCAATGGCCACAAGCTTCAGGAAGGGAAATTCTGACCCAAAATAGGAAGGAAAAGTCACAATGCAAACAGTTAAGCATGGGGACAGAGTGGTCAGAGATACTACAGAATTTCCACCTTTATCAATAAGAAAAACAAGACAACCTGGAGAAACTAGGACTAAGCTTTAAGATATCTGTGCTTCGAAAATGGGGTTGCACTGAATGACCTTCAATGACCTGCTGTCCCTAYCAGCATAAATTAATCTATTATTCTGTGACTTTAAGTTATTGCATAGCAGTAAGGAAAAATCTAGTACAATCTAGTACATTAGTGGCAGAAGGACCAGTCTTCTTCTGGAAGGAGGATATTCATCTATTATTAACAGAAACTACTATTTCAGTATTAATGACTGATAGAACAGGCATTTCCTGGCATTTGATGACTTGTTGAGTGTCTGAAAGTAGATGAGAGCCCTTTGCTTGGCTTGTCATTAGTTGTCAGAAAATGACCAACTCAGAGGGCACTAGTTCTATTGTAGATCCTGAGGGCATTTGAAAGAAAAAAAAAGACATTAATTGGACTAAATTCTTTTCTTAGTTACATAGTGTCAAGAGGGTTGAATGTGTGTTACCAAGAGCAGATTTGTGGTCATTATCTTCTAAAATTTTTTTATTATTTGCTGAATAACTGAAAGTAAAACCTCACATTGCTATGGCTACTGTGTTTATGGTAGACAGACAAATTCCTTCCTAATGAAAATCTATTGAAAATGTCCTATAATTGCTAAAAGCTACTACTGTAACGAACAGGATGGCAGGATTTCTTTCTCAGCATCACTCTTTTTACAATGTCTTTTTTTTTTCTCAGCAAATGATTGCCTGTCCCATTCTCCCTTTATCCACATAAATTATATAGTGATTTGTGACAGAACTGCTTGATTAGAGTTCATAATTAGTGTAGTTCACAACGATCTGTTTCTTTCCAGTGCCTCTTTATTTGCAGTGAGAAAAGCAGTAATCTAGTGTGAGATTATAGGCAGTTTGTGATTCATGTTGTCTCTTGCTGTGGCTTGAGTTGCACCCTCTGTTCATGCTGTTTGCTTTGAATGTCACCCTGGGAGAAGATTGGAAAAAGTGAGAGGAGAGTAGGTCCTTACAGGTAAAGCACAAAGACACCTATCTGCATTCAGGGCAATGAGGACAGTACGCTCCTCTGAAAGCAATTTTACAGGCATTGATATTATTTCAAAACAAATAAAATCCCAAATCATGATGCTTAGATCTTTGCTAAATACAGAGAAACAGGCAGTACTACATGAACACGTTCATGCTGAAGAATACACACTGAAGAAAGCAATTTACAGATTACTTGACAAAAATTGAAGTGTTCTTTAGTATCCTGAGAAGCTTACAGTAGGACAAACTCAAGCTTGACTGGCTTTAGAAAAGGAAGACTATGAAAATAATGTCATAGATATATCTGGGACTCTTGCTATGTGAGATATGTTCCAAGGAGAGAGATAGGAGAGATGCAGGAGTGATGGTAGAGATATCTGAAAWGACCTTCAATGAAGGGTATAGAGAGAACTCGCTGATGTCTATGAAAGGTTGTTGTCTATCATCTTTGATAGGTTGGGGAGATCTGTGGAGGCCCAAGATGACTGGAGAAAGGCAAAGGCTGCATCCACCATAAATAAATAAATAGATAAAAACTCAAAAATAAATAGTCAAAAGGACAATCTAGAGAAGTGTAGATGCACAGAAGGACAGTATAGGCTCACTGTAGGCCCTCATAAAATCATGGAGCAAGTTTTCTTGGATTGTATTTCTGGGTATAYAAAGCATCAAGTGACTGGGTGTTTTGAAGACTTATCCGAACAAAATACTAAACAGCCTGGATTGATCTTGTAGATAACTGTACTTTGAGAAAAGAGTTTGGAGTAAACATCTTGTAGGTTCTTTCCAAGACGAATTATCCTAAAGTCCTACAATTTTGTGATTCCCATCACAGGCTKGGTAATTTCAAAACCATGAAGCTGTTATCAAAATGTCATAGTCTCCTATGCTGTTCATGTGTTCTCTGAGAGAGAATTTTTTGAGCTAAAGCACATGTGACTTGAGTGAGACATGTCAGGGCAGATTTTATCTACAAGGTTCTTATACTCAACTGTGGGGGTATATTCTGACTGTCTTCAACACAGAGCTGAACTCAGAAACACAGTGGAGCAAGAGTTAATCTAAACAGAACTATTTCAGCATGCTGTCAAAATGCCACTTGGTAAATCCATGGTGAATAGCATATTCATAGCAGAATACAAAAAAAGAATATGGGAGAACTGTTAAAGGTTTCAGAAAGTATATCTTTGGTGTAAAATTGTTAAGAAATATCTTAGTAAGATAACAAAGGCCTATGAAATCATGAGTAGCATAAAGAGGATGAACAGAGATCAAATGTTTACTTTTTTCAGATTTTTTTTTGAGGTTCATAATAAGTAAAGCAAATAAACATATAAATATACTTAAAATGCAAAACTTTGCAACATAATGATATGGATGTTAAAAATATACATGCGTTGACAGGTTAAGTGGAAAGCTCATGGAAGAGAAATTAATCTGAGACTACTGAATACAAAGCTCAAGATCTACCTTAACCTTGCTCAACTGGTGGATAGGGTAGCCTTCTGAGGAAGTTAACATTCTTCACTTCTTCAAGGATTACATAGTTCTCTGGATATCTACTTATGTTGATTGACAGAGGGCAACTTGGCTGAGTTTACCTATTTTCTAATCTGTCTATTCTTATGCTTAGTTGTATGCTTGAAGCAGAACGCTGCATATAAAAAGGAAGTTTTGTTATTTATAAAAGTTGCCTGAATCATGTCAGATTTAACAGTATGTATTTGGAAACAATGCAAAAGAAAGGAATCTCAGAGTTCTCAGCCTGGAGAACAAGTATCTCWTGGTAAAAATCAAACAAAAGGCTATAATCATGTGTGACACTCATGCACAATTCTCTCTGAAGACACAGGATCCCTTCATGTACCAAATCCAAGGGCAAAAACATATCTAAAGATATAGGGGGACAACATCTCTTCCATGTCTGGGGAGGAAGTAGCCTTGTTATGGAAAAAGCTGCAGTGTTTGTTGTCTGTTCAATTCTTTGTAACRGATTTGTGAAGTCGAGGCTGATGCAATCGCAGACCTAGTGAGAAATAAAGGATAAAATGGATGTTTTTTTCTGTCCTTAGGTAGGCTCTGGAATATTTACCTTCAGAATTAAAAAGATTCTCTTTGCTGGAAATGACCTGATGAAGATAGTCCCATTTAGGAGCAGACGGATGGATTAACGTCTGTTCARCTGCACTGAACTCTCTAATTTTCATGCCAGTTTCACAAAGAAGTGCCCAACTTCTGTTGGCACTCAAATACTCACCAGTATTTTAGGCTTTTTAAAGTAATTTGAGAGAAAAAGATTCATTATGTTTGCATTTAGTATGCTTTCATTTATATTTAACTAGATCTGAAATGTATAAGAGATRCGCTTAGGATATATATCTCATATATGCATATAGTTTATTCATTTGTCTTTATTTATATGTATTTATCTTTTTATATATGTATTTACAGAATCACAGAATGGTTAAGGTTGGAGGGAACCTCTAGAGATCMTCTAGGCCAACCTCCTGCTCAAGCAGGGACATCTAGAGCACGTGGCACAGGGTCACATCCAGGCAGGTTTTGAAGATCTCCAGAGAAGGAGACTCCACAATCTCCCTGGGAAGCCTGTTGCAGGACTCTGTCACCCTCACAGGAAAGAAGCTCTTCCTCACATGGACATGGAAGTTCCTGTATTTCCATTCGTTCTTCAACTTGTCCAACTCATTGTCCTATCCCTGGCCACCACAAAGAGCTTGGCCCAATCCTCCCTACCATTCTCCCCTCAGATACTTATACATATTGATCAGATCTCCTCTCAGTCTTCTCATTTCTCAGCTCGCTTAGTTTTTCCTCATAAGAAAAACTGGATCCTCTCTAGAACTTCCACATCCCTCTTGTACTGGGGAGACCAGAACTGCACACAATTCTTCAGGTGTAGCCTCACCAGAGCTGAAGGGAGGGGCCCTTCAGATCCCTCACCATGCTGCTAACATTCCTGCTGATGCGGCCAGGATMCCATTGGCCTTCTTGACCGCGAGGGCACTGCTGCCTCACAGGCTTGTTGTCAACCAGGACTCCCGGAACCTTCTCTGTGGAGCTGCTCTCCAGCAGGTCAACCCTTCATCTGCCCTGGTGCCTGGGGTTATTCCTCCCCAGGTGCARGACCCTGCACTTGTCCRTGACACTCCATCCAGTTTGGTATCGTCCACAAACTTGCTCAGGGTGCACCYAGTGCCCTCGTCCAAGTCATTGATGAACAGGTTGAACAGCACTGGGCTCAGTACTGACCCCTGGGRGACACCACTGGCCACAGGCCTCCAACTAGACTTGGCTGCATTTATCATCACTATATCTTTATAGTTATAGTTATATTTTTAGATAAATATGCATATATTTACCAGATAATAAATTTGAAAAAGTTCAATGCAAAAAGGGATCATATTCTGACTTCTGACTTCCCAAAATGTGTGTTAAACTAATTGTAGATGCAAGAGGCAGTCCTTACCTGTCATTTTTTTGATCATATACTGAAATTATCTGCCACTGATACACAAAACATGTAAGTTATGGATACAAGTGCAAAGTGGAAGGTATGGAGCTCCAGTCCTTTTTAGTTGCTTGAGATAGTTTTTCTTGAAATAAATGTAGTTTCAAGTTAGTGTTTCAAAGTGTATTTCAAAACCAGCACAGCATTCTTTATCGGAGTTTTTGCAGATGAATTCCCTTAGGTTCTAATAGTCTATAGAATAATTCTTAGGCTTCTTTTTCTGCTCCAACRTTTAATCTTTCCTGACTTCCATTACCAGGAATGAATTGTGACATAAAAATAAATTCGTAGSTCCCCGAAAAAAAGGTCCAGAGTGGATAGCATTCAGGAAAACTCATCGGGTTCATTTGTTTTCGCTCTTTTGGAGAGCACATGGATACCGGCAGGTAGCTGGCCTTTTTCAGAAGCATAGGACTTTTATTTCGCACTGATGGTGCTGTGGATTTATTTGTTATGTTTGGAGATTAGATTTTATCAGGCTGAAGTTATACAAAAATTGTATTAGTCACTCTRGAGTGTATCAATTAGAAGGAATGCAAGGAAATACAAAATGCTGGAATACCATGGGAAAATAATTCATGGGCAGATGAAATGGTGAAAGTCATGTTAAATGTTTGATTTCTTTAAATTTTAGCAGTCTTCAATATTGTCAGTAACACAAGCAGGGGAATCTAGTCTTAAGCAACTTAAAAGTTTCCATGTACTGGATTTTGAAGATCATTATTTTCAACACTACACTCCTTCTCAGATATAGTTTTTGATATTACACACCACTCAAATCCCTAAGCCATCATAATCTGTAACTCAATTTCCATTTATACCTAAAAAGCTTCTGACATCTGTTTAAACACCAATATCTTCACAACTACATAGAAATTTTACTCCTGCTGGGTATCAAGTGAAAGAATCTGAAGCTTAAAATGACACAAAGCTTAACAAACAGCTCCTAGTGATTTTCTGCTGATGCTAGTATTTAAATGGATTTTTCCTTCAATATTTCCTGTTTTGTCAGTGGTCTCARACTATTTCTGAGCTCTTTCAAATCAATGCACAATCTTTCAACTKAATATTGAGATAATTCGATTAAACTTTTTAGGCTTGTTCCTCATAGTTTGTTATCACAAGCATGTGATCTCTTCTTGCAATAATGCATCGGATCTTCTAAACAAACAGCACCCAGCAAGGCAGAGAGTGATTGAGCCTCAAGACTAATAAATAGACTGATTCAATTAAATTTTGCAAACACAGCTTCTTCCTCCCTCTTTGAGACTTGTGCTTCATCTTTTATGTGTACAGTTTGCATTTATTTCCTGGGCCTCTGGGTGAAAATGCAGTGGAAATAAATAAATAAATATATATGATAATATCAGATAATTTACTCAAATAATCTAAATTAATCACAGCTGCAATTCCATGCCCTAATTATAAATTTTTATCACCCCCGCCTGTGTGATACTTATGCCTTACATTAGACACAGTGTCCTTTTTAGCCTGAAGAAGCTGTTTAGCCAATCTTGTATGCTATGGCATTGGACTGTAGGGTATGACAGTTAAATTCTGGGCTATATGGGCAGTATGCTGAGTATCAGCCATTTCACCTATTTCACCTTTTCACCTTTTTTTTTTTTTTTTTTTTTTTTAAGGAGAGATGCTAGAATAAAATTTGGGCCAGATATAGGGATATAGCAGCCCCTCTTGTCTTCAGTTGTCTAGCCAGATATATGGTCAAATGTCAGGTCCAATTTTTGGGTTAGACTTGATAACTAAGTATTAGATGAAGATGCAGATTATTTTTGTCATACTCTGCATGTTATTTCATTATGGTCAAAATCAAGGCTCAGGGATGAGTGGAATAATGGCATTTTAAAGCTCCCTGATAACAAYAGTTATTTCTGTATGTGAGGTTAATGTCCTTGTTTTCCATGATCCACCATATCATATTCTCATTGTCCATTTAGTCATCTCGATATTCAGAATTGCATTAAGCTCTCATTCTGTTTGATCCCAACCTGGAGCAACTGAAATTGTATGTTGCTTAAGAAATAAGAAAAATATGCCTGCTACTACAGTCATATCTGCAAAGATTTGCTGCTGTGATGCAGTCTGCTTGACTTTGATCAGAGGAAAAGTTGAAGGCTACTGCAATCTGTTTCACAGATTAAATTATATTCAGAGAAGTTTCTGTGAAAGCATGTGCACAAAAAAAAAAAAAAAAAAAATCCCTTAGCTTTGTTTGGGGTTCTGAACTGGACCCACACAATCTGCAAAGATTTGTGGAAGCTCCAAGCTATAAATCTGGGTCCTTCACCAGGGCTACTGCCAAGCCTCAAGACTGCAATTACTGTCTGCAAGCCAAGAAAGCAAAGTTCAGTTTACCCCACAGTTAGTGGTTTCATGTTTAAGTTCTGAAAATTATGCAATCACAAATTATGCAATAAAATCCTGGTGGCTAATAGCTTGYCATCACACTAGTTGGGGTAGCTTCACTTAAATGTTTTTCTCAATGTATTTTGAAAAATGTGCATTTTCCATTGGAATACATATTCTACATTTCCTCTTTCCCATATCATCTTTAAGTCTCATCATGCCAGCTAGTTTGGCTTGGATTGAAGGTGTGGATCAGCAAATAGCGTGGAACCAAGCCTGTGGAGAAGAAAGAGTTGTTATTCTACCATGTCCATAGTCTCTTTTCTGTTGCCTTAAAGAGAAAATATGGCACCTGGATTGCCTCTCTCACTCAGCAGAACAAAATACAGTCTTCTCGGCTGGCATTAACACATTTAGAGGTGTCCTCAGTTGTTTCTTTATATGGAAAATAATCCTCACTGTTGCTAACAGGGAAGCACAGTGTTCTCTAGCCTTTGTATAGCACATATAAGCTCTAGCACACAGCTCACACAATCTTTTCCAAATGAAGCCAGAAGCATTAGTGTTCCTTTTGGAAAAAGACCCAGAACATAGAAAACACTTTGCTCAGCATTATCCAGACTGCTGGGGAAGCAGCGGCTCCGACCTGGCTCCCTGAGATCTGGTGCTCTGTCGAGAAAGCAAATACCAGATGTTGTGCAGCAAAGGGTGATGCTAAACCTGTGTCCCTCAGCCTATATCACCAGCTGCATTTCTGCTGCCTGAAGGTCTTTCCATATCAGCACTGCCTTGCAGATGGTGAGGAATTTTGTAGTAGTGAAGGATCGATGCTCTATCAGGTTGAGAAGGAAATTCAAATTTAGCAGAGAGGTGGAATCTTTGTCATTTCTCATGCTCAAGTTACTACCTGAGCAAGCAACTGCTGTGTTGCTATCAGCTATCAGTATAGTTATTTTTCCTGTCCTGTTTTCAAGGATGGAGGACAACTAGTTTGGATAATCAGAGTTTATTCATTCCTTCAGAAGTTCAAAGATGGGTCAGAGCAAACAAGATCTTTGGCTTTTTTCCTCATTTACAGGCTTTTTTTTTTTTTTTTTTTTTTAATCATGCTTTAGTGCCATGTTTAGCTGTGTCCCCACATAAAAGCTTTCTGGCACAGCAAATCCTCCATTCAGCTCGCTCTCCTTCATGCCACTGATTAATTCAGACAATTAACTAAGAAGCAAAGTAGCTAATCATTCGTCCGTATGTGGCCTGCATATGCAACAGCCTTGCAGGCTTCTGAGTGTAGCTGGCTAGCAAGGAAACCGCTGGCTTATCATTACATTTTTGTGTTTCAGAACTGATTGCCCCATCCAAAAAAAGCGAAAAGCCAAAACACATCTTGTCTTCACAGTAATTCCTAGCACCAGAATTTGAATCAGAGAAGCTCATCATCTGACATTTGCAGCCCAATCTCCAGAGCTTAGATTTTTTTTGCTGGATGGATAGTCCCCTGGTTCAAACTTTGGTTATTTTTTTTACAATCTACTTCTGGCAAAACTCCATGTTAAGTATATTTTGTGAATAACATCAAAAGGGATTTAGAAAAAGAATCAGTGATAGCTTGAAATTAGCTAGAAATTAATTTTCCTGCTGCAATCTCAATCTTTGATTTTCAAGCTTCTATTACAGATTATACTTTGTTGAAGTCTCTAAGCAATTCCGCATCAAGATCTCATTTAATTAAGACTTTTATTTTGCTTGATGATCTTTCAGATTTTCGTATTTCAGGTCTACAATCACTATTCTATGGTTTTGATGATAGTAATTGCTCAGAAGACCTTAAACATGGCTTTTCATATAAGATAATACTTATTTTACATGGAGTCTTGATGATCTCATAACTTAYAAGGTGAGAAGATATAAGTTATAATGCTCTCATAATTTATAAGGTAAGAAAATCTTATGAGATGGGGGCATGACRTGTTGACCACAATCTGTTGTAAGGACTAGTATCAAGGTTTTGATATCTTTTTTGTGCTTGGCTTCTGTGGCCAACAGGTGCACATGCAACAGGCACATGCTGAACACTGAATCCTGTATGGGGCATCAGAACACAGTTCTTCATTGTAACAGTAAGTACAGYACAACTCACTTCCCCAATATTTGTGGCTCTGTCTAAACAGAGCAGGGAAAACTGCTTCCTCCTTTTTTCCTCCTTTTCCTCCTTTCCTCCTTCCTCCTTTTCCTCAGTTCAAAGTAGTGAAAAGAGCCTCCACAGTCAAACATCTCCTGCTTTGTTTTAACTTTTCTACCAGGACATCTTGTGGCTCACTCTTAGAGATCAGAGGACTAGTAGCGTGCTACAAACTCCTCTGCCTCTTTTTATTTCCTCAAGCTTTGACTCCCCTTTGTTGATGTTTTGCTGTCTTTGGCAGGTATTGCAAAGCTAAATGTTTTTGCCTGGTCCCAGGAATGCTCACACAAAGCACACAAAGCACATGCAGCCTCAGGCTCCCTCCTCCTTTTCCTAGATTTTTAACTGAAGACACAGTTTTTCCTGGAAGAAATAGGCAACCTTGAGTCTGACTCTGAGTCTGACTCAAGCTTACCCTGAGTCTGACTCTGAATAGTTGTGTACTATTAAACACTACATAAAAGGTGATGAAATTGCTCAAAGACCTTTAGACACAGCGTTTTTATATTCACTCTCTAATGAGGGAATATCACAGAGAATGTGACTAATATTGCTCTGCTCTCTTGTGTTCTCTTGGGCTGGCTCCATTGCTTCATTTGAAGGTGATAATTCTTTGTTTTGTCTTTCCTCTTTTTAACTCCTTTTTGTTTTCCTTCCAGTGCTGTTCCAATGCCAGACTARTGAATGTCAGCATTGTATCTAATCTAAAGCTGATTTCTCCACTTTTTTTTGCTTGTTTGTTATTATCATTTTTCAAGGCAATATAGTGCCTATAATCTACTGGAATGAAAACATTAGAAACTGAAAATATTTGCCTATCCAGGGACAACAGAATCACAGACTTCTCAGTTGGCATGACTTAGTCCTGAATGGCCACTGAGAAAATCATGAAGCTTTTTTATTTTTGTCTGTGGATAATTATATCTAATATAAATACTATATTCAACGCGGAAAAGCTGCTAGCCAGTTGGACGGATTATGGAGGGATCTAAGAACAGCTCTATCTGAAACCATGAAACAAATTTAATATCATCTTGTGTGAAAAGTGATTACAAACACGCACATAATAGGTTAATAGAAGTTGTTCCAGCACACAGAGAGAAGAAGACCACCAGTTAAAGGAACCTGTGAGAATCCAGTTTTAATATTTAGTGGGCTGCAGCCTCATTCTTTTCTAAAGAAAAATAAAGTATAGAAAAAAGGAAGAATTATGAAAAGAAACTAAAACACACAAAAAATATGTATTTGATGATAAATGGGTCATTTGTCAGGGCCATAGCTGGTTAGTAAAAACTTATTTGCCATAAGAAGGATTTTTGCAATAGATATTGCTTCAAAGTAACCAGAACTGCAAGGCAAAGTCAGACCTTGAGAGGAAAATATCTGCTCTTGTGTTGGGGATGTGTTGGATATTGAAGTTGAGAACGGCAAAATTGTCAGACTACTGTAAGAGGTACGTGATGGGTAGAGACCTGAACAGCATAGTAAGGAAATATCAGAAGTTTTCTGAGTCTTTTAGAATCAATGATAGACATAAGATGGTATTACAYACCCACAGCTTAAAATACTTTTAAGAGTCTGGGTCTTAGTCCTTAGGATTATCCAGGCTTTTGATTCTGATAAGATGATTTATGAAGGTGCCAATAAGCACTGCTTACAGAGACGATATTTATGATGTTTCCATTCAAACCCATTAGTCCAAAATGTGGGACAGACAAGGGAGATGGTTTATARTTGTGTAATCTGTTTGCGGAAACATTATGCATAAAACTTTTGTGTGAAGTTAAGTCCTACTAAAAGTCCATCTATTATTTCCCTACTACTAAATTTGTTTCTGTTCTAGAATGTCAGTTATGGAAAAGATGTGTCTTCAGAAATTCTCAGCTTTGGTGTTATGTTTTTGTGCCTCCATTTAGAAGAAATATTGTCTAATACACAAAAAAGAGGTCCTACCTTTAGCCCATGATGTTTCTCACTGTAGTATCTTCTCTGAGCTACAATCTTACTGTGCCATACCATCTTTTATATGAACATGGATTATAAGAATAAAGAACAAAAATTTTTGGATTGCACCCAAGTTCATATAGCTAAACAACTGAGAATGGCAAATGACATGTGGCAGAAGAAAAGCATGGGGCACGCTTTACAGTGCAATGTGTAGTGTTCTGACTCTGAGTTTCAATCAGTTTATCTATAGCCATGTTTCCTGTGTTATGTTCTTGTCCTTTTCGTACTCAAATGTGGCCTAAAGTGCATACAAAAGAAGTCCAGTTTTGTCTTYTTTCACAGTGAGGAGCATCACTTCAGTGAGGAGCTTCACTTGCASCAGGATCAAGGCTTACAGATGTTTTTTGAAAGGGTGAGCACCCTTACAGAGAGGATTTTCTGACCTGAACTCAAGGAGCATTTCTACATTTTTCAGTTTTGTTTGGCTCCTCTTTTTTAATAACAGCATATTCAGATATTGATTCCTTCCTTTCCACAGTGTCATAAAGTTGCTGAACCTGAATGGAGATGAAAAGTGCTTCTGTTGCTAAAGCACAGCATAGTAATATATTTACTTGCCATGTGCCATTATAGAAGAAATACTGCAGCTAGCTTAGGTAGAACATTTTAAATCACACGACCATTTTAAATCTCAGTCCAAGTCAGTGAAAGCCTATAATGCAGGAACAACCATATGCCCATTTCATACTCCATTTTCTACTCATTTATCAAAATCTCTTTTGTTCTTGTTTTTTTTTTTTCTTTTTGTTTACTGCCTTCCATTGTCTTTGCAAGGTACTCAGAAGCCAGTCTACTCATAGAAAAGCATTTTCTTTCAGGTGAGCAATCATTTCCATAAATTCTGGGCTTCTGGAACGCATAGGTATATTTAGAGGTTCAGAACAAGTTATAAAATGCTCACGCCCATGACAATAGTTTTTCCCAGCCAAGAGTATGGACCCAATTTTCTTCCATCCTTTCTCCCTATTCATCAAACTCTATGTTCTTCCCTATCCTTCCATACATACTCATTGTATTTCATCCAAGTCCCTCCTACTTATTGCTATCCYGTCTGGAAAAAGATATCCCTACCATCTAACTTCTGACTAACCCTATCTCTTCTAACTAGTGCCAAGTCTCATCTGAAAATATTTTTACTCTCCAGTTATATGATTGGAGTTGATTATATATTACTATATGATGGRAGTCTCATAGAGAGGATCTCACTGTATTCCCACTCAGAGCTCCATTTCACAGCAATATAATCCCTGAATGTCTGAAGCGATATAATTGTATTGGTGGTGCCAAGAGAAGGAAAAGGATCAGACAACTTTGTAAATCAATTTCTCTGTAAGATTTTGAACATCTTTTTGTGGAGAGCTTCCTAGAATGTGAATGGTCAGATTCCAAGAAAAACACTTATACAGTGCAATTGAGTTATTGAATTAAAAAAAAAAAAAAAAAAAAAAGGGCATAATAGTGATAATGATGYGGATCGAATGTTCTTCAGGGGTATTTCTTGAGGGCAAAATGCTCCTCTGTGCCAGGGGAGGGTGAGATGGCGGGTGGCTGCTCACCAAAATGCACCATGGTAGAAGCAGAGACCAGAAAGCACCTCTCAGCAACGTCCAGCAAGGATGTCCAGCACAGACAATCCATGCTAGGCAAAAACCATGTTATCTTGGTAAAAGACTTTGAGTAAAAATAATACCATAATATACAACAACGATCTTATCATTTATAATGGATTTATTCACYAGTCCTTATTCAGCATACATCTAGGTAAAATTCCAGCTGATTTGTCAGCTAGTCAATCAAAATACAAGACATTCTGCAAAATGCTTAAAAATAAGTAGCCATCTGACCTCAGCAGATGAACTTTTGCTCCATCCAGCTGTTGTTTTTATAGAGTTTTATATAGCCATTTATGGTGTTTCTTTTCTGTTCTGCTCCTATGGTTTGTTTCTCTTATGCAATGAATTTTGAGAGTAAAACAAACTAGAAAAGATGATAAAGGCACCATGTGATATCTGTTTATTTGTTCTGTAAAGTATGTAGCCCATTTTTACTATTGTATAAATGGCAATAAAATAATTGGCTTCAGTGGGAGCTTTATTTGGGTAATTTCTGAATAAGGATTTCAGTCTTGGACTCCTACTGTTTTAAGCATTTCTAAAATACTGAGATATCTTTTTTTTTTTTTTCACTTCTGTGCAATATCTAATGTTTATTTCACATCTCTGCACAGCTCRTATTTTTGGACAAAAAAGGAAAGCTAAATGAAAACACAAAATGAGTACGTTTTAGGAATGTGTAGTACTGGATTGTCTTGTTTTAGAGCTTTGCTTATGTTTTCCATTAGAAACAGCGTGTGAAACTACCCAATAGCTTTGATATTGCCATTTTTAATCCCTAAACAAAAATTACTTGAGCTGGACTGTCATTCTGAGAGAGAATAACATTTTAATATTTCTTAACCTAGATATACAGTGCTTCTAGATCATAAAAATCTTATCGCTGAGTGTGAGGAGAGGGGCTACAAATGACAGTACAGTGTGTGGTGAGTTGTAATAGCACAAAATGTGGTATTTTGCAACAGCTCTGCTCCTGCCTGCTCATGCAGAAACCTGTGCTGCATTTTTAGTGAGGGTCACTGCAGACTGGCAAGTCAGTTGGTTTCCACAGCATGAGAATTAGCCTTCGGCTGGTCATAGGACTCTACAAGAATTTCATGTTGCTTTTGTAGAAGAACAAACAAGAAGGATAAGGATTTCACTGAGGAGCCAAAATGTAACGTGAAGCCTTTTTATCTGTGTGAGTCAGAGAAGAACAAAATCAGAAGGGCTGCTGACTCCCACTGCCTGAGAATTGATTTTTTTGTAGAGTCCACTCCTTTTTGTAAATAATATACTTTCCAAGAATAACACTGGATTCTTCCTTTAAATATTTAAACTCTGAAAGAGATGTGGCTTAATCATCTGAAGAAATATTGAACTGAGTATACATCAGTGCCACACATTTTACACTATAGTCACCTATTCCCTTGCTCTAAAGCAGCTACTTATACATTAAAATGGATAATTACCTTGTTGTAAATTACTTGCTTCTGCACAGTATAGTAGAACTAAAGAAGTGGCTAAAAGTGCTAATAAAGAGCAATGAGGAGAAACAATGAATACTTGGGCAGATGAATGGTCTGAAATGGGGATGCCCTGTGGCATTAATTTGAAAAGAGGATGCCCATTATCTCATTTGAACTGTTTTGCTTAGGCATATATTTGTTATCCAAGGTGACTATGTCTCAGGGATGTACCTTATAGGTCTTTGCTGAGAATGCTCTACAATTTATATGTTGAGTGTAAACTTCAACTTAAAATTCAGTTATCTCCTTCTTGCCACTAAGACTGCATTTTGAGTTAATGCAGAGGTGACATACAAAAAGAACACAAACCCAGAGGAAAGAAAGATGTTAAAGGCTAAGCAGTTTTATAAGACTTTTATAAGACTATAGGACTCCAGCCCTCACAACAAGAGGAACTCAGGAACGAAGTGCAGCAATTGTCAGTCAGAGAAATAMATTTTCTCTTATTCAAAAAGTGATATTGAATAAGAAAGACTAAGTAAGCTGGGCCTGTGTAGCCTGGAGAAGAGAAGGTTAAGAGGGAATCAGTTAAATATGTCTAAGTATCTGAGGAGAGAATGTAGAGAGGAGAGGACAAACTCTTTTTGGTGGTGGCCAGTGACAGGACAAGGGGTAATGGATACAAATTGAAACACAGGAAGTTCCATGTTCATGTGAGGAAGAGCTTCTTTCCTGTGAGGGTGGCAGAGCCCTGGAACAGGCTGCCCAGAGAGGTTGTAGAATCTCCATCCCTGAAGATCCTCAAAACCCGCCTGGATGTGACCCTGTGCCACGTGCTCTAGGTGTCCTTGCTTGAGCAGGGGAGGTTTGCCTAGATGATCTCTAGAGGTCCCTTCCAATCTCACCCATTCTGTGATTCTGCTATTCTGTGAAATGCCATTACGAGGACCTAGCCTTTACCTAAAGACTGCATTTAGATGGACAAAAAAAAAATCCCCTTGGATGTTCGATTCATTATGGAGGGGTTCCATCTTGCAACAAGGCTTTGAGATTTAGATGATGGATATTCATATACCTAAAATACAATCTTTGAAAATATAAGCACCCAAGTAGCAAATGTCCAGCTCCTGGGACGAAGAATKTATAACATCACCGAGGAGGAGAGACTGAGTACTGGTGCAGCTATTTTTTTATCTTCTCAGGGCACATGTGTTAGAAAAGTAGGAAGCAACAGCTTTATTTGACATTCAGTAAATCGGCTGCCATATATAAGCACCTAGCAGTGATATTGAAACAGGTAATATGCTTCATAGATCTTTGGATATAGTAACCACAAAAGGCCTTAAGCCAGCTGACAGCTAGAAATGAAATCTATGCTTGTAAATAGGCCAACTAAGAATGCTGGCATTTCTAGACGCCTCAACATGTTGGTGAGAGATGTATAAGCTCTAATACAATCCTTTATGTTTTCTTAAGAGTAAACTGTAACG
The DNA here is from genome assembly GCF_003342845.1 of Nothoprocta perdicaria. Classification (NCBI taxonomy): domain Eukaryota; kingdom Metazoa; phylum Chordata; class Aves; order Tinamiformes; family Tinamidae; genus Nothoprocta; species Nothoprocta perdicaria. The sequence continues at coordinate 1,266,130 of NW_020454805.1, forward strand.
TGATAGGAAGCCTAAGTACAGAATAGCCATCAGACTYTAAGTTAGAGAGAATAAATTGATGGAGGACTATAAAATAAAAACAGGTTATAAAGCATGCATGAAAATAGAGAAGAACAAGTTGTACTGCCAGCTTCAGAACAGATGCATATGCACAACACCGAGAAAAAAAGTTGTCTTTCCCAGCCTCAGTGACAGTAAATAAAGAGCTATGGCTAACAAAAGCAATGTGATAAAGGCTGGGTTGTGTGAGTTGCTCTTTTGCAGGAAACACATAGTACAGCATATTCATTAGTCATATTATTGTTAACTGAGTTTTATGTGCAGCTCCCTGCCCACCTAGCTGAAAGCACGCTATGTACTATATATTTCCTCTGATGTTGAGCACAGGTAGTGATCAAATCTAAACTGGCTCTAGTGTAAGCCAGAATGGAAAATAAAAGCTACAGTTCTTAGAAAGGGAGGAAAAGATGAGCAAGGGAACAGTAATGGCATATTCATTTAAAATCATGCAAAATAGCAAGAGTATGTATCATATAAAAGCAGAAAATCAGTATGGGAAATGGCATTCCACAAGTACTAAAAAAATCTGTAGCAATTGGCTGTGCTTTACATTCATGTATTATGTTCTCTGGCTCAGCTGCTGCCAATGATGGTGTTTATTAAAATACTTCCTGTATTATGAAGGACGATGCTATGAAATATTCCCATTAAAAAGTACTTAAAAGTACTGCCAACCTACAGCTGGAGTTGAGTTTAGCATCAAGACCAAAAGTAGAGCAACTGATATGACAGCAAGAAAACAATTTTGTCGTTGTAATGAAAGCACTATGGATGCTTTTAATCCAGAAAGATAGCAGATAGCAGATGTTTGACCAGGTTAGAGTACTTTCCAGCCTTGTTAGCATCCAAAGAAGTCACTGCCCAAAGGCCCTCAAGAGTGTGAGGTTATCTGGCTACCCAGTATTTTCACATCTGACGACTCAATGTTTGATAACCATTTCTAGAGAGGAGCAGTCAATAAGCTCAGTTATGAAGTTTTAACAGCTAAACTCGCAGTCTCTTTAAGGTATTTCATATTTTCCCAGCTTGCCAAGTTCTTTTAGGTATGAGCATTCAAAAGGCACTGATTTGAGCACTAGTCTGAGCACTCAAAAGGTAGTRGAGTTAGATGTACAGTCAAGTGACTTTAAAGTAGCAGGTGACCATGCATCAAGTGAGACATGGTAAATGCTCTTGTGAACACTTTTAGCCAAAGGCATATGTCAGGTAAGTTGAGACAGCATAGCTTATCCTGCAGTGAAAAAGATTTGCCTTAAGTGCATCTGAGTTGCCCTGAACATGACATTGGAGACGGTGTTATCTTGCTTGTCAACATTGTCCTAACACCTGAGTGTTGTCACATGTATTTCGAAGCAGAAGCATTTGCTATTCCATCCTTGTACCTCAAGTCTCTTCCAGGATTGCGTAAAAAACATATTTTCAGGCAAACAGAGTTTGACAAAATAAGGGGGAAAAAATAGAGTTCACTGAAGTCAGTGTAAATTGAATATTTAACAGATTAAAACCCCGATTCAATTATCAAATGTTCAGATGAAAATCACAGATATTACTGGTGTGAATTCAAGTAATTGAATAATACAAGGTTCCAGTTTAAACTAACCCATAATCTCATTTTTTTTTTTCAGTAAAAATATTACCTAAGATTTTAAAAGTGGTTTATTGGTTTGACAGATATGACATTACATTATTTTCTCACATTTGGATTGTCATCAGTTATCAAGTCAAAGCTAACACAAAGCCATTATGCCAGTTATATTTTTTTCCCTTTGGATAAAGGCCCTGAATGCTCACCTCAGTAATCTTTTCTTTGGATACAGAAGTAAAACCTAAGTGAAACCTAGCATTTGCACTGACTGCTATATAGAGCTCAGATTGAATGAATATGAGTTCTCCAAACCTGGCAAATCCAGGGCATGCTTGCTAGGATTTTGGAGGGCTCTGTGGAAGACTGAAGGAGAGTTTAGGATCCTCTATTCTCACGTCCAGCATAGCATCCCTTTGACCAAGTGATGGCCTTGGCCWCTTGCCACATTATTAACTAAGCTTCTGCTGCTGGCTGCTGCTGCAGCAGTTACCAGACACTAAGTTGTTATGAATACTCCTAAAGTCATATTTTGGCSTTACTGATTTGCCTGGTGGCAGGGCTCTGAGTAGCATGCAAAATGTTCTGTCTCTCTTCTCTTTCTAGGGACCCAAGAAAGCAGTGCTGAGGCACGGACTTTGAGTCTTACCTTATCCATCAGGTGCTTTATTGGCCAAAAAGGAGCCAAGGATTAGAGTCTTAAGCCTTGAAGCAAATTTTGTTTCCTAACTCTGATTTTGTCTAGCAAACAAAGTCCCTATAAACTCTGACATAGGATTTATTGTCTGCATTTTTCCATCTTGAAAGCAAATCTTTAATGCATTATCCTGCATTTTTGAGACAGTGTCAGCTCATCAGAAAGTCTTCAGTCCGGAGGTGAAACCTTCTTTTGCATTTGGCTACAACATCCAGAGGGTCCCAAGAGATCAGACAACACCTCRGTATGTGTAGGACTGGAAGATGAATTACAAATATAGTTAAATAAGAAAAGACAGTTTGGCTGCTTGTTGTCCATTTTATTTTCACAATATGGCAAGAGTTTCCTACACTGAATAAAATTTAAAAGCCCAGTAGCTCTTTGTGAATAGGCATTCATTTCATCCTGCCTTTGAGGTACCATAAGTTCAGCAGAGTTGTGCAGGGAAGACTTCTGTGAAGCCTATCCAATAGGATGATGCTGGAATGGTAATTGTAAGGACTTACTTTGAGAAATTCCCTGGTGCAGTGGATTACACCATTCTACAGGACAAACACAGAAGTGTAAATCTGTAACTGAATCTGCTTGTTGAAGACCTGGGATCCATATGCTAACAGGAAAATTTAAAAATTTAAAATTACTCTACAGGTAATGTAGAGACTGAACRTATATTAATGTTAGTATAAGGTAGAATATGAAAGATAGCAAAAGTTAAGAGAGATAGCAAAATTTAACAAAGCAAAAATTACATGTATAGTGTGGTGTACTATGCCCTACTGTATTATATTATAGTATAATATAGTATAGTATTATAATATGACAATTAGCTACCCAAAAAATAAAGCAAGAGCTGCATTTGAAGTAACACATAGTGAAATATTACAGTATCTAAAGCATTGCAATGACATTTGATTCTTTAGAGGTATAAATTTAGGGAAAGATTTCTCTAATTTTAACTGTAGTAACAGAAATGCTCCTGACATGAAATATTTAATAGCAAACTGCATTTAAAGAAAATAGCTTAGTTGAGTTTCTTCTTGAGAAAAAATAATGAAGGGAAGGAAAGRAATCTAAATGCAATGTAAATTTTACACTGGCTTCTAGCAAGTCTTCCGAAAAGAAGCTTTTAAGCATCAAAAAGAATATTTTTGAAAAGATAAGTGGAGGTGAGTCAATGAGAAAAAAAATAATTCCTCTGATCTCCATGGCCATCCACAGGAAGCACATTATTGTRTAGCTGGGGAAAAGAAGCCTTCATAGCTGCTGGGGTTTCTGATGTCTGCAAAGCAGGTCCTGCCTAGCACTGACTGCACCAGGAACGTGAAAACGGCAGAAGAACACTTCCCCATCTATAGCACATCATGGGAACAGCAGCAAAACGCAGGGTTGCCTTGACCTAAAGAAAAGCCAAATAGTTTGGCAGAACATACTGTAGATTCTTCCAAATATGGAAATTTCTTATGATCTCTGGATATATTTCAACAGAACTATTTTTAAACATAATGATTGTGCTTTACGAGCACTTTCCTTTGATTGGGAGAACAGAAAATATGAGTACAGTAGAGTAATTCCCATTGTTTTGCTTCATTTTTTAAACAGCATGTTCCTGGTGTCAGGAATATCAAATAACACTTATGTGTGTATACAACTGAGAAAGATGATAACCATATTTCTTAGCACACTGAAGATACTGAATTTTGCTTAAAAGAGAAAAAAAAAAAAAAAGAAACAAGAAACTAGGATTTTTTCTCTCCCCTCCTCCAACTCAGTAAGAAAAGTTATCATAATAGGCAGTTAAACTACTCTGGAAGAAGCAGCAGAAATGAATTACTGCAGAATTACTGCACTATTCTTCAGTTCTCTAGAAACTTGCACACAAGTCTCCATAGCAATGACATAAATTTCAGCATCTGGAGCCCCGCAGAGTTATTAGAACAGTATTTGTCACTTTTGTGTTTATACAAGGATCTGAAATGACACTGACACCATTTATTTTCTGTGTATTCCTGTACAACAGTAGAACCCACAGCTACTAAGATAGAACAGGACATCATTACTAAATGACACTAGTTAATAACCGCTACGAGCACTGTGTTACAGGACTGTCAATAGTCAAGGGCCAATGCTACAAGCCATGCCAAACACTCGCTAAATCAGAGCCTTGGTATGTTCTGCAATAATGGAAAACTATGTTTAGAAATGTTTGAATTTTTGGAGCCCATGAACTCTAGAGGTAACTGACCCAGAGAGGCTATCTGAGAGAAGAGATCAGACTTCTGTTTGCCTTCTGCTCATTCACAAGAGATGTCATGGGCCAGGGAAAATTTCCAATAGCCAATCTGGTGGTAGCTCTGGTTTTGATATATTAGAGAGTTCAACAGTCTTGACAAGAGCTGTGTCATGCTACTTGGCTTTAGGGCCAGGAACATTCCCTGGTCACTTTAATTTCTTAGAACTTATGTTGTGGTAGATGGTGTACATTAAGTATTTAGGTGGTTTCTGTTTCAGATGTCATTTCATGGTCATCCTTGTCTTCCCTCTCTGAACATTTTCCAGTTATTTTCTATTCTTCTACACATTTGGAAAATGTCCTTTAATCTCTTGAGGATGGGTTATGTTTCTTATTGTGTTTGTATGGTTCATCAAGCACAGGTGAGTAGGTGCTGTACATACAGTACAGCAAGATCAAAAGCAAGACTTGCACAGCTATTGAGGTATCTTAGAATGTAGTAGGTGACAAATAAGATTTACAAAAGCACCTCAGCCAATTAGTTGTCTAGCTCTTCTTGATAGCCTTAACAGCACAACCCTTTTCATGTTGCTGATCTGTTGGATAATAGTCCCTAGATCAGTGATTAAAAGAAATCAGTGATACCATATGCACATGGAAGAAAGCACGATTATTTCCCAGGCCCAGTTGGTACCCAGACACRGCATATCTGCAGAGACAGAGGGTGTCTGGCAAATAAGAATAATGTGAATTTTGATGATTCACAAGGGAAACCCATCCTGTGCATATAAAAGAGGCAATAAAGAATCATGAAGAGATTTGGCAACAYTGGATTAATAAACAGAGAAAAGTGAGTTTGGGAATTAATGAAGTCCTATGAATTCTTAGAAAGAAAGATGCATTGATCTTCCTTGACGTACTATATTTCATACATAGACACTTTTTTTTCTCTCCTATTTCACTTGTTGTTTTGCTAAAAAAGTAGCTTGCAAATCAYCTTAAAACTCCTCAATTTCCCGCAATTCCATTGCAAAAGATGAATCAGAGTTGTTAAGATTCTGGTCACCTCAAAGATGTAAGGGTACCACATATGCACTTATTACAGGGAGATGGAGAAAGAGAAGAAGATCCTTGTAAGAGGCAAAGCCCTCTTGCAGATACCTGATTTACAAATGCAAACGCTCAATATATGAACAATTGAAAGGCTACTTTGATATATACACTGTACAATTAGAAGCCAATTAACAAATCCACACTGCTTTTAGAAAAGAAAAAGCAGATTTTGTGAAAACAACTCATCTGATCTCACCAGTTATTTATTGTTGGGTTTAASAGTATGTGAAGGAAAAATGTCTGAGGTGGATTATCTAAATCCTTTCTCTGCGTAGACTAGTTGTGTCCGGGATGCCATGTGGGAGACTGTTACACARAAACAGATATCCTTTACCAAGTTTTTCCCAGAGTATAGCCCAAGCTTGGTACAAATATTCATTGAGATTATATGCATTTATTTCTCATTTAAAGATTTTGTTTAAAATTGACTTTTTATTCTGCAGATGCATGTAGAGCAGATTAAACAATTCTCACCAAACAAATTATTCATCAGATACTTTCATCTTCTTTTTTTTTATCATTTATATACAACCTTAAATTTTCTTAATYTGTGGCTACCCTGGAGTAAATCTATGCTTAGAGTGAATGCAATTCAGCCTTAGCTGACTGGTTGATGCAAACATACTGTAGTTTGTGGATTTCTTGCAAGGTATCTTGTGTCTTAATTGTGCATATTGTGTTTTTTATTAGGAATTTACTTCTATGCTGCTAGTGTGAAATCACTTTTCACTAAGTGGGAACTCTACATCTTTCTATCACTATTACTTTGTATTCTCAATCTTTCTGAATGGTAAGTAATGACACAGCAAGGTTTTGCTCTCTTTTTTTTCCTATGGAAATGCCATGCTAAGAAGAATTTTATTGCCTGAAAGCTTACATAAAATATCAGCCACAGACTTTCCTGCAGAAGAAGTGAAAMGAAGAAAAATGAAGGTATAGTTGTCCTTCTATTGATCTTGTACAGTGCTTATGCTTCCATTCAGGGGATGGCAAAAGAGGTTCCTCATCTATTTTATGGCTGCATTTGGTCTTGATTGTACAAAAGGGTCCATTGGTTTCAATACCAGGATAACTGTGTGAATTCTGTGTTCAGTGTAACACAAATATCAGACTAAATGATTGAAAAGTCCATACTGGTCCTCAAAACAATAAATTCCAGTGGATGATCTTGTGAATCAAAGTGAAATGAGTGTTTATATGTTTATGACTTTTTTTTTTTTTTTGGTAGCTTTTGCTATAATATAGTGACTGTGGAGTGTTTAGCCACATATTTTGTTTCAGGAAGAGTTTCTGTATGTCTAAGAGAGGACCCTTTCAGGTCAGATGGTCTGTGAAAGTGCAGATGAATGCCGAGTACATGTTGGATAAAAACTGAAAAGCGATAAGGTTACTTGGTTTAATATCAATGTTGCTGTCTTTGGCCTCTGATAAATGAGCATTAGAAAGGCTTTCACTCACAGCCAACACTTCTTATGGTATAACAGAGTGAAAAAAGAATTTTTACAGCCCTTTAAACAGGTAAASTATAAGAGCAACTGGATACAATGGCAAGTGAATGGCTTATGTATTATATGAGTACATGAACCAAAGACTTCTGTTGACATTGAACAGAAGTCATTACACTTTCAATTGATTTATTTTTTTTTTCCACTGCAAAATCTCTTATCTTTTCAGTGAAAGATTTTTTTTCCTCCGTATTGTTTCAGAAGAAGTTTTTATAGTCACTGAAAGTGTTGCTGTTCTGTATAATATTGCAGTCCACTGTGACATGGTGCACATGCAATGGTAGCTCTAAAGCTATTCTTTTTAAAAAAAAAAGAAAAAAATTTCTTATCCTTCCATGCCCTAATCATTCTTTTCCGTATGTTGGTTATTTCACAAAAATATCCCACCTGTTGGCATGAAAAAATTACAGTTATTCGGTGTACAGCAGTGCTAAAGCATAGAAAAAGGAACAGTTGTGAAATATATTTGATTGCATAAGCATTGAAGTTTAATTTTCCCTCCTTTCATTTGCCTAAAAGAACTGAATATCTGAACTGTACTGACAAATGTTTTGATCTCTATTTGGCTTTCTTAGTTGCTCTGATGCCCGAGTTACCATGAAGGGTTTTTGAAACTCAGTTTTCCTGCAATGATTCACAGCCCTAACTATGTGTTAACTATGTGTTAACTATGTGTATTTAGAAGAGATGTTTATGTATTATAAATGTGTTTCTGTACAGGTTATAGTCGGTCTATAGCTGCCTGCTAACAATATATACTTTACACTGGCCTAGCTATTAACTATGTATCGCAGAGTGTGTGATCTATTTCCTTCCTTCTAGGTGGTGGATATTAGATGTAACACAAAGATGCTATTTACTGGTTCCACCTGCTCAGGAATAAATAGTCTAATTAGAGTATCCCCAAATTTTAATGTTATAACTCTTTAGGCAATTTCAGGGTTTTGAGAAAATACTGTTCTAAATGTCTGACACATTCCCAAAATTGCTTATATAATGATGCTTTTCATTTTGCAGGGAGGCAGAAAAAATACTTTGCATTCATTCTGGTAATTTTAAACTTCAGCATTGTGCGTAAACCATAAGACTGTACTTCAAGGTTTGCAATTTGGCATCAAGAATGTCATCTTGATCCTTTTACAGTTAAAAAAATGAACAAAAATATTATTTGTAATGTTTATATCTCCTTCATTACTCTTTTGTTTAGATTTTTACTCATAAACAAATATTGGAGGGTCCTGAACCAGGAATAAAATGGAAAGTCTTTTCCAAAGCCAGTAAAAAAAAAAAAATTGCTTTTTTCTTTCTTTCTTTTTTTTTTTTTTTGTGTGTGTGTGCAAATGCATTTAAAAATGGAGTCATTAGCCTAAAAAAAAAAAAAAAACAAAAAAAAAAAGTATTGACATTTTTATGAGGTTGTTTTTGGAAAGATCCAACATTTAATATTAAATTCAACATATGGTTGTGGTCAAGTTTTGCTCCTACTGTGTAAAATGTATGAATAACAACTTACTGCATTATCCCAGCCAATATACGGAGAGAAGGTTGATTAATTTAACCAGTATCCCTTAATCTCCTGTCTTGGCTTCCATCCCATTCTGCAAGGGTTGATAAATCTTGCAGCCCCTGAACAGTATTACAGTTCCTAATAGTCTTATGCTATTAGGAAGAAGCAAGGCTCAACTGTACCAAAACATCTAGCACATGAAATTGTATAAATAATTTAACTTTTCCAATTTATTTTTTTTACAGCTTTTTCTTTGCAGACCATGATAAGAGATGTTAGTTCAGTAAACTGTAAGTAAAAAGAAAAAGAAAGAAAAAGAAAAAAATAATACTATTTCAGGAAAATACAAGTAAAATATGGACTGTTTGCATCACTATTTTCACTTTAGGGTTGAACTATTGAAAGCAAAGTCACTCATATAATTGATCCCTTTTAAAAAATATTTTACTTAAAGTAATTTTTTTSTTTGTTTGTTTTAGGACGATCTGCTACTTTGACCACAGTGTTGCAYGTCCATAAGTTTCAGGATTAGCAAAGGACTCCCTGCCCTGCTGCAGATAGAGTGTGTGATACCATGCAAACTCCTCCATCCGTTTTGGCACTCTCACGCTCAAGTGCACAGTTCATCCACTGAAACTCTGCAAGTTCCTCTGAATAAAATGGGCCATAATAGGTGCCTGTGACCATATTCTTAGCTCATAGCAAATTCAACTTTTTAGCTTACAATGAAAGAAGCTCGAAATAAATAGTGTAGCCTTGCGAGTTAACACAAGGACAGTTACAATATCTCAAATAATGCAGAGTGAATTGTTAAACAATAGTAATGTGGTCATGTGACTGAGATGTATACTTCAATCTTGGAAGAGAACTATAAGAATAAATACATTAAAATATATATTAAAAGTCTGTAGGGTTTTCAGAAATGGAAATTGTAAGATGAACACAACTATTAGAGAGATGTTGTTCTCTAGCACCTGAAGATAYTAGCACATTAGCCATTTCTGAAGAGGGATACATTCCTTTCAGAGTTCAGCAAAATGTCGTAAATTGGTTGATTGTTTGCTTGGTAACTAACATAAGCAATGAAGATTTTGCTTTGGTAAATATAAACATATTTTGCATAAGGCTGAATCACCTGCAAGGGGCTAAACCTATTGTCTCCATTCATGTAAAACTTCTACTGCAATTAGTGTGGTTTATTTTTGGAGGACTTGGATCTTACACTRCATATTTGCTCAAACTAACTCATGGATTTCAATAACAGATTGGACTGACTATGTGTATAAAAACAGGGCTTGATTCATGATATCTCTTTATTCATAATGATGCTTTGAATTCTTATCTATGATTCAAAAAACTTTCTTCATCCATAGTAAAATAAGTCTTATTATCTCCAAGGTAAGTTAATAGAATTATACCTGTGGGAAAAAAAAGGACCTTTGGAATTCAGGATTAATATTCATGGAATAAATCTCCTTATGCTCTCTCCTGTTTTGTACAGGAGTGATCCTTGTTGTACTTTTGGAGAATTCTGGGCTGGCTCATAGAAGTAAGGTGAAATTTAAGAAAATGGAGCACTCCTTGATCCACACAAGTGGTTCATATTAAGGTTGGGGTATGTGTCCCATTATGTTCCCTATAGCACACCAAAACCCACAGCCCTGAGGTGAGGGGGTCATATCAATTTTCARTTATGTGGCAAGCAGCACGATGTGGTGAACATCTTGTAAAAGACATAATTTGAAAGCTCAGCTTCAGCGGTTTTATGATTTTCGGGTGTAAAAAGGCCTTCTGTGAGACAAAAGGCACAGACAAAAACTTTGCCATTCCATGCAGGAGTACACTTGGCTATTGGTGAAGAATTCAAAATGCCTCTGGATGCACCTTTATATGCCCATATTGATAAAACTAAGCACTCAGCCTGAACCTGTGACTTCAAAGGGCAGCAGGACTGGATACACAGGGCTCACAGGGGAAGCCCAAAATTCCCTCTGACTAAAAGCCTCAAAAAGCTTATCTTCCCCTAGACCTCTCAGGGATATTTCACTTCCACATGGTTATCAGCTTTGTACTTCCATAGACCCCTTAAGGAAAAGGAGCACAGTATTCCCAATCCAAAGGATAGGATAAGACCTACATATCAGTCACTTGTTCCTTTAAAAAGTACAGTCTTATTTATTTCCCAGTTTCTTGTTTCATGAACACTGTATTTCATATGCTTTCTGTAATAACACCACAAAAGACTTCACAAATGCACTAGTCAGTGGGGAACATTACGTTTGCTTGTGATTTTACACATTTTTTTTTTTTTTTCTAAGAGAGAAAATCTAAATGCAAAATGCAGCATTCAGATGCAGTGAGTGAGGTTCAGTCATGCTCTCTGGAGGACAGCGGATTCATAAAACAATGGATGGATCGCTAAAGATCAAATTCTCGTGGCTGTGAGTGCCGCGCGTGTGCTGCTGTACACTGGGACTTCAGGAATCCCCTCCTGTCCTATTCTGTCCCATCCCATTGAAGCCAGTCCCCAAAACAACAAGCTGTGAGGACTTTACCTTGCCATTTCAATGGCGTTAGACACACCACTTCACACCTGATTCGAGTCTCATTAAAGCTGCTGAGAGGTTTTTCTCCTCGATTTCGATGAGAGCTCTAACAGTCTCTTAATCTCTCAGCTGCTCTATTGCCCCCTAAGAATTAGGCATAAACATGCCTAACTCAAAGACGTGTTTGGAGAATTAATTAGTTAACATATGTAGGGCATTCTGAGGATAAAAATTGCTGAACATGAGTGTTGTTACACCTGGTGGTGTGTGTGCTTAATAACTAGCCTGCATTCATGTGACTGTAAAACTCTCATATCAGATAAACTGCGTGCATATGCACAGAGAGCTGCAAAAACTCTTAGATAATCCCTAGGCAACACGCAGAAAGCAGAGGCAAAGCCAGAGGGCAGCAGAAGCAGGGGGAGAATTTTTGACTGAGGAAGAGTCAGAAAATCTGAAGCATGAAGAGTGGATTGAGGGGCAATGTGGGAGAGAGGAAATTTCCTCTTTCTATGCAAACACTTGTGTACAACCTCCACTGCATCGCTGGCTATACACAAGAAAAAAAGGCATTGCAAAACATTAAAATTTACCCATGTATTATATTTTATAGTGACATGACCGTATTGTTTAGAGATTTTCAGTGTACACTATAACAACCTTTGTACGGCAATAACTGTAATTCATACGTTAATTTTTGGCATCTCTCATATATTCATTCAGCCACTGGAATGTGCATAGCTTAAAACTAACACATTGTAACTGAACAAACAGTGGATTAAATGTGCCTGTTTTGTCTTCTGCACTAAGCTAGGTGGGATCAAAGCTAGCTGCTCTGTGCCATAGTTTAATTATATTTTTATTCCGAGTGCCAACATTTTACAAAATGAGATGAAGCAGCTACAGGAGAAAATATAGCATCATTCAGACAGACTTTAATCAGGTCTTGGAAAAATAACAAGAAAGCATCTGAACTAGGTTGGTAATTCAGTTTGTTTCCACCCATTGTAAAGCAAATACACATTGCTGTTATTTCAGGGATGCTCGGTTATGGTCTGTCTGGGGCAGCAAGCTGTGACTGCRAGTGGATGGCAGAACAATGTGCTCAGATGCCCGAGCAGAGGTGGCTGTGAACCTATTGGTGACAGACACTTAGCATAGRAACAAGGAAAGGACTGCCCTATATGAATGAAATACACATAGGCACATAGCAGTAAATGATGGTCCCTATCTTTGTAATTAACTGCAAACAGCAAGCAGGCTGTGAACAATAGTGATGCAAATTACTGTTATTGCCTCTGAGTTCTGCAATCTTGAGTACAAACACATTTCTCAACACCCCTTACTCACCAGCATCAAACTAAATATTTAGAAGGTGTAGATTAGATTTAACTCTAAAAGGATTTTCATGTCTATAACGGGAAAAGGTTAGCCCATACCTCTTTTAAAGTGACATTGAGGACAACATGTGGGGATGTGTTTACTGTAATGATTACCTGTAGCAAGACATTGAATCCTCACAGTAAAAGCCCATCCAGTGACTGCAGGCAAAGGCTGTAAGGTAGTAAGGGGTGGGGGAAAAAAGAGAGAAGTGTGGAATCAGGTAGCTTCTGCACCTCTTTAAAATCTGAAGTGCTAGCAGGAAGCACTGGAATAATTATTTCTTCTAACAGCTGGCACTTCAGCCTGGGTAAAGTGAGCATACAAGAGCAGGAAAGCTGGGTGAATCCTCAAGGGAAGGGGTTGTTATTGAGGATAGCAGTTTCATGCCATGTTAGGAGACAGAAAAAACTATTAAAACTGCCTTCTGCATGAGGCACTTGAACGAGTGTCTTTCTCAGAGGCTGTTTTTAAAGAGAGATCATGATGGTTTCTCTCCCTGCTACCATTGTCTCTCTGTTGCCTCCTTCCCTCCCAGATGTTCCTTTTCACCCCAAGTCTCCCTGCCAGTCCCAGAGCAGGGCCTGGCCTGAGCTAAAATAATCCTGAAAGCACCACAAAAAGGAAGGGTGGAGAGAAAAGGCTATTTCTTACACAAATCAGATTTCTCCTCTGGTTCTTTCAGCAGCTCTATGGCTACAGGCTTGTGGGCAGGAAGAAATATCCAAAAGCTAGAGCTGGAAGTACTGCTGCAAGAAAGATTATTGCAACCACAGCCTAAAGAAGGGAGGATGAGGGAATGGCTGGAGAGAGAAGGAATTTGGTTCCTCACAGACTATACAACATACCAGTCCTGGCRGCTGAAAGCAGCTACAGAGGTGGTAGAAAGAGAGCATTAACCACCTTGATGTTGCTTAAGTGCCATGGAGCATAGTACTGAGTTATGCCAARGACACTTGCCTCCTTCACTAAGATGAAGTATTTGAATTCACTTAGAGATTTTTGTTTTTATTTTCCTGGCATTGGTCTGCAAAGGACAAAAATTTCATATGAAACCTTCATTTAGCCCTCTGTGCATATATATATTTGACACAGGCTTTAATTTCATGATTATCTACTATTTTAAATTCTTTGTGAAGATAATTTTTAAATATTTCTTTTTATCTCTTTTATTCAATATGTGGCTTCAGRCTCTATTAATCACAATCTAAAACCTCAGCTGAATACAATGTTCCTCATTTGTTTTTTATGACGATCTTTTTGGAATTTGTCAGTGCTTTACAACCATCATGAATTTATATTCACAGCAGTCCTTGCAATTAGGTGCATTATATACATCATTTCAGAGATGGAGGACTGAAGAAAAGATAAATTATAGCCAAAGCTATCAAAACCCTACACAATTTTTGATGACCAACTTTATACACCTACTCTGTAATTTTTCAGGTGCAAGAGTATTAGATAATATATATTCCAGTCATATATCTATGTGCTTCACCCTCACAAATTTCTGAAATTGCTCTCAGAAAATAAGGAACAGAAATAATAACAACTGAAACAACTGAAAGTTAATTGTAAATGGCTGGYTCTCATCCAAAACAAAAMCAAAMCAAAACAAAAAAAAACYACTTTGGMAGAGTTAGGATGATGATACAGTTGTCTAGKATGTCTTTAAGATTGAATTTCATATTGAAACACCTACGTGTAGAAAATTACAGTGTGGGTGTCTATAGCTGAGCAAGGCATCTACTTTTCTCTTAGACTTGAGAAAGTTGAGAGAGTAGCTCAGCTCACCCTGATGGAGATGACACCCTCCTCAGATCAACYCTGCAGTCCTCTATTCTCTACTGACCATATTGACTATGTCCCATTAACTCTGCTRTGAACTTAGACACCAGCTCACATGTATATATCTACCTCGTGGATAACTGATTTACTTCTCAATCTGTAGCTGAACTCTTTCCCTAGTGTATTTAAGAACAAGATGTTTAAGTCTCCTTAATCCTTTGTTTAATATTTTACATATTCTGCTGCAACTTGAAGCTAAGGTTGTTTTCATTAATAGCATAGTCCATATTCACATAACTGTCAGTATTTGCTGACTGGTTAGTCRATTCTCACATCTGTTTGAAATGGATCTCATAATGTAGACAAATATGTATATTTCRCTTTATTTTCCTTTGCATGACTGGACAATATCATAGTGCTGTCTCTTCTTCCTGTGATGTTCTCCTTTGACAAACCCCAGCACTACAGCTGTATGATCACATCTCTGGCACTACAGCTGTAAAGTGTTCATGCATTGTGTTGTTTGCTAGTAAGAAAGTAACTGAAATTATAGAATGGATTTTAATTATATTATGAGTTTAATTATATGAAAATTAGCTTTACTCAATTTTTTTTTTGATACCAACCAACTACTTAGTTACTTGATTAGTCTATTAAGTAAACTATTAATTTATATGATAATTGAACTATCTCTGAATGTACTGAATTGCTACAAGTCTCAACATTGCTAGCAGAGGCAACAAAATGCTGTGTGGCCTAGAGAACAGCATAAAGGACTGAGGATAAAGAAAACAAGGAAAAAATCCCAGCTCCATCACTGACTTTGCAGGTGGGATTAAACTGACTAAATGCAGATGTCTGTACTGAAGACATCTGCATCTGACTTTTGACTCTGTTGATAGTCAGTGAAGAGCTAGTCAATAGAATCCAGGGGCAATTCATTGCCTCCTAAATTAGACGTCTGAAATAGGTCAGATGATTGGCACTCTTAACAGGGCGTATTTATCTCTAGCGAGATAAATAGAGCCTGAGGGAATAGTTTGGTTTTGAATGTCTACACTGTTGATGTCTGTCTAAAGTCAGGTGAGATGAATCCCACCCTCTATATCCTCAGGCCAGTTATTTCATCTGACTGTCTTTTATTTGTCTATCTGAAAGACCTAGTTCAATACTAGAAGCAGCAGAGTAGAATTAACATAGAGATCTGACTTTACTAATTAGTTTCTCAGTAGGGCCTTTTTATAGATCACTAGGGTATCCCTACATGGCATGGTTGAGCAATGTAGAAGTATTCTAAAGTACTATTRTAACAGTCAAAGGGTAGAGATCAGTTAACTAGAAATATCTTCTTTGTACCATGAAATTCTAGTTGCTCTGTAGCTTCCTTTCCTCTGAAAAGTAATCTTAAATGATGTTTGTGCAATATCAGTATATTGCTAGTATATTGCTAGTTTTGTAAGAATCTAGGTGAATTTTCCTTAGCTGAAAATCACCATTTTTATCTGACCTGTTTTTTTTTATGTCTCCAATTCACATCTTTGTCTCAAAGACACTGAAGTGGGAAGCTTCAGAAGCAGAACTCTCATGGCAAGCCAGAATGAGTAATGAAGCTGAATTCTGGGGATAGTGCCAGGGAATGCATACAGGACACATAGCAGCAAAAGCTAAGGCACTACAGGTGGAAAAAAACACTGCATATTGTGAAGCTCGAAAGCAAGCTGGTAAAGCAAAAGGAAATAGCATTTCTGATAGCTACATTTTACTCAACTCTAGAAACGTAAGAATTCCTAATGAGTTTGAAGTTAGGTCTACCAATACATAGAACTGTAGTACTGTAGGACAATAACTCCCTATTGTGTTTTTTTTTTTTTTTTTCCTACTCAGGTAAAGACCAGCAGTATTTTGATTTTTAATTGTTTATATCAGTGCATCTCTGGGATTTTGAATTTTCCCTTCATATTTTCAAGTAAGGTCTGTTCACTTCCATCCTCAGCACTTCTCCCTTACTTTTCCTGTGAAGTTCAGTAACCATATACTCCCTCCACTGAGATATCTAGTCCAGTGTAGTCCAAACCAAGTCTAATTTGGAAATACAGGAGGGACCTTTTACTTTGTTCCTCTCAGAATATGCTCATGTACCCAGATTATAAACTCATCTTTCCTAGATAAGGAACTCCTACACCTCTACTCATCTGCACTTGTTAGTGCAATGGAATCAGTGTGAATATCCTTGGGGAACATCACCAAATTTGGCTACTAGATGGATTGTTTTGGAAAGTTGGAAGAAAAATCTTCAAATTGACTTAAGTTTCAGCCTTCAGATACATAGAAAGAAGACTTGTTTTTCTCACTGTTAAGTCTTCGATTTATTTAGCTATAGCTTATTTTCAGGGAGCAATGATTTCCACATTAGAAAGTTATGCACGTGTGGGATTTTTTTTCTATATATACCAATACTAAACTGTAAATGATATAGCTTAAGATTTCTTGATTATTAAAATAGCAGAATAAATATGTACACACASACCCAAAATAATCAAAAATTCACCTCAGACTAAGAATAGACTAATCACAAAGTGTTTTATTGGAAAACAATATTCCTTTAGCTCTGAATGACCTTTGTATGTCATTGTATTACCAAACAGCAATGATTTACCATGGTCTTTTGTATGTGTGAGGAAAAAGGGGAAGTTTTAATTTTTATCTATAGAGAAAAAAATGGAAGGTTAAATTTTGTATTTTCTTTCAGAGAAGGGAATGATAAATTCACAGACCTATATTCTAGTATTGTGTTAAAAGAAAGGAATAGATTGTGGACCTGTTCATTTACATGGAGAAAGCATCACTTTTCTTCTTGGGGCTCCCCACTTCAGTAAGAAAACAGAAACAGACTGTAATATGTTGTTAAGAGTTGGGTATACTTCTCTTATTCAGCCAAATAACTCTGGTGGTTCAACCGCTCAGGTGAACTCCCCGGTGGCAGGGATGTGACAAACACAAAGATACTTCCTCACCTTTTTTCTCCAGTTGTTTCATAGGACAAGATGGTTGCTGCTCTCATCAGTTGGCTGAGAAGGAGAGTGMTCATTCTCTGTGCCTTTGAGCAGCCATGGGCTAACCTCTAACCCACACTGATTTATTGGGAAGATGGTGATTTTGCAAAGACATTCCACACTATCAAAAAATCAAACAGCGAACATTTAGGGATGAGGAATATCTTTTTATTTTCTGATTCCTTGAAGAGATAAATCATTAATCATTAGCCTCCTAAGAGTCTGGAATTTTGTTTATCTTCATCATCTCTGCCYGATTTCGTCCACACATGGGAGGTAGTCTTTAAGTAGAAATTTAGCATAAGATGCTTTGAATTTCCTTCTGGAGGTTCCAGCTTCCTGTAATGGACAGTTTGGTGACACCTTATTCATTAAAAGGAGCCTAAAGATTGATTTAGGCACTAAATTAGATCCTAATTTCCAGATGGCTAAATTTAGGAGAAGCAAAGCCCATTCATAATGCCTTGCAAAATGAATCTGACTAGAATCTTTAAAGGTTGACACAGGAAGACGTATATTACAATAACCACAATGATGTGGGCTGATAAAATGGCCCGCAGTTGAGCAAGCCATACATATGCTCACATTTTCTGGAAAAAAAATGTTGCCATACTCACACCACTCTACGTATTTTTTTCTTATTCTTTTTCTTAACCATTTGACTGATATTCACAAGAGACACCAGGTAAAAGTAAATGTTTACGTTTAACTCTCTCCTGAGATGAACAAGACTGACAATATGGGGCACTAGAAAAATGTAACATGTCAGTGGTCTCAAACTGAAATGATTTAATAGACTCAGAAAGAGCTTGTTTTTGTCACATAAAAGCCTGAAATGAAAAGTAGATGTTTCCAGAATGCCCTGTCAGAAAGCAGAAAGATTTTCCCTGTGTATGAGCCAGTAGCTGGCCCACTCCTAGCACCTTTTTCTTTTAGTTAACTAGCGATACTTCCATGCTGTTTGTGTTGGAGGAGAAATTCAGGAGGAGGGAGAAGAGAAAACCAATATGTTCATATATAAACTCAGCCAGACAGCAGTATAATACAGGAACTAGCCAAAAATGCCAATAAGGATTCCAGGCTTCTATTCAAAGTGTAATAGGACATTTTTCAAGAGTAAAATATAGACCTGATTGAAAACGAAAAAGAAAAAAAAAAAGATGTTTTTCCCGTTATTTAATCCCAGATGTGCAATGGTATTTAATTCCTACTTTTGTTTTGGCTTTCTTACTCTGCTGAAGCTTAGGAAGTCTACTATCTCTACTGATCTAGTTTTAATTCTTCTTGCTCATTTTCTATCTCACAGCACTCCAGAAAAACAGATTGCAGGCATTGTCTCCAATTTACAGTGGAATTATAGAGGCACATAGGAGAGAGATGCCTGCAAATTTTCTATTTTTTTTTTTTTTAAAAGGTCATTTGAATTTTAAACAGTTCATTTGAATGAACTCTTTCTCAGAAATAAACTTGTTTTGATGGATTTTTTTCCTCCAAAGATGTTTCTCAATTTTATGATTAAATTTTTGCTTTCAGGAGATGCATCTAAGAACAGTGATAACCAAAGCATTAGGGCTCTTAATATGTAATCTACTTGTAAATATTTCARTTTGGCAACACCATGGTAAAGGTATTTGCTTCACCTCTTTGTTGCAAGGGGATGTTTTTATATTGCACAAAATTTGATGGGATGCATTTTTTTCCCTCAAGCATCTGTTAGAAAGGTGAGCTAACTTTTCAAGATCAACAAGTCAACTGACAATAGAAAGAAAGCATAATTTGTATTTCTTGAGTCTTTCTACATTTTTTCCCTCAGAGTAAAGTTGCTTTCCATGCTAACTGGGTACGTGATATTAAAGCCTCCAGTAGCTCATACTGTCCAAGACTGTTTAGGAATAATACTGGATATTTAGCGGTGCTCATTTGAAGATTATTGGAAAAGCCATGTCAGCCCTTCTACTGAACTTAAAATAAAGGAGTTTTTTTTTTTTTTTTTTTTTTTTTTTTTTCCCCTTGGCATCCTTTTTCCAATGGCATCAGCCATTGACCACCTGACTGAACACCTGGCTTGAAGGATTAATGATTCATTTGAAGTCAATGACAAAGTTAATACCTTCTCTACAAGCAGGATTTCAACCAGTATTTCAAATCCTATATTCTTTCATACCTATGGATGCATTGTAATTTGTTGAGCAGATAACAGTAATCAATGAATATTGAAAGAACGCCAAACACATTTGAAATTCATATTACCAGGCATCGACTAATTGCTATTTCTAGACAAATGCAGACATCTGGGAATTTATTGCTGCTTGTTCATTCCCAAACACTGAAGATTAGTCACAATGAGAAAGAGAACCTGCTTGCAGTAACTTTGATAAAATGATAATGACTGAAAGCATTTTGAAGTTCTACAGCTGTTACTGTTTTGCCCTTTCAATTACATTCAGATTAGAATAATAATAATAATAAATTCACAATAATTAGTAGAGTAGAGACAAGTATAAAATGCTAGGATGAGGACTTCTTTAAATATGGACACATTTACAATAATTTCGGCTTTTGACCTATTTATGAACTTAGATTTTTCATCCAAAGTTCTTTAAAAATAATGATTATAATATTGTACCTTCACTAGAGACTCCTGCAATCTCTAGAACACTSCCTGGTACTGTCTTGAACACTCCAYAATCCCTGAGATTATCTTTTTCCTCCACAGTAGGCATGCAACTCAAGACCTACAGATCAAATGCTCTACTTGAGCAGAGTGCAAAGGCACTTTTATACTCTGAGTAAATCCACCATATCCACACAGATATAGTGGGACTGACAGCCAAACGAAGTCACACTTTAGAGAAGAGACTATCCCTCATGTGTCTGTTCCCTGGGAGAACACTGCAATTAGATAATATTATTACCATGACATTATTCTTGCTCTTCAGTTGTGTAGGAATATTTGTGAGTCACCTTCTTTTGTGCTGCTGTTACTGATGACAAACATTTGTTTTTTATGACCACAGGACCCTCTCTAAGGACTGGGGCTTGCTGGAAAGAGAAAAGATCCACCTGACTAAGTAGAGCAAAAGCATCTCTTCTGATAGGGTGGAGAGGACAGTTTTAAAGTAGGAGAGTTAGGAAAGAAGGATGACTTTGGAGATCTTTAAAACCCACTTGGATGTAGCCCTATGCCACGTGCTCTAGGTGTCCCTGCATGAGCAGGGGGGTTGAACTCGATGACCTCTGAGGTCCCTTCCAACCTTCGGCATTCTATGATTCTATGATTCTATGATTCTATGACTCATGGACAAGTGAGAAAGGGTACATCAAGATAGCAAGCAAAGGGTGTGGGCAATACAGAACACAGGCCTCATATTCAACAGAACAGGGAGAAGGAATCCCAACCCAAAAGTATACACACAATTAAGGAAGTGCAAAGAGTTCAGCATGATTGCAGAAGCAGACCAACCTGCTGTGAGAAGAAGACTGGCTTTGGGATGAATGTAGAGCAGTGGATGTCRTGTCACAGGATTTTCACAATGTCTTTAATGCTGCCTCTAAAAACAACCCCACTGACATTACAATATTTAGTAGAAAAACAAATGTGAATTCTCAACACGTCAAGGAGGTGACTGAAGCTAGACCCATGCATTCTTGATGGAAGTCTATTGCTGTGCATAGCTGATTTCATGAACTTAACTGGTGAATATTCTGCACTTCTGACAAGTAATTCATTTCTACGGTGAAGAAGACACAATTCCATAGACACTTAGGTGTCAATGTCATTTATATCAGGGAGAATTAGATGCACACATAGCTTAAAAGATAAGGTTCCCAGGTGTCTAAATATGAATTTGGCTTTTTCACTTCAGGCCTCCAAATCAAACGAAATTGCTGAGTAGTTTTGACTAACAGGAGCAAACAGAGCTGATACAGTAGTATGCAAATGAAGCTATGGAATCATAAATACACCTAATTTTAGGTGTATTCCCTCAATGGTGCTGTCTTTATGGAAATGAAGTTACCATTGAAAGGCAAATTTATTCCTACATACACTTTAGGTCTATTTTTAGTAATTGCTGCATCTTTCCAGGATTGACTCAATAATTATAAAAAATAAATATGAATTTAAAACATTTAAGAGCATATTCTATCTGGATAATTTTACCCTGGAGTATTTTTTTTTTCTAAATATACAAATGATGAATTCTCTTAAAATATTATGATAGCTTTCTTTTGAGTTGTTTGAAATATTCCAGTATATTTCTTAGTTTAAACACCCAAGGACCCTTTGAGTTCATTAGAATTGCAGTCCTAAAATTATGGATATTATTAAATCCTATTGTGACTGTTGCTCTCTGCCTCACAGAAACAATATCAATGCACTTGTAACTTGGGCTACAGATAGTTATATTTATTAAACATTTTACAAACATTCAGTCCTCTGTGCAAGCCCTAATTAGTTTCTAGTGAATTCTGAAGCAAAACACTCTAAGTACCCTTAGGGAGCTGATCAACTGTTTAAAAGGCTACTATTCTCTTTTTACATGCTATAAACCTCTTACTAGCAATGTCCTGGGTGAAGATGAGAGTCTTCTGAGTGGGATYGATGTATGTGGAACCTTTACTCAAGAACTGAATATTGAAATCTGATGAAATATTAGACTAGCATGGCTAATTTAAAATAATGATGTACACTGATACTATATTTTATAAATAGCATCAACTTGTATTTTAAAGAAATAACACGTGTCTAATATATAGTTGTGAAAATAATAACTTTAGACAAGAGTAAAGTCAGTGGTTTTTAATGTTGCAGTAAAGGCAGCCTGGTGTGTCTTTAGAAATTAACATCTGGGTGTAATAATCTCAGGCTGATGCTTCACAGATAGATCCAACACACAAGGAACATTTCCTTGTTTGAAGTGGCTTTGGGGTTATAAACAGTAATTGCTAAATACTAATTCATTTATGATAGTTTTGTTTTATTGTTTATTTAGTCTATTGTTATTAATTACACCTCAATTCCCATTCTTAACTTGAAGAACTATATYTCCATTTTCCCGAGATTGGCATTAGCTCAAACAGCCCTCAAAGAATTGTTCTTCCACAGCTTTTACAGTCTCCCTTCCTTGAGGAAATCCTCTTTCTGAAGACTCTTTTTCATATCCTGTTTTGCAAATAATRCAAGACTGAGTGTGCTGACTGCCAGAAAGTGGCCTGAGACAGAGCTGAAGGCATTTGGCAACTCAAGTTTGGCCACTGATTCTTGTGTTAGAACTAATTCTGCTACTTYGGAGCTGTTAATTCAAACCTTCACCAGAGTTAGAAGTGTTGGTTGTATATCTATACCACTTGGCGTCCATTTTATTTTCTTCTCAGTTTATTTAGTATAATATATGAAACGCATCACAGAACCATAGACTTCTATAGAAAATACTCCAGTGGCCAGAACTTCTGCTTAGGTGGATTTGAGCTTTGGATATATCTTCCCCCATATCTCTAGAAGAGATGGAGTGGACCTCATTAGAGGAATAAACAGAATTCTCAGATCCATGCTCAAATTGTTTAGAACATGATAGGAGGTAGGCTTTTACTGCTAGAATAATCAGAGATTTACTGACCAGCAGGGGGAATAGTTTACATTAGTCAAGGCACAATTGTACCTTCTCTCTTGTGGTATTCTGGTCATTCTCCTAGGTATCTACACAGGGAATGTAAGCTCATTCTATTGATAGACCAAACTGAAACTGTTGAACTTGAAAAGCCAAAGCTCTTGAAATCAAAGCAGAGTCGAGGTTTTTAAAAGTCGCTCTTTGTACTTTCTTACTGACTCCCTGAGGAATCCATGAGCCTTGACCTGATTTTCATAAGGGAGCTGACAGAGCTCCACATTTTTGAAAATCAGGTTACACATATTTAAGAATCTATATTTAGGATGCTGTTTTTGAAACCTTGGTTGAGATTTTTATTCCAGCTGTGGCTAATTTCAAATTCAGTCAGTCCAGATGAATCCAGATGGATTTTGGCTTGTAGGGACAAGTCACAGAGGGAGGGGCAGACTCTCATATGGCAAAGATAATAAGGCATTTCTCTTGCATTGCATATAACTGACCCAATGTATCTCACAAGAGGATCAGGCTAACCTGACAGAAAATATTTTCATTTGGGTGTGTGGATAAACTGGACTGTAGCTGAATTTTCTTCTATGCTTTGAAACTCATGACCTTCCTGCCTTTCTCTTTTCCTTATAACATATATATATATATATATATATATATATATTTTTTTTTGCTATGATTTTTTATACTCTGGTGATGTTTCTTGTGTTTTATTTTCTGCATGTAGATTGGAAGCAACTTTGTAATTATTTTATTTTTATTTATTTATTTATTCATCCAGCTGGTTTATGTTTTAGAGGAAAGCATTTCTTAGTCTCAGGGTTCACCTACTGCATCAGAACAAACCCTAGACTTYTGTTCCTGGTGAAGATGTATGGACCCATCATTTTGGATGTTTTCTAGTACAGAGTGACATCTTCGTATTTATTTGATTTAGTTTTCAGCTCTTAGAAGGCAGCACTGTGACCTGAATCCATCACTAGGGTACTGGAAGTTCAAGAGGAGGAACTGTGGATCTTCCCTCATCCTTCACTCGCCAGGCTGCTTCATGGTTGCTTTACGTCCACACTTTTCAGAAAAACTCTTCTCATCATATGTTAAAACCTGATTCATTGACCTTCTATGGTGATTTGGAGCTTGATTTTAGGGCTTCACATATACTTTTTTCAACTTGTAAAGTCATTTGATGTGGAAGTCTTGGAAACCAGATAAACTGAAGTTAACTCTCTCAGTTTTGCTACTGGATCTATTTTCCTCCTAGTATCTGTTGTACACTCTGTAATGTTCTTTCCACAAAATAAAGGAGACATTTAAGAYATAATTATATTAGCTCATTACATCCTTAGCCTTTTATTCTTTATTTTTTGGTGCTAATAAACAGCAAAATTTATATCTCTTCTGCAAAACACGCTATGCCTTGGGGACTGATATGGTTTCTATGTGCATCATCTCAAAATCATAGTAAGTAGAGTGCGTACTGCCTGATAGGTAAAGCCTAATGAGCGGTGTTATTTTTAGAAGCAGAACTATATCCTTTGATTTCTATTGTATTTTTTTATTGCTGGAATAATTTTTGTTTGTCTTGTGCTCTGCAGCTGCATATCAAGCTGAATGCTTTGGGGATTTGTCTATTCTCTGCAACAAAGCCTAATACGCCTTCCTGGTCAGTATGAGACTGCACCTGGATCTTTAACTACATCTCTAATGTCTATAGCAGATATTTCCTGTTTGGAGATYTTTTCTCCATTGTTCTCAGCTTTGAATGACATTTGCCTTCTTTAGGCAAAATGTTTAAATGATGGAAGACTGAGTCATCCATTTCTGCATCTTTACCATTAAACACTGAGCCTCTACCGTATGACATGTACAAACCTGGAAGATTAGAGAAGCCGTATGTCATATGTTAAATTCTTATTTTTCAATACATTTTGCATCAGGGTCACTTGTACTATTTTAATACACAAAATTAAAATGATATAAACTCTTGGTGGGTCCAGTTAAATTATTTTAGAATGATTTCTTCTTGATTTTCTTTAATTTATTAACTACATGTAAGTGTGATATAGAGTAACTGGTGTCTCTTCCTATGTCTTTGTACAGAACCTGAAAGAGTGAAGCCCAGTCTTATGAGTAGAAATGCAAGGAAAAATTTCAGTGCTTTATTTTAACATATAATATATTACTTATGTTTCCCCCCAACTATACATAAGTATACTAATATATATGTATATATGTATATATGTAAGCAAAACATATATACAGTTATATACAGCATACTAGGTTAAACCCCAAACTGAAAATCAGAAGGACATAAAATTCAGAATTGTGAATATATTCTGTCTTGCTAAATGTTAACATCTTTCTGTGGTATTAAATATTAAAATCTGTTCAGAGTAGCTCTTATTAAAAGAGGATAAAAAGGATAAATTATGGTAAAATAGTTGTGAGGAGAAAAATACTGGTAGTAATAATCCAGGAAGAAAATGTTTAGTTGATGAAAAAGTCAGAATTCAAAAGGAAAATGCAGCTATATATAGATGTGATAAGCTGAAACAAAAAAAAAATTAAGGTTCTCTAGATATAATCACACAAGCTGACTTCTGACAGAGGTATTTGAAATATTGAGAAGATATAATGAATTATGGCCAGCCAGGACTAAAGCATTGCATTTCTCCAAATATGGAATTCTCTTTAGTGCAGAGGTAAAAATGTTATAAGAGACAGGATCTGATTCATGTTTTTCTCTCTTTTTTTTTCTTTTTTTTTTTTGGTTTGAATTTTTTCTCTCACAGCTGTCAGGGACTTAACTGAGATATACTTGTGTGAAGAGAGATAAAAGTGGCAAGATCTAGTATTCTTAAAAGTACTTCATCCAGCTGACTGCCACACTCTGCTTAATTTATGAATCTTGACACGGTTAGGAAAAATGAAAGAATGGAGTTGTTGTGCTCATTCAGGCTAGACATACCTATAAAAACATTTGGCTGGTAAACTGCTGCACTTTTTGATTAGCTACTTTACAGTTCAATAAAGTGAAGACAAAATACATGGATTACATAGAAGATTTTAAAGACAGTTTTGGAGTCTGCTAACAGTCCGTTAAAAGCAAAAAGACTATACCAAGCTGAACATATGTACACCTACAGTTGCCAAAGTTTTTTTTTTTTTTAAGTTCCTTTGATCTAGATACAAAGAAATCACTGGAGATGGTGGAAGGAAACTATGAATTAAGTTTATTCCCAATCTATGTACATCACACAAAAGCTGAACAGAACCAGTGAATGATGAATGTTTTTAGGCTACTTGATCTATGTGACCATTTACTTTTAGAACCAACACTATCAATCTGTTTCAAGTTTCAAATGCCCTTTTTCTTTAGTAAAAGCCAAATTCCATATGCGTCTTGGAAACATAAATAACTGTAATCAAACTATTATGGTTTAAATCAAACTATTATGGTTTACAGTATATTACCTCTTTTTAAACCGCCTAACACACCAAGTGAATATCAGGTTTTGTGTAAATGGTAGTCATTGGCATCATGGGGCTCCACGAGGCTCTTATGAGCACTTAGCTATGTGCTACGTACAGTGTTTTCTGCTTCACAATATGCTTAGCTTCGCCTGCCCTGAAGAGCAGAAGCAGATGAGGCAATTAGGTTATTTTATTAGGTCATATTAATCACATGTAAGCATACTTTGTGTCAAGATCTCAAACTTTTCCCTGCTGCTGTTGGCACAGTGCAAGGAATGCCCTCCTCTTCRGGAAAGCTGAGGAGACCTGCCTTTCAGATCTCACCTGCAACACCTTTCTGACAGGTAAACCAAAATACAACAAAGAGAACAGGATCCACATAGTTGTTTCCTGCAGCAATTTTTCTTCAAGTGAAAAAATATGTGAGGAAGTTGGTCACTACAATGCAAGTATAATTATAGGCCATTTGAATTTGCAGTTCAATGAAATGGTGACTTTGACTATAGGTATTTTCATTTATCTTCATCCTTCCTTCTCTGAAAGGCTCATATCTCTACCAGAGGAACTGCAGAGGGAGTAGAGCAGTGAGAGGGGGAATTTGGAGGGAGTGTGACTGATACATTGTCTGATTCAGGACTGGTTCTGTGTCTGCATGGATTATCCCCTCTCATTTGGTCATGTGGTGGTCTTAAGTGCACTTATTTAATTTCCCCACTAGCTTCCTCTCAGACTCATTTTTACAGCACCACAGTGTCTAAGGTCCTGCATGTAGCATAGTGGTCATGTCCTGGGGAGATGGGACTCTGTTTACTACATGGTGTAATAGGTTTATGGCATAACACAGCATCTGGGGAGGATGTGCTTTCCCAATCAGATGCTTATTGTATACAGCAACCCAAGGAAGCAGGAATTGAAAGCACCACCCCTCAAAATTRTGAGACGGGAGACAAAAGAGTAACCTGGTGCTGTAGTACAAGAAACCCGACATGTTGATTCCTTCCTGTATGTTCACCTAATATCTCATATGTTTTCTTAGGCAGAGTATTTTAGTTTAGTTTTGCTGGTACATGCAGATGTTTCAAGTACAGGGAAGGATGAAGCCATTGGCTTGTGGAGTCTAATCACACACTAGTACATGGAAACCAGCAGAAAAGTGAATGTAACTGGCTTGGTCATGAGCCAGCCAAGGTAGGAATCAGATGCTCTGGCTCATTGCAGAGATACATTTAGCTGGTGCAGACCATCAGTTCTCAAAGATCAGGGTTTTCACAACCAAATTGAGTCAGGTGAGGCATTGGCTAAGAAAATGTTTCAGGCACACCTTGAGTGTACAGCCCCTGTGACATAACTAACATCACTGGTAGCGCTTACAGGCACTGCACTATAAACAAGTCTCAACACTGCAGAGCGTTAAATGTACGTGTCAAGTTTATTATGCTTCCCTTGACTCAAGCTGATTAGTGCAAATTAATATTTCACACTAATCAGCATGAGCAGTTAGCTCACAATTTGGATTTAYGGATTTCAGCTGATTGCATTAAAAATGTATTTAGGCTATTTTTGCTTTGTGCAAATAGGGCAAAAAAATCTGAATTGCTTCTGGTTAGGATTTTCTGTATTAATTCAACATTGTTAGTGTTACCCTCCTTATAGTAATATGCTGTTGACATAGCAGCTTTATGGATAGCCAATGCTTATAAAATCTGTGGTTTATATTTAATTGAAAAATTCACTGCATGCTTTAAAATTGTTATAGTCGATGGCTTATAAAAATGACTCTTTTTAACAGTGTTTTTATTGGTATGTTTTAAAAATGCTCTAAAAACAATAGAATAATAAGTAAATAATAAGTAGCTTGAAATATGGTCCTGAAACTACTGAGAAATGGACTACTCAGGTAAGACAGTGATTCTGGATATGAAAATAAACAATATTTGTATGCAGCTGGATAAAGCACAGAGCTTACATCAACTTCCTGTTGTGAAAAAGAAACAAGGATAAGCATTTGCCACACTAAAAGCTAAACGTAAATCCCACCTGTTTGACCAGGCTTTCCCACAACAGCACAYTCATTTTCATAGACCCTTACGAACAACTGAACAAATCCTTGCCCAGCTGTCCTCATCAGTTCCTGGGAACACACAACCCACTCTTGTTACTGGGAAAGTTGCTCAGGAAGTTCTCACTGACTCCTATGGAAGCTGGCTCAGGTGCAACACTTGCAGAACTTAATTTAGCTCATAGCTCTTGCAGTTGTCTAGAAAATCTTTGTAACATTGATTTCAAACACCAAATGGATGGCACAGGAATTGTTAGATCAATTTTTTTAGATACTGTCTTGGATTTGCAACAAGACAGCAACTGAGTACTTTGCATTAATTAAATACACACATAAACACATTCAAAATCAGGAACTAACTTTATCAAATTTAATTCAGCATTTACTGGGACTAATCTCCCATCCTGAATATTGCAAATTATGTCTKTGTAGCAGGAGAGCATACCTTCTTCTGTAGAAGCTCAGGCCTGCACTGACTCTCCTTTTCCTATTTTCTTCTCTCCTTGGAATCTGTCTGAACTCCTCAGGATCAGTGGAGTAGCTCTGGATTAGTAATGGTATAACTAAGAAGAGTACCTGCATCTCAGTAAACATGCTGACACACATTGATCTCATACCRTTTAAGAGTGTTTGGTAGCGTTTCTGAGAGATCCTCAGGGAATAAAGAGTGCTGAGGTTTGTCTAAGGACAGTATCTCCATAGGCTATAAGAATGTGCTCTGCATGTGTATTTTTCTATGCAGACATGAAACCTTTCTTCTTTGATTTGGCTTTCGATTATGAGACCCACTTCTGAATATCTCCTGGCTGGAGTATGAAAACCACAAGACAATAAGTGAGGGACTATATGAAAGAACTACTGTAGTCCTATTTCTTCAGACAAATAAAAGATGTCTGTATTAGTCTGGTTAGATGCCAACCCAGAATACTTCAGGGCTCCTCCCCAAATCTGGATAGTTATTGTATGCTGAGAAATGGCTCTGAGCTGTTTGCATCTCAGTATGAGGTCTGTTTTGTACCACAAAAACCARATAAGTATATTTCATTACCTAATAGTTATTCATAATGTACATCCTACCATTATCATTTAAATAATATTTCTTCAATTTTCTTACTTGCTGATCCAAATCCACCATTGTCATTCCCTTTGATTTGCTTCGTAATACATATAGAAAATTTTACAATTAGATATGTCAGCACAAAGAACTTGTAATGTTCTTACAAATACTATAAATGCAGCCAATTTGTCAACAAACGACAAATTTAATGAGAAGTGCTCACATCATACGGAATGTCCACACACTCCTTTAATAAACACTGATTGGAAAATTTATTGCAGCAGCAGCAAGATATTTTAGAGCTTCAGCATGAGTAGAAGAAAAGTTCACTCTTAACCGAAAACATATGTCCAGAAGAAAGAACCCAGCTATCCATGCTGCCAAGTCTCATTACTGATTTAAGTTTAGGCAAGTATATATAGTGAAATCTGTTAAACCTGGAAACCCGACCTCATGATGAGCAAACTTAATTAAAGATGCTTAAGCTGAACCTGTGTTAGAGTGTGGAATGGGGCTGCACACTCCGTTATGAGTGTAGGGCTCTTGGTCGGTGAGAGGGCAAGCTCAAGAAAAGGCAGCAGAGAGCTTGGCCCATGGTTTAGGTCTCACAAGTCTTGGTAGAGATGCAGATTTGATGTGTGGGATCTGTCTCTTGAGCTGCTATTGCAACATATCTGAAACTGTAGGAAAACCACAGCGAGCTGAGGAAAATTCTCCTGCTACCAAAGTGTAAGGTTGAATAAGAGTTATGAAACTAAGCCTTTTGGAAGGACAGCAAAAGGATGTATTCTGATTCCTTGGGATAAGGCAAAATGTATTTATTACTGCAGAGGGAGCTTTCCTTTTTGCACCAATATATTTTTTTTCCAGGCCTGAGATGATGGAGCCTAAAAACTACCTTTTCCTTTCCTGCCTTGCAGAATAAAGGTAGCTCAGTTTCTGTAAATTTACTCTTCAATCCCTACTGTGTGTAAAGATTCCTTAGTCCCTATCACATATCTCCCTGTCTATTGCCTTCTGGGTCTCCCCCGAATTCAGCAGATATCATCTTATTTGTGACTTGTGATGAATTGCTGACCTCTGTTCAACTTTCACACTGCTTTGAAATGCCCCTGTGCTTAGTTTATATATTTCAGTGAACAAGCGAAAAAATCTTCTCCTTGWTTGGGAAAACCTGGTAGAGATCGCTGAAGAGAGTCCTTCATTCAGCTGCTGGCAGACTTCTGATTTCACAGCTGGATGAAGCGATCCAGATATGTTGGATCAGTAACAGACCCAGCAAGGGTTAAAATGGCAGGCATAAAATGGCAGACATATACAGCGTTGCCTTATAAATCCTATTATATACGTTGCCCAAACTTTGTGTTTAGAAAATCAGACTTAAAGCTATCAGAAGAAAGTAGGAAGCTAAATGACCAGCTCCTYTTCATTTTCCTGAGAGTCAGACCTATCTTCCTATACTATGAAAATCATAGTATAATTTGTCTAATTTGCTTGTTGAGTTTTCTGCTACATCAGAGTAAAAATAACTGCAAAAGAAAAGTAAGAAGTATGAGGTTCATATGTTTTCTAATAAGTAGAAAAAGATAATAGTGAATGAAAACTTTAAATAGAAGACAGCAAATGATTAACTATTTTCTAGTAAATAGCAATACAACTGATGAATGTTTAAAATAATAGTAGAATAATGTAAGTATGAAGTGTCCATCATATTTAACCTTGGAATAGTTGAAATGCAAAAGGCTATATTTTGTATTGTTTAATTATTCCCCCACTTTTTTTTTTTTTTTTTTTTTTTTTTTAAGTAATGGAATATAAAAGTATCTCAAACCCAGTAAGAGTCCTTATCTTTACCTGGGCTGTGCTGGTAGTTCATCTCAAGTGATGTAGTCCTCAGGATATTCTTCAGAGAAGAATATTCTTCAGAATAGTTCTCAGAACCATTTGAAAGTTTTCCAGTTTTAAATACATGATAATATGTCTTTTGAACATTCAAAAATCTGCACTGTGCTGTATAACTTATTTTGTGTTTATCTGTCCCCATGTAATCAAATAAGCAAAAGGAAAGCTTTGTGCTGCCCTTGGGGTCTCTTGCATTCCTGTGGATTCTGGCAGCCCTATGTGGTTTCAGAAGAAAGGTGAACTGGAATCTTTAATAAAATCACTTGGTTATGGACGTGACATGGATATCATGCAGATGGTAGCCCACAATTAATGTCGTGATTCCCAGAGCAAAAAGCCTGCTTTGTGTTCCTCCATTTCAACAGTATCCTCCTGAAAGGTCAGGTTGATAAATAGATATGTCCCATGTACCTACCAATTGAATTGTGCACAAATCCTTTCAACTACTTTTTCTGCAAATACATGGTTTACATTTTCTTCAAGTAGAAACATGAATGTAATGTTTACACCTACTCTTCTGAGCGTCATGAGCGATAATTTAAAAACAGATGTATTTAATGGCCATTGTTCCTTTCTGAGTGCAAAACCTGCATAGAAAAGAGGCAAACATGGCAGGTCTGGATAGATATCCTATTAATCTGCATAGGAAGAAAGAGGCATGTATATAAAGCACCACTCTGGATGCTTATAAGTGATTGATTCAAGTTAGAAGAAATCAAGAGCCTACAGTGTCAGAAGATACACACTTTTACATTTTTAAAATGGAAGATAAACAGATCTCTAAATAAAGATGCCAAAAAATCACAGGATGACTTATCCAAACTAACAATTGCTCACTGCAAGAAAATCACAATCAAACTATAGAATCAACCCAAGCAATATTGACTCTCTGACTTGTGATTTATTTATCACTTTCTGCAAAACAGAAGCCTTAGGAAAAATTCTAAATGAACTCTGTACCTTGACACATCCAAAATCACTAAACACTCAAAAAATCATGACCTAATTCAATAAGTTAAGAGAAAACTCATACAACYGGGAAAAACAGTCAGATGAGAGATATTTCTTGAAGGAAAAAAAGTCAAATTATTAGTAGGTGCACAGTTCAATTTCAGCCAGAGGAATTACTTCTATCCCAAGGCAGATAGAGAAGGATGAATAATGTATAAATAATGTATAGTCATCAACTGTACAACATTGAAATCTTTTATTTATTTTTTTTTTTTGTAAAGTCCCCTATTTTGGAAGCAAGTGATATGAGTTAATTTGTGCTTTAAAAGTGTGCTTTTAGCTCTCCAGTTCATAGGAAGCATGAAAACTGCGGAATACACGGTCCATGTACACTCCACATATGATGTACAAAAACCTGTGTCACGATTTCTGAACCCCTTGTGAAAGTCTTAGTTATTATGGTAAGAGTGCCCAAAATACAAGCAGTTGCATCATCTGAACAACCACATGAAGGCTTACCTAAAAGGAATACAGAGTTTCTATAAAGAGAAAAAGAGAAAAAAGAAAAAAAGCTTTTAAAAAAAATATTTTATATATATATATCAACTGTTTCATTAGCGCTAAACTACTTAGCTAAATTTAGCCATATGAAAGTTAATCCACAGTTAGTAAATCTGCAGAGGGAATTTATACACCCTTTTGATGATGATGGAACATTTTGATGTTTCTCTGAAGGTTAGGTGAAATGGAARAACCTCTCTCTTCCTCCACTGAATATAGTTTGAGCTCCTACAACCAATTTAGCTATCTGATATGAATAAAATGAACTGAACATAGGCCAATATTTGCTGTAGGCTTATAGATATTTTTTACCAACTGGCTTCTGGAGTTGTTTAGCAATCATAGATTATAAAAATTGTTATAAATATGCTACTGATTCAGTTTATATAAAATTATGTAGGTGAGTGTGTATATATATATTCACACACATCCTCTTTAAGAAAAACAATTGCATATTGTATATTTATGAGCATGTGTGCAGTAGTTATAGTATTCCCTCTATTACACATTATCATTCCAAAATCAGTTCCAAAGCATAATTTGAATTACCAAATATTTATCTTTCTCCTCTTCAATCCCCCACCTCATTTTGCTTCTATGATATGTCTGTCTGTCTAGATTTTAACAGTGCTAGTTATAATTAAGCAGATACATGTAGGAAAAGCCTCCTTACAGTGAGTTAAGCTCTCCTTAACAAGTACACAATATTCAACCTTAGTTCAATAKAATAAAAAACTAAACTGAGTAGAATACATACCCAAGTATAGGAAATACTTTTTGGTGGTAGCAAAATTGTATTTTGAGGATACTTTGTTCTATTTTGTCAGTTCATTATATACATAGCACTTTGATTAAAATTATTGTGAGGCAGGATAAAAAGTTCACTTAAAATATATTTATATTTTGTCTGTGCAGTGCACAGAAGTGATAGCCTCATAGCAATAGGAAAGAACTAATATTTAATATCTTTAAGGAAGTGTAAAGAGAAGACAAAACAGGTGTGAAGATATTTGCTTTTTGAAAACACCTCTGGTACACTGTTATTAGGTGCATAATTTTCTGGCCATATTATTTGATGCCCTGAGTACTGCTCCCTCTCTTTTTAATAACTGCAATGCTCAGCATCTCTGAAATCCTGTCTACTGGAAGCCTCACGGCAAACATACTGAAATCAGCTGAAGGAGTGAAAGCACAGACCTTGATTAACATAAGAGATTTGGTACTTAATTCTGAAAGTACTTGAAACCCCCACTGACATCCGAATATCGTTAGAATAATATCTGCCTGAAAAAAAAAAAAAAAACCGCAACAAATAATGAATGTCTTCTAGCTAGTTTTCTATGAGAATAATCTAAGACTAGAGAATAAGATTTATGAAAACAGAAATCTTCTAGCTTTTGCAAATAAATATCATTTTCTTGTTTTGTTTTGATTTGTGTATTTATATAGAATAAAACTGTTATACACACAGTCAAGTATATTCTGCAATGTAGATATTACTTACTTTTCACACAAGGAAAGAAAGCTTTAGGTTCTAATTCTATGAGATAGTGAAGTTTCTCCTATTSTCGGGTAGACTCATCTAATCAAATGTAGACTTCCACAGTGCAGGCATCAATTTCTAAGTTAGACATATTAAGTTTCCTTCACTGTGAAGTTAAAAACAATCAGCCATCCATCTAACCAACCAACCAACCAAAAAAAGCCCTAAAAAGCTATGGCTTGATAAGTGTTAGATGTCTGTAATGCAGGTGACATACTCCCAAATGTTACTGCTCACCACCTATAACAAAAGAGCATCTAATATGATTGCCAAAATGTCAATGCCTAAGGTTAGCTCAGATGAATGACATCCTTTGTAAAGAWTATTGATTCTCTGAAACTGGAAAGTCAAGTGGTTGGTGCCTTTATTCTTAATGCTCTTTGTTCCCTGAACTACTTGCTTCTCTTTCCAAACTTTTCTGAAGAGAAGTGAGGGTATGATGATTTCTCTGTTTCTAAAATGTATTTAACTAAGAAACAGAATAATATAACAAAGTAGGGTTGTCTGAATTAATAATATATTCATATTAGAGAGTTGCAAAGATCTATGAATGAACAAGGCAAAAAATTTAATTTAATGTAAAATTAAGCCTTGGTATGATCTCTCAGACTTCCAGACATCTCATCAAACTCCAGCAATTTAACCCATCCTCAAATAGTAGTTTCCCTGCACTGCCTGAATTTATTTCCACTAGGTGTCAATTTAGCATAACCTTGGGTTTCACGAGTATAAGACTTGTATGAAGAACCTGGCCAGTCACCACATCAGTGGAGATGTAGAAAACGTGCCAAAATAATTCYAATCATGACTATCCTCTCCAGTTCTCCATTTTTCCAGTTCTCCCAATGTCTATGGAGAATCTTTAGACAATGATTGATTGAAATATTCAGTATTGTTTCAGAAAGTGAATGAACTGAGGGAGTCTCATAGTTCTTTGTTGAAGAAACTAGAAATCAAGTGATTTAAAAAATTTTTGTTTTTGTAAGKTATAGCTGGTCCTGGATCTGGGCTTTTTAACGAGTTATACTTCATTTTGTTTTATTTGCTACTTTTATTTCACTATTTTGAGATGTCTTAAAACATTCTGATGACACACTTTGCCAGAAAGGATATGCATGTAAATATATATATTAAGGAAAGAAGAATACACTTACTGCTGGGGAAAATCTTAAACCTAAAACTTTGTAACCTTGACTGAAAAGAATTATGTGTAGCATGATGTGACTTTAGTGCACAATGCAAAATAAGACAAAATTTTGATTCTTACACTTTTATGAAGATTCTCCAGGACAAGAATTTTTTAGATAATCAGTAAGCACTTCTCAGTCAAGAAAAATGTCATGAGAACTGTCATAATCTATCAAACTATTTATAAAAGAAAAGCCATCTCTATTCACACAATAATATTTTTCCTCTACTGTTTTCTCTGGTCTGCATTTGAGCCAGTACCAAGGCATACAAAGGTCATTGAGAAATTTTCCAGACAAGTGGGATATGCAGAGACTAGGTGTCTAACTTAGTGAGTGTTCATTTTTATACCCCTAATTTTCATTTACTACCTGTTTCTAAGCTCGTCAGATGGAACTGCTACTGAACTCAAAACTTACACTTCTTTTCAGTGGATGCAGAATGTGATCCAGATGGATAATAAACTTGTGATTTACAATCATGAGCTATATGTTGTGCAGAAATAAATATGAAGAAAGGCCATTATGTGTGAGGCTACGCCTTTTATTTCAGTATGTCTAAAGCAACATATGTGCTGCTTTATTCATTCTTAGAAGCAAGGTCATTTCCCGAAGGACATAGAACAAAAAAAAAATTGATCTACAAACAGCTCTTATAGAAGTTACTAAATATCTAGCCTTGAAAATCACTTCTAAAAGCAGAGGATGTATTGTGTTATTGCATATTGTATTTTCATCTCTCACTACCAAAGTCAATATTTCCACCACCATCAGTCAAAGTAGTGCACTGAGTCCAGCTGTGTACATTCAATTGAATAAAAGATATTCAGGTGTTACTAGGAGATCTATTATCTGTGTTGCAGCTTTTGTCTAGGGAAAAATAATAGGAAAAAATCACAGTTAATTAGAAAATCTCCTTCTAGAAGGTTTAGGGATTTCAGGTTTTTTTAATGTTTCAAATGTTTTAACAACAAATTCTGTCACCAACAAGAAAATGCAAAACTGAAAAGAAAGTGCAAACTCCCTATGTAGAAACTAACTGCAACTGGGTAGACATTTGACATCTGAAGAAAAGACCAGGCAGGAATTAATCCACCATGAGAAAAACTGAAATTTGATACCGAGGGCAAGGTGAACTTGAACATAAAGGAGAATTTAGAGTAATATTTACATGAAAATGGAGGATAGAAGCAGAATGAAATCTCATGGAAGTAGACCTTTCTTGAGTGTTAGAGGAACAAGTAGATAAACTGAAGTAAAATTTACCACTTCGTATATGTCTGTGTGTGTGAGAGGGGAGTAGTTTTGACTATTCTAATGAAAAAATGTCTGTAATTCAGTTGGAAATATTCCAAAAGCACAATGTCAAATACCTTCATTTTCTATCTACAGGTAACATGAATCTAAAATTTTGTATTGGAAAATGTCTTTTATGTCTTATGCTTCCGAAAATCCCTACAGTGATGGACTCTGACTCTTAATGTATCACAACCAAGTGTTCCTTTTGTTGTTTTTTCTCCTAGTAAAATCTATGATGCAGTAGGAGAGACTTGCCCCACATTGAAAGCTGAGATTACGGAAAAAGAATGGATCATTACTCATCTGAACTGCATGTTCCATGACAAGTCAGAGAAGTCTCCAGGCCCTTCGGACAATGAGATGTTTGGTTTTTTGACTTAAATTCTTGATTAGGGGAATGGTGCCAAGAAAATCCAAGTATTTGCTGTAAAGAGAAAAAAATGAAACAAAACATTCTTTTTCTCTAACCGGTTGTGACACTAGCAAGACAAGGAAGCCTCTGTCAGCAAATTAGCTGCACCGGTGAGCACTGGCCCTGACCCTCATTGCACGAGCCTCTGCAACCCAGTGGAGGATTTATGCTTTTCCAAGGAAGCTGAGTGTGACTGGGTGACTTTACCAAAATATGCATATAAATATATATATGCATATATATAAGTTTACTTATTGACCTAGCAATCAGATATACATATAAGAATCTAGATTTTTTTTTTTTTTTTTAATAAGGGAGGTTCCAGACTTAGTGACTCTTAAAAAGAAATCTGGAAGCTGTGAAATGGAAATGAAGAATTAGCATGCAAAGAAGTTGAAACCTTATTATTTTTAAATATTTTAATTTTTATGCCAGTTTTATGATACCAGGGTTAGGATTTTTGAATACTTTGGATTACCAGGGATGATTATTCCTCTTTGTTTAATAATGGGGGAATATTAGAACATTATTATAGCTCAGTTCCCAACAATATATTTGATTGAAAGTAAAACGTGAAGCGATGCAGCTGGAATTCATTTCACCCAGGACCAGGGTCCAGCCTTCTCTCTCTGGGTTCGACTGTTTGTTTCTCTTTGTAACACGTAGATCACAGAGCAGCCYGGGGGCAAACACGTTGCTGACATAAGGACCAAGCCCACCAGCGCCTTGTCACGTAGCTGCAAGCAGAGAAATGCTGCTGGCTCAAGTTAAAACTGAGCCTGGTTTTGTGTGAACTGCTGGGACAGGGGGAGGGTGAGCTGGGTGCTCAGGCATTCCTGAAATATTTAACTACTTCATTAGTATTGTCATCACTATTTTTTTCTATAGCAACTTTTAAAAAGGATTAAATAAATTTGTCTCTGCCCAAAGAAAGCACACTATCTAAATAAATAGTGGAAACCAGTTAACTGTAGATTGTTATTTACAGTGCTCTGTTTTTGCACCACTGCTTTGTAAAAAATATAAATGGTATCTGTCCATAGATTAAAAGTCTTCTCAACTTATATATATATGTTTTTTTTAAGGAACCTAAGGATAGCTGCACTAAGTTGGGAAAGGTCAGAGGAATATTTAAATCTGTAAAGTCGAAGATAGCAATTTCCTGTCTAGTGGGCTGAGTGGATCACTGTGCAGATGAACATATTTCTAGTTTACAGCAGATGGCAGAAGATAAAATGTAAATAAGTTTAAATCACCAGGAGTTTTTACTCCCAATCATGATGTTTTTATATTTCCAGTCTTTCAACAACTGATTACCTTTTATCAGCTCCTGTTAGCTAACAAAATGCATCACGTGGTTGGGCAAATATGAGAAGACAGCTGTTTGAGTCAAAATAGATAAATATCTGCTGAAACAACTATTGTTTTGAGTTTCTGTGTCAACTAAATAGATATTTTCAATGCAAATGCTGTAACCTAAAGTGAATCCAACAATAYACTGGCAAACTAACTTGTATGGTTTTCACAGGAGAATATTCAATCTGTGCAAACAGACTACCATCTGTAAACAGCATCATAAATGAGAAGTGTACATTTGATGTGCCTGTTCACTAAATCTGATATTGTGGGGTTCTGTGTACCCTAATCTTCTTTTGTTAGCCCTTCTGAATAAAATTTTCAAAGTAATCACAATGTTGACTCACAAGGGGACTTAGGACATTTTAAGACCTTTTTCAAATGTGATGTGATTTTAAGGCTTTGTAGGTGTTTCACTGACATCAACTATCTAAAAGTATCTTAAAAAAAATGCTCCTTTTCTCTTCCAAATTCAGAAGATAAATTAAAAACAAATGAATTCACAACAGTTAAAAATAACACCGTAGTTTTATTGGAAGGGATAATTTTTAGAAGACAAATCTTGAACAACCACTATTACCTTTAACTTCCAAGACATAAAAAACACTTGTAAAAATTCTTTTGGTGTACAAGGAGCTTGCATTACACAAAACCGATAAAAAATAGATTAAAAATTAAACATTTATGACCCAAGGAACTGCTGAGCAGACGTTGCTCTGAAGAACATCTGTAACAATAAAATTCAGACTCTTGAAATTTGAATTTGCCTGTTGTGCTTGCTTAATTACTGTACACGCTAACTTTCTAATCTCTGATAGGGTAATGGTGTGGTTGTAGAAAATATTATTCCCTTAGGTATGTTCTTGTATAATTTCTAAAGGGAAACATTCACCTCGTGATATGCACACATGACTCCCAATCCCATTAATGGAAATTATGTACTCCATTCAAAGGAAGAGTACACCCTTGAGTACATAACTAAATCAACAACAAAAAAAAAAACTATACTAAAATAATGCTAGAGGTAAGACTTAATCTACCAAAGTAAAAATATTCAGAGGAAAGGAGGGAATGCAATTTCAGTCCTACCATACATATTAATGGCAATATTATCTTCTGTCAAGGGACTCAGCCTACTCTTTATACATCTAAGTTATAGTAGTAAGGCACAATGGAATGAATTGGTGCTGCTGAGTGCGTTATGGCTGTTTCAGTTTTATCTATGCCTTTACTTGCCGATGAACAGTGTATGAGAATCTCAATGCAATAATGAYAGAGAAACTTTCAGCCTGTTTCTAATTTGCACTTTGCTCTGGCAAATTCATTTTACACCCACGGTCAGGCCATTTTTACAATGCTGGAATAACAAAATAAAAATGAGAATTAGGCTACCTTAAAGACAAGTTTTACCTTAAGATGCATTGAATCTGTGTATCTGAAAGCTTAACTGAAATAATTTCTTCTTCATACTATATTTWAAAAAAATAAAAATTCAAATTAAGATATGGTTCCTTTTCCTAGAGTAAATTTCAAATATTCTTTTTCAATACCATAGTTATTTTTTCCCATATAACATAAATCTCAATTTAATGAATTGCTCCTAAATTGACTTTTATTCCCCTTATTTGTATTAACAGCTCTTATTAAGTCATTACATTCTCCCTTCTCAGTTATGATCTGTTTAGTAGAAAAGATGAGCTAGGAATGCTTATCTGATGCAGGATTAGATGATCTCTAGAGACCCCTTCCAACCTTARGGWTTYTWTGATTCTATGATTTTATATATATGTATATATAAAATTAAGACAAAGTAAATCATTTTTTACTCCACTGGAAGAAGCATAAACTTCCCTCTGAATGTTGCCTTTGAGAGAAACAAAGATGAACTTCTGTGATCAAAAGTATATCTCATCCAAGAAGAGCAAAGACAGAAAAATCTTTGTGTATGCTTCTAATCCTCCATACCTCACTACCATCAAACACACAGACTAAATGTGTGCACTTCCCTTCCATGACTAAAGATCCTGAACTTATTGAAATAATCAAGTTTTGCTATTTTCAATGTTTCCTGATATTAAAAGCCATATTAAACAGGAGCCAACAAGAAATGACACATAACACAAGATGTGAAATCTTGCTATTTTTTCTGTTCTATAGAAGTTTCTAATAGACACACCTGAAAAACATACGYTGATCATGATTCTACACACACCATTATCCTAGGTAAATAGTCATTTGGGAAAAGGGAAGGCACCACATCCTGAAAGCAAATAGTTAATATCTTTAGTTCCACAGAATCACAGAATGGCTGAGGCTGGAAGCAACCTCTAGAAATCATCTAGTTCAACCTCCCTGCTGAAGCAGAGACACCTACCATACATAGTTCTATTCATTAGACATCGACAACAGAGAGATAGCCTAGTGTGTCCAAGCCCTGAAATCACATTGTTTTTCCTTTCTGAGTTTTAGAAGGCAATATACTTGGGTATATACCTATATACATGTATACTCATAAACATACAAAATATATACAAATGTACACACACACATATATATATATACACACATAAAACAAATATTTTGAAATGATCCCCCAAGCAAACATAAACTTTCCATWTCTTTCTGCTAGATTTATAAATTTGAGTTTCCAATAGATGTGTAGTTAGATACCAGCTGTGATATCTACTGTTTTAAACAATGTCTGTAACAGAGGGCAAATGAAAGAAAGTATGTAAGTAGTAGCAGGATTTGGAAAACTCACTTGAGAACAAATAGGTTGTTGGGACATTGGGTATATACTTTATAAGTGACTTTTCATAAAGTAATACATCCTAAATTGAATGGGGTATAAATGAAAAGTCCTAAAACGCATCTATATWAACAACACTTCTGCATTAAGAAATACTAAATAGGGTTACAAAGATAACAATCCTTTTGTTATTTAGTATAGATTTCCTAAGCGCAAAACATCTTATGATTTATTATAAAGACTATGATTAGATTAGGCCAAACAAATCAATATGCCATTAATTAGCAGCAGAGCTAATTCGCCTTATTCTATTCTAACACTCGAAYACCAGAAATTTAAAATCCTGGGGTTCAGTCAGTGCTCTTCAACAGAAATGCTTAAGCTATATTTCATTTAACTGCCAACATGACAAAGAAATGAGAAAAGTTTTGACAGAAGTGCATGAGCTATTGTGTATTTTAAGTCAAAGTAATCATTTTTCATTCCCTATGCAATAGCTTTGGCCATACAATGGTATTTCAATTGGATAATATTTCATATTAATTAGTATTGCAATCTTCTAGTCTTTTTCTAAAGATGTCATTATATGATTGGATACCACTGAGTCACCTAATCAATGAAACAAAAATTAGTAACACAGAACAATTAATGGTGACTAATAAATCATRCTAAATTAGGAAAATAAGAATGACCTTATTTAACGCTATGTGTCCAGAAAGTCACTATACTTAAAGACATAAATTGTAAATCAACAGGAATTTTATAGACAATTACTTTTCCACATGGATAAATTAATAGTTACCACTGAATAATTTCAGTTATTGTCTTTTAAACTGGTTACTATTACTGTTTTATGGGATTCCAGAGCAATAGAAAATAGTTCTACTACATGATCCTGGGAATGCATATTTTTAATAAAAGCATAAGTTTGCGTATTTCTACAGAAATCACACTTTTAAAACAGCTGAACCTGAGCCGGGCAACAGGAATGATGCCCTGAGCTCTGGAGTTATTCTGGTGCTGGAGTCCACCAGAAAGAGATGTTGTTGCTTGGTCATTTCGTGCTAAAGCTCTTTCGTCTACACTTCTAGAACATGTTTAATTTGCTTATTAGCAGATAAGAGTTAATCTCTAGCACAGAGCTGTGAACTACTCAATCACATAATGATAAATGTATTTGTTTTTCCCCTCTTTGTGTACTGATCTCGGTGCAGAGACAGTGAGGTGATTCTGTTATGAAAAAAATAAGCATGCGATTAAGACTGGTCCCAACTCTATCAGTGCTTACATGGATTTGTTTTAAAGGGACAAACAAATCAGGACAATGTTTTCAAAGCATCCCCAAATTTTCTATCATGCCTTTTTCCTCCACAACTGAGTCATTTCTGCGTGATGCATACATAACAGGGAATCATAGTGCCCAATTACAATGTCAGAAATCTGTAATATGTGGTCAAAACCCTTCCCTATGCCTATATTTCTCCTCTCCTACTTCTTAATGAAGACTGACAGTTATAAATTACCACAAACCATAAGTATGAAAAATATTTCAAAAATCTTTTGCAAAGTTGGGAGCAATTTGCTGTTTGCTTGGTCCTTAACTAGTCCACAGTTCCTCTCCTATGGGCTCATGGGCAATGTGGTGCAGTGCTGTGTGCCTCTCACTCTGGCTCTGAATTTGCTGTCTGACTTTCCTGCTTCTTTCATGTTCCCTCACACAAGCTTTTATCAGTYCTCTGCATGTCTTTAAGCTTTCATCTTTAGATTCCCGATATTAATCATTCAGAATACCTTGTGAATTCTAAAACAATTTCTAAATCATTATTGCTCAGGTATTTTAGATGAATAATAGCTAAAAGATATGAATGTTTTTCACAAAATAATCAGAAAGATATTTTGGCCAACCTAGAATAATTTATTTTGGCTTCACATAAACAAGATATTACTCAACCTCCTTCCTCCCCTAGGCTCCCAAAATTTCACCTGGTGCAAAATTCAAAATTCTTTTTAATGTCATCCAGTAACTTGTTGTGTGCATCATTTCAAAAAGTATGTAAGTCATAGAGCCTTTATTTTACAATGGTCACTATACTGACACTATAGTATAAATTTTCTCATTTTACAGAAATTTCCAACTTTTAAATGACATTTCTAAAAAAAGCTTTAACTTTTTCTGACTCATCTTGAAGTGAATAAAAAACTTTAGTTTCACACATTTTAACTCCTCATATAAAACAAGGGGCTATTAGAAGACAAACAATGGGAAAAGTCATCACTTATTTTTACTATCACATCTCTAGTTTTTGAGAAAGGGAAAAAAAACAGAAAACAATGATCCCCTCTCCTTTCTGCTGTATTCTCACTGCCATATTCTCCCTCCTTCTCCCTCTCTTCATCTCCCTCCCCCTTTTTGGAGAAGTATAATAAAAAATAAACAAACAAACATGTAAAAGTAGGATTTTCTGAGGTAAAGATATATATATTTTTTCAGCTAACAAAGAAAATACCATGCACCACTCCCAATGCAACATATTTTCTAATTAAAGTGCATTCTGAAGCACACTTGGCTATACTTAGAGGTTGGCAGTGAGCTCTGGAGGGCATCTAATGCAAGACCTGCTCAAAGTATGTCAGCAAGAGCTGGTTGCTCTGGGCTGGATCCAGTCAGGATCGGAGTATCTCCAAAGATGGAGATCTCTAGGAAACCTGTTCAAGTATTTGACACACTTACTGAAAGAAATTCACAGTACATAGAAGGGGGAAAAAAAAAGAGACAGAATGGACTAATGTAAAAGAAATTACATTTACGATCATAAATGGTCTAAATACTCTTAAACACAAGTATTCTGTACTGTTTTTATTTTGCCTTTTTCTTTTTTATTTTTTTTCTTTTATAGCTCACCGTTTAGCTGCCTTGGGTACCTGTTCTAACCACATAAATTTAGTGGCTCACACTGTGTTTAAGAAGACAGC
Organism: Nothoprocta perdicaria; assembly: GCF_003342845.1. Classification (NCBI taxonomy): domain Eukaryota; kingdom Metazoa; phylum Chordata; class Aves; order Tinamiformes; family Tinamidae; genus Nothoprocta; species Nothoprocta perdicaria. Next base: position 1,310,729 of record NW_020454805.1, read on the forward strand.
TCCATTCAGGCACTATAAAAATGACTCAAACTCTGCATTAAAGTCTCTAGCTCTTGTTTTAAATTGGAATCCTCGGAGAGTCTTGGGCCAGCAGTCAAGGCCAGAGTCCTGATACTCTCTGTCTGTTAAAAGGAGCCTGAAATTAGCTCTGAGCACCTTTGTGGTGTCCAATCAGTGGAAGAGCCACCCTTGCCACTTCCTGGGAGCAGAGGGCAAGTGCTTGCACTAACATTGCCCACCATCCCTGCCCCAGTGGGGCAGTGAGTAAAAGGGCTTTAAAATATTTGCATGTGTCTGCTATTTTCTACTTCAAAGGCACATCAAGAATCCTTGACAGCAAATTTTAGTGGAAAGAGAAGAGATGGGGCAAGTGGCTTACCAGCACTTAAGCTCTGACCTGCAGGCCTCTGCAGGTAGAGGCAATGCCTACAAAGTTTGAGCATGCAGTTGTAGCAGCGGTTCTACATTTAGACAGTGCTAATGCTACTCTGATTAAAATATATGCTTGGAAGAACTGACAAACTACAAAAAGCAGCTCTTGTTGTCCCCCTAACCCTATGTCAGCAGGAACACTCACAGCATGGCTCTGTGACTCTCCTCCTCCTCCTTGTTTTATTTACTTGGTCTGTCTGTTCCCTCTCTTCATCGAGAGAAGAATCCCAGCCTTAGTTAGATCAGCTTTCCTCATGCCTGCAGTAGTGAAATTCAGCATTACATGGACAGGAATTAGATTCCCTGGATCGGGACCACTGCTGAGTTACTGGTGTTGCGCATGAGCTTCATTCAGTATTGTCATTGCACACATCTTTATTTTTTTAGAAAAAAACTATTATTCATATAACAAAAGACCTCAGTCTTCTAATATTTTAAAGAAAAAAAAATCTAAAAAATCTTCACTTTGAATTTCCAGTTTCACAGTATGTTTGTTTTTGATCATGGTTTACACGTACTTTTTTTGTGAGGATATGGGCTTCTCTATCTTTTTGGTTCCACCCCTAACCAAACAATCCCAAAATATCACTGTTACTTCATTCWTATTAGCAAAAATATGCTGCTGAAACAAAACTTGTAACTGCCTCATTTTTAAGTAGCAAAATCAACAATATTTTTTGTGTTTTTTTTTCTTTTTTAATCTCAAAGAGAACTAAAATCCTCAGAAAACACCAGGGCCTGGTGATCTTTAGGCACAAACAGATCTGTTGGATTCYTTTGAGATGCTTGTGCAGGAAAAACTGTACATGCATGGAAGTACAGAATTTTGCACAGCAATTTGATTGATTAGATTCAACTTTTTTTTCATAAATTCATAAGAAATCTTTGCAATCACAGGAGCATGAAAAAATATTACAGGTCTCTGAAAGCAACATTGCAACTGAAAAGTGCCAAATTAGTGAGGGTATTGGAAACAGTTAAATTTTTTTGCACCGCATTCATGCACTCGCCATGACATCAGCTGCAAAACATTTCTGCCTCACAAGCGAAACAGGATCCACACGAGCTGTGTTGTTTTCTAAAACCAAGCGATTTCCTGTTACCATCATTCACAACAGCCAAGGATTCCACGTGACCTCGCAAGATGCCCAGTACCTTGTCACCGCTTTGCAAAGCCTGCCTGGACCTCAGATGGCATCAAATTCCGCCACGGCGTAAACATTGACTCAGCAGGGTGGCTGCTGCTTTTGGTTTTCGGCACAGTGCCTTGGGAGATTATTAGGGTCAGCAACTGATTTTCCCTTGCAGGATGGATCAATGTTCATTGATAGCAGAGCCACTTTTTGTATAAGTTTGTTTTAGTCAACAAATTGCTGTAACGTGGTAACCACAGTTACTCAGCCATGGTTTGAGTAGACTTTTCTTCCACACAGAAATATAAGAGCATTTTCCTTCCTTTTTTAATTTTTTTCCCAATCATTAGCCCAGTAAGATAATTCRTATATTTGCTAACATTAGGAAGAAAAGGAAGAACATTAGGAAGAAAAAAATGAACAAAAGTTCATCTTTTCTTTGTGTAATTCTTAGTATTTACCTTATATGTGTTAGATAAAGACTCAAAAGCCCCAGCTAAGACAGGAAACAAAGTGTGCTCCTGGTTATATGGAGGGATAGCAGGGAGAAGCCACCTCCTCTCCTCTGGCCAGACTTTCCAGAGTGATGCTGGAAAAAAAATTCTTTGAACAATATTGCCTCTCTTACCCTGATGAATAACTCCATTTGTTGTAGTGTTTTTATGCCCACTTTAGTTTTAAAGAACTCATTTCTTGACTGGAGAGTCTTGAAAGAGTAACATGTCAAATTAATCATAAAAAGAGGCTTGAAATGAAGAAGATAATGTAAAATGATTGTCTAAGCTTTTCCATTGAAAGTAGTTTTCTTTAAGACACAAAAATAATTTTAATGTGGCCTGGCAGATATACCCAAGAAACATCCAAGTATTCAATATTTACCACACTGACAAAAGCTGGTCAGAATTTTATTTTATGCAGAATATACACACACACACACACACACAACAACAAAAAAAAAATCATAAGAAAAAAAAGAAAAGATTTGACTTCATTTTTTTGATGAGAAATCCTTTTTCCAATTACAGCATATGATTCCTGCATAAAATATATGAACTCTTTATAATAGAAAAGTAGAGAAACAAAAAATCCACTGATTGTTTTAAAGGATACTTCAGCCCTTTTGCTTCAGAAGTTATAGGCCAAGAATTAACTGCAGTATTTCTTTGATGACTAATTTCCAATAGGTTAATATGCCCACTAAAGTGTCATTGACAATTCACAAATACTACAAGAAGAAAAATGAATTGACTAAATGATTGACTGTTTATGACTTATTTGCTCAGCCTTGGTTATTACAGCTAAATGATGTAACCATTAGAAATAATAACTATTCAGGCATGAAAAGAGGATATTTATCACAGCTCCATGAAGAAGAAATTAAATGAAAGGATGTTGCCACTGATAACAAGAGAGATGTTCTTTTTCTAATGATATTCACTCTGTAGAGAAAACCACAGACTGTGCTTAAAGAGCTTATATTTTATAATTATATATTATATATATATAATATATATAATAAAAAGACAGTCATTAGAGGATAAAGACACAATATGTAAATAAATATATAAGATATTTATTTAAACATATAAGATAAAATTAAGATATATAGTTATAAAATTATTTTCTGATTGTTTGCACTCAGCCAATTAAAATGTTATCTTGCTGTTTTAACTGATAACAGCCTCAATTTCCTCATTTCCTGTAAAAATAAAACACTGACTTGTTTGATAGAGCAAAAACAGACAGCTCAAGTGTGCCGCACTGCTTTCATCCCACTTCAACCTTTTTGACATGCATGCATACAATGAGCAATGTTATGTCTTTTAATATCAGGGAAAGGTATTCTATGAAGGATATTCTATTCTTACAGTTATGTTTTTCTAGCTTCTCTATTTTGTATGTAGCCTGGCTTCAGAGAAGCTCTTCTGGATTTGCTGTGCGAGTGGACTCCAGGTGACAGCATGTGGCACATCAGTGGSTGTCAGAGGTCTGAAGCCTCCAACTTATTCATACCTTGGACAGGAGGCTTTCTTGTGGTTCACATGGCAATAGTAACATGGCTGGCCATGGACTACAGCCAGCTGGGCGTTCCCACTGAGGGGGATTTCATCAGCACAGCTGCTATCTCTAAACTAAAGTCAGAAGGAAAATGTTCCATACAATGGGAAACAATTATATTTCATGCATGTAAATGTAGAGCTTGACAAATATTTGAGGATTCTGGATTTCACTTTGGAAGATGGCAGGAGCATCCTAGCTGCAGCTGAACTGTCTGCAAATCTCTTGTCCTCTATTCTTGTTGTCACTCTAGCTTATCCTTGTATACCAGTCAGGTGTGAGCAGGTTTTTGTGAGCTGAATCTTTCTAGACTTGAGAGGGGGATTTCATTTTGTTGCCTAAGTCTGCAAAGAAGACAATTTTGACACTCCCAAATTTTGTCCCAATTTTGACACTGGCCAAAATGCAGTATCACCTCCTGACTAACTCCTTGGCTTTCAGAGAAAGTCTTAGGAGTGAAATACTAGTGCAATACAAACTCTTCCTGGCTACAGTGTTATAAGCAACTCTCGCTTGTAGACTCAAATATAGATTAAACTGGAATATCCCTGGTTTTTAAAAAGTCTGAAGCAAGGCTCTCACAGTAACAGTCCTACAATGACATCTCTGATATTTTGAGCAAAAAACAACAGTAGATACAACACAATTTGCACCGTGAGCGCTTACGAAAAGAAAAAGAATGGTCAGTCCTAGCAGAAACACACAAGAAGTGAACATTATTTTCCTGCAGCCCTGTCTCTTATGTCAACTCTGCACTGAGGATACTGTGAAGGTTTTGTCAATGTTAGAAAGAATTTTTTAGTTCCTTGAACAAAAGATGTTGAAAAAAATAAATTAGTGCACTAGTATTAGTAAGTTACATAGTAGAGGCCTGATTCTATCAGGTGGATCCAAAAGAAAATCTTGTCTTTGAAGAGCACCAAACCCCAGACTGTGTGTATATAAATAATTGGCTACCCTCCTATTTCTTTTCATCTCTTACATGTAAGGATCATCTTATCTCTAGTTGTTTCTCTTGAGGGTTATGCTGACATTCCAGTACTGTATGCCTAAACAAATTGAACAAAACTGTTGATATAAATCCCAAAGAGCGGCAATGCATCTTCATTATAGTAATTATGTGTTTTATGTGTTTTTTTTTCATATAAATGAGTTAGTTGAGCTTTAATTTAAGTTCAAATGACAGAAAAGAGCTTACGGCAAAGAAATCTGAGGGAAATTATTTGAAGTAAAAAAAAGAGTTACATTTAGACATGTTAAAACTGGAAGAAATGATCTGGATCAAATCACATCGCCACAATAAAGGGACAGCAAGTGTTTCTACCTATTAAGGAACATCATAAGTCAGATCTACTGACCCCACTGCACAACCTAAGGAGGCTGGAGCCAAAACCAACCTTTGGTTCCACAAGCAGAAAATGGCTTAAAAAGAAACAAATATCCTCCCTCAAAACACATGCACACACACATCTCTCTGATGTATCATCTAATTAATTTTCATTTTTGAGTCTTAGAATATCATCACTTGTAATTTGCATTTTTGAAATATTTCCTTAATTCTAGTGGTGCCTGCTGTGTGTTGCTGTCATTAATGGTCTGTCAGATTTTCACTGATAAAAATCACCTTAAGGGATTTATAATAGGCCCTAAAATTCACTCAGTGTACAAATTCAATGAGTAAGATCTCAGTGACAAAACAGTAGTTCTCTACTCTAAAAAAATACCAGGACGAAGAAATATTAATGAGGAAAGCCTATAAGAAGAATATGGTTGGAACAAAAGGAAATGGACCAAAGGTGAGAAAGAAAAAGTTAGAGAATCATGAAATAACTATTTCAGGTGCTTTATTTGTTATCTGAAGTATTCCTTTTCCACAATCACACCTTGGTGTGTTTTTGGTGCTTGAAGATTGTATTTATGAAATATATTTTCAATCTGTTGAAAGATAATATAGCTCTAGGTGAAGCAAAGTTAAATATGAGGAACCTAGGGTGACACTCAAGTTTGGCATATGTGATTTATTAATGAGTATGACTTTTTTTTTTTTTTTTTTTTAGCATTTATTGCTTGATTTTGTAAAGAAAACCTTTGTTGAAGATTATAAACCACGCAGCCCAGTAACAATTCTCAGGCAGGTAAGTCATTATTCAACAATTATTTTGATAAATATAGAGCAAAATGTCTCAACACTGAGCATAACAATCTACTTACCTCCAATAAAAAGCTGATGAGAACAATCTTTCTTAGCATACAGATTTTCCTCATTGGAAACAATGACTGGTTCATCAATATCTTCCTTTTTTTTTTTTTTTTTTTTTTTTTTTTTTTTTTTTTTTTTTTTTTTTTTATGTTCCCTCTATATAGGCCAATCATCTTCGTCTGGTTAGGTCAACCATTATCCTCTATTCATTCCAATTTCCCAGAAGAAATTTTATGCTGCAAGAAGATTAGCTAACTAATTCAGGATAGAAACTGAAAACAGTTTATGTCTCTGAAAAGTAGATTAAGACAAAGATTCTTCAAAAGAGATATATAGAGAGGAGTATCATTGACTAGATGAAGTGGAGAATTAAGATTTTKTGTAAGAACTCATGTGGGAACTATATAATTAAAGTAGGCAAACAACCCTTACTCTGTTTTGTAATCATGTCAGGCAATAGTTATATGATTCTGTCTTTTCAGTGTTTATAGAAACCAATTAAGTTGACTTTTAAAAACAACTTTTTCTTTTTCTTTTCTTTTTATCTTTTTTGCATCTTCCCTTTATAGAATCACAGGTCTCATTGCTTAGGAGCCTTGAAAATCAGGTTATTCACTGGCCGCTAAGATTAAAATATTTCACTTTTGGTTCTCCTAATGTACATATTTCCTCTTCCAGGTTAAGAGAAGAGCACCTGAGATGCACGYCTTCTCACTGGACTTGAAATCTGATCAGCTTTATCATATCACTTGGTTGCTCGAGTTCATCATGTCTACAATCATGAACAATCCATTCATCATATCCATAAAATACACCAATAATCAAAGGTGATGTAAAGCACAAATTGCTTCCTAGAATGTCTCAAGAATATCCACTGTAAAGAAAATTATCTTTACTCTCTGGAAAGCCAACAATTTTGGCAAAGAGTAATAGCTCTTTGACAGGTAGGTGTACATTTGTCTTGACCATTCTGATGACCAGAAAAAAAGACACATAGAGAGGAAAGATAATTTATTCAGAACATATGAGCTGGATTTTATCTCACCTGACTTTGAACAGCTCAATGTAGATGCTAACATCTCAGCCAGTGACCTAAATGTTTCTTTATATTTAAAGCAAAGAAATAGCTACCATAGGGATGGGATTCATCTGACCTCTTTTAACCAGATATTTAAATAGGGGATGATTTGCACCCGAACTATGTTGAAGTTATTAACTAGATCTTCACAAATTATAAAAATTATGGGCTGATTGCTTCAGAATAGTAAAATTAAATAATTAATATTTAATTAAATACCTTCTGTTGAAGCAATAAATGATGCTACAGGTCAGCATTCTGGGTTCTAAGAGCACAGTTTAGAAAGTTTCTACCAGAAAATAAAGTTCCTTCATGTGTACATTATAAGGTGAGTCGTAACTTTTGTGGTCATCTCTTATAGACATATCTTTTGAAACCAAACTAATTCATAGCAACTGTTTTTTTCAGAATGGTCAAAAGCAAAAGATCTCAAGAGGGCCAACATATTAAAATATATTTGACACGCTTAAGTTCAGTCTGAAGTTTTAATGGACACTAAATTTAAAGAAAAAAATGTATGCAGTAACATTTGTACAGCTTTGAATCTTTACAATAGCTTTTCCAATATCTTCAAGAAATTTCGCAAAAACATTATTTCAGTACCACTCTGCCTTTGAAATGCATTAGTTGCAGAAATTGTTGAGCGATAAGCTTGCCTAACAGTTACATCTGATCAAACTATTCTTTTTAAATCTGAATAACTTTTGGATAAAAGTGAAATTTCTTTGAACACTAGAGATAGTTACTCCTTTTGTAAAATTTTACATTGATATTTGTTTGACAAAACAATCTGGATTCTCAATATTTTGAGAGGAATAAGTTATTTTCATTTTCCCTTTCCTAGAAGAAAAAAAATACTGTTCTTCAGCAGCCTTAAAAGGAAAAAGATCTTCATCTTTAGCTATAGAATGACTGCCACATCCTTATGAAAAGAGCTTTTGTTCTTTTTTTTTCATTTGGGGAGAAAACAGAGAATGAGGGACTTGTGAGAACTCAGCATGCACTTCAATTTTCTAATGTACATACTAAGAGTAAAATACAGAAGAAAAGCAAGCAGAAATAATAGCCAGAAGTTATAGGCATAATAGGAACGTGAACTATTGGCATGCAGAGAGACTACAATCTGAGTGTCCACTCTGTTGACCTTATTATATTGCAATGTAAGGCAGTCAGTTTTCCTATACAAGCCTTTCCTTCAGTTGGTAGGTATTTTTAACACTTCATTGGTTTCGGATCTGGATTTCAGTGAAGCTACTTCAGCATCCAAACTCTTTGAACAAGTTTATCTTTCATTATATGTCCCCTTTTTATATCTATATAAGGAAGTAAATGATACATACTGAAATATATTCCCTTGAATAAGAAACCTGTGTTTGAAGAT